>NC_091142.1:14888880-15212287 GCF_041381155.1 Argopecten irradians | reverse complement strand
TTATTCTATACACAAATTATGAACACTCCTGATTACACTCAACTAAGCCTTTAAACACTAAATGTAAACATACCATCGATTAATATGGGGATGTAGAGTTTCCAGAACGACATAGATAAAGTATAATTTACCGTCTCTCAGTTCAACCATACAGTGATTATTATGAGGTGATATTTTGAAGTGAATTTTGGGGACGTAATAGTTACTGGAAAGTAGGACTAATCTATGCTAAATCATACTTTACTCATGTCGTTTTGTAATCTAAAACCGTCATATTACGAAGCTTAATGATTTAACATGCTTGATCTTCTCAATTTTTTTTCTAAAATCTAAATGTCTGTATAGAATCATTCTTGTGATTGAGTGTGATATCTATCTCTTATATCCATATAAGTGCTCTAGCTGCATCAGAAATATAGTTAACACAGAAAAACCTGCATTAATTTGTTTGGTGTAACACATGTACTCCATCAGTATATGTTCTTTTATGTTACTATTGTTTTAAGAAACCTATTTTTTGATTCAGTAATAATGCAATGGGCCTTCATGATCAATAAAAGATTTTATTATATAGATTACATTTATAACTCAATAGGAAATATTTTCTGGGATATTGTTCAGTAGTATCAAGCAAATTGTTTTTTGATTAGTCATTATATAAACTAAACTAGAAAAGTTAAATATATTTTGTCCTCGACAAATAAATTGTACATATTTCATTCAGTCCAACAAATCATGTCTTATCTCAAATGAGGCTGGTTCGTTACTTATTTATCCCTAAATTAGCCCTTTACTGAGTAGTCAGTATAATAGAATTTTTTTTTTATCTTTTTTTGTCTTTTTGCTCTTCGAAATTCCATATAGCCCCAATAATCAAGTCATATCTCAAACAAAGCTAGTTTAATACTTATCTATCCCTAAATTAGCCCTTTACTCATTCACCCCTAAAGACATACTTAGGCTCTTCTAAATCAAAGACTCGACCAGTCCATTATGAAATTTCAGGGGTAAATGAGTTAAAACTGCCATTGCATCCCTTACACATGTGTAGACATCAATCTACCATACCAACCAACCTTACACACAGTTCATTCAGTACATACTAAATGCATAATATATATATCCATACGATGATACACATAATAATAATAGGAATGAATCAATACATATAATACTATGTATACATCAAATACAAAGAAGTCTTACCTTCTGTGTAGGAATATCGTATTCTTACCGGTACAATTTTTAACTTGAATAACACCTATGAGCACTCATGCCAAAGTCTCATGGATGAAAAACAAGTTAAACACACTTGTCAATGGGACTAATTCATGTACCATGTGATACCCGATAACCTTTGTGCGGGACTATAGTATCCATTCGTGACGGAAAGACGCTAAGAGATGATACCTTGCACTCGTCAAGAGATGATACCCTGCGCCAACGTCATTTCAGTGGGTAAATTACAAAGAGTTACGTTCCATCACCACTGGAGATGTTCTTGGGTACCATGTGACACAGGAATTCGTCCCATTACAATTGTACAAATCTGACTTATTTTAAGGAACTGCAAGTACCATGCATAAAAACATCCAATGCTGCATTTTCAATGGTGTATTATCTAACCTCAAAGTACAAAAACATTTCTCAACATATATTCTCTATTTAACCTTGAATGAGTTACTTTCAGATAGGTCCAGATCTTGATTCCAGACTAGACTGAATTTCTAATGGCTAAACTTGACATTAAGGTTTCAATACTGGATCAGGTAGTGTCAATGCGAATCATTCGAAGCTTAAAGTTGTCGGCTAGTACACATGCTGCCTCATTTGATCCTCCACAATAATGTGAGGAAGAAAACACAGTGAGTAGTCTCCCCTTCTGTTGGACCTGTTAATAGTAATTTTGTATCATTTTTGTGAGGTGCATTTTATGAGGTGCAAAGTCAGTACTTGCAAAAATTACGCATAGAAAACACTAAATCAAAATATTTGTCCATCATGTCTTATGAATCTTAACAATTTACTGTAAATTAAAAGAATAAATAATGAATGGAAAGGGGGGGAAAAACCCACTTTAAAGTAAACATTGAATTTAATAATTTAATTATTTCATGTATTCCTAGATAAAAAATAATAAGTTTTTTTCTTTAACATTTATCATATCAACAAATCATAAACAGTATTCCTAATTTCTTAAATCGACAAAACGAAATTATAAAACCAATCTTATTAATCTGCAAAAAATGTTTGGGCACATAACTTGACGTTTTTTTTAATTCTTAATTGAAAAAAAGAAACTTACCTGGAAGCCATTTTCTTGTACTTCGTGGGCACGTATGACATGCGACAGGTTGTTCCTGTCTAGAAAACTCATTAAAGCATCGCAGGAGAAGAAGTGTGCAGTGCCGCGTCTGGTATTGTAAATAAAGCCATCGTGATCCTGCAAGTCCTTCAGGGTGTCAGGGGTCAAAAGGTCATTGCTGCAAACAAAAAGTTCATTGTAGTCCAGAGTTGTGTTCATGTCATCACCATAGCCATTTTCAGCATAGAAAATGAAAAGGATCACATTTTTTTCTGAAAGTCCATTCCAATTGCATAAGGAGACTATATGACTCTTTCATATGTACATATGTAGGATAGAACTATTCCACCCGAGGGTACAGAATTTTGGCTCAGAACCGAGGCTTGCCGAGGTTTCTGACCCAAAATTCTGTACCCGAGGGTGGAATAGTTCTATCCTACATAATTTACATATGAAAGAGTTATTTTCTCACATTGTTTGTCTAATTACTTGCACGAAAGGTGAGGCAGCCATTTTGTGACAAAATCTTAACTTCTTAAATAATTGATCGAATTATAATTGATTAAAAATAAGAACGCCATTCGAAAAAGCTCATCAAAGATTGGTTTATATTGTAAATATAAACGAGAAATCTTAGGTAAAACGGTTTGAAATGCAAATTAAACAAATGAAATGGTAAATGAATCCGGCAAGTCAGTCGAAATAGAAGAAAACTGACGTCAACTTTGGCTGATATGACGTCATCTCATTGTTTTTCAATTGTGACGTCACAGCTATGTAAGATAGATTTATCTTACATAGCTGTCTTTCATGAGACAACTCTATCTTACATGGCTAGCTATGTGAGAACACATTTTATCTGAGAAAGACTCTTTTTCTGGAACACTCAGCACAAACTCAGTACATAGTCAGTAAACAAAATATCAAATGATTCACTGATTATATACAAGAATTTATCATGTAATAAACATGTATAACAGGAAATGATCATGGTTTCATAACTTTCATGTTTAAAAGTATCTGTGTGTTGAAATGTTCGTGATAGGCCAATTAAACAGTGAGTCTGGTAATGTATACATTTATAAAACAATACAATATATATTTTGTCGTTTCAGATCACCCATGTCATCAATTATAGTTTCTACACAATAAATATCATATACTTTACAATAATAACAAAATTGGAAAATGCTGTCAACTACATTCGACAATGGGAAGAGGGAGGGTAAAATCCTTTAAACAACAGTTAACAATTGGGTAGAGGGAGGGTAAAATGCTGTCAACTATAGTCAACAACAGTATGGAAAGAGTTAATTACGGTGATTAATTGATCGCTGGCGAAGTGTTAAACATGGATAAATTGCCTACCTCACCGGATCACTCCAGAGAATCTCCCATGCCAGTGGACTATCGATCTCCGGATCTTTAAGTGGTACAGGAACTTTGTTAATCTTCTCTATAAACCCTCCATCATTGTCTGAACTTGGTATCCCTCCGTGTACACAGAATACCTACAACATACAGATATGTATTACAGTGAAAGTGACCACCTTTGTATAGAGACCACCTGATTATTAGGACCACTTTCTTAAGTGTTCAAAATGGCCAGTTGTAACACAATTTGACCTATGTTAAAAGAGCACTTGGCAATATACATGTAGACCACTTTTCCCTTATCGTTTGGTGGTCTTTATAGACGGGTTTGACAGTAATTGTTTTACGCTCATGTGAGAATTATTTTTTTTACACGTGAAGCAATCCATGAAATAATTCTTTCTTGAGCGAAATCCATTCTCAATTTTCTTCATGTATTAAAAATAGTTGCTAATTCAGTAAGACTTCTATCTTTTGTTAACACATGCCATTGGGAAGATAAATTATGTAAATTATGATTAGCAAAACATTGCTATGAATTATCAGATTGATGATGAAATTAGATATGTGTAACATACCAACTGAATAAGCAAAATTATTTTGTATTTTTCACTTAGTCTCTAAAATGCCTAATTGCATATATAATAATAGGCTTACCCTATCATCTACAGTAGCCGCAATAGGCATCACATCGAAGCAGTCATTCACTGCTTCCCAGATCTGTAAGCCAATGGAATCACCGAATTTTGACAGGCATTCCCTAAAAATAAAATCATAATCAATTTTTGCAAAGAGCTTAATTAACAAATGTTTACTTAATTTATTATGAGACATTGCTCTTTTCTTTATCAAAGTTATTGATTTACAAACTTCACACAGACTGTAAAACACTGTGGTATCATGGATTGTGATGTTGTTCTATTTATCGAAATGGCAGTATATACGGTAATATCAGAAACTTACGATTTAAAAGAGAACATCTCCTGTACGCTTCTCAGCTCATGGTTGCCTCTCAGAAGGTAAAATTTGCCTGGAGCTAATAACTTTTGTGCAAATAAATAGGATACAACCTAAAAATGAAAAGAAGGACAATGTCATGTTCATGAAGTAATTCAACATTACGAAAATACTTTTTGGTTTCCAATCCAAAAAAAAAAAATAATTCATGCTGACTTCAAATTTATTTCATTTATAATTGCATCAGCTTTTAAAGTGACAAAATAATGATATCCAACATATTAATAATACTACTCTGAAATCTATTTATAAATGTAAGCCTTTTATCTAAAATTGACTTGTTTACCCTTGAAGATATATTTAGGCTCTTCTAAAGCAAATACTAGACAAGTCCATTATGAAATTTCAGGGGTGTATGAGTTAAGAGTAACTTGGAAGTTTTTAATTGTATTCTGTACTCCCTGCATTAAGAATCATCTGGATTTCCAAGTCTCGTAGAAAACATTTGGGTGGAGGGGTGAATCCCCCCAAAAAATTTTAAGTTTAATTTAGCCAACTCATATATCATGATTTTCTATTTGATCTGAGGTAACAATACGTTTCTCCGTACCTCTACACCGTACTCCCCACGATCAACGTAGTCGCCTAGGAACAGGAATGAGGCTGGAGTCAGTAATGGTCCCATCCGCCATAATGCTTTCTCAAAGCAAACCAAATCACGGTAGTTACCATGGATATCACCTGGAAGGATTAATTCATCTTACAATTGGACGTCAATAGTGGTAACTTTTAATTAATATAAATTGCAATACGTCAACACCAGGATACACAATAAATATGTTGTTTTATAGACAACAAACTGCAAGTCTGAATCCTGTCCTGTGAGAGGGCTCCCAGCATAGGATAGATATATTCAAACAGAATTTTATATTTGATGTTAGCCTTGCAAAATTTAAGTTTAGTTGCCAAAAAGTAAGATATGTAATTAATTCTAAGATAAAATGATGTTCTATTGTTCTTCAGGAATCGATACAGCTAAGGTCTTGCTGACGTCAGCCAAAATTCTCACTCACTAATGAACTTGAAATTAAAAATGTGTTTTGTTGGCAAAAATGATCACAAACTGACAGTCTAATTTATATGTACAAACTGTAATAAGATTTCAAGTTTGAATATTCAATCACATACATTAGCTAAAGTTTGAATATTCAATCACATACATTAGCTAAAGCAGATAATCACAATCTGGACAAAAATATCAGGGAACAGATTTCATTGTTGATTGCTAAATAGAATCTAGCAGTTCAGAAAATCAACAATCCGGATGGTTCGGGCCAGGAACGCAAGTGTTCAGATCATTGAGAGTCTACTGTTTATGGTACAATTGTGATATTTATAACTTAGAAAATCTTAAAAGACAAACTAAGAGTTTAACTATTCATGCAATGATTTTATTTGTACAGGCAAAATCAGTATCTAATATCTTAACTCATTACACAACTTATTGCCCGTCTACAATTCGATCTTGATATTCTTGATAACTTGAAATTGTTGACATTTCTTACCAAGAATGTAGACAGGAGATTTCAACTTAATCAGTCGAGGTTCACTACTTAGTGTGTCCTTGACTTGACGACATAATGTTAATAAACATTTGGCCAGGGCACCCCTCTCTACTTGACCCCAGTCATGTTGGCTCTAAAATATTAATTAAAATAGAAATCATATTATGTAGGACAAATTATCAATAAATTGCACTCATTCGATAATTGTATCCAGCATATTCTTTCTACAAAGTATTAAATTAGCAACACAAACATTTGACAACAGCGCCCCTTTTTATTTGGCCTCAGTTACGTTGGGATAGCTTTCAAAAAACTTATAACTAATTAGGACAAATCAAATGAGTACATTCATTTTATCCAGCATTTTGTTTCTACCAACCATTAAATCACTAACACATAATTTGTCAATCTTTTATATGATTTTTTTTTTAATTATCAATTATATTTGTATTTATGAAGACATCTGTAGGGTATGAATATTGTAAGATGTGCTTCTGTTTTAAATATTTTAGCAAAATGTTAAGAGCTGGACTCACCTTTGCTTGATTTCCATTATCGCCCTTAATGGCTCTCTCGAAATAGCGGAGTCCTGTCAACATCTCGTTAGGATGGGATCTCTGAAAGAAACAAATAAAGTTATGATGTTGAAACAAGTACCATTAATAAATAAGCTTCATAAATTTGGTCAACATCTGGTAAGATTTGGTTTATAAGTTTACCGTCCTGTTAACTGCCAGGGTCATTTAAGGACGTGCAAGGTTTGTTGAAGGAAAACCGGAGTACTAAGAGGAAAACCACTAACCAGCGATCAGTACCTGGCAACCTTTTATCTGGCGAGTTTATGTAAAGGGAGATAATTACTTCTAATTATACCTGGTTATATAAAGGGAGATAATTGTTTGTAATTAAACATGTTTTATTCAGGGAGATTGTTGTTTGTAATTATACATAGTTATATAAAAGGAAATAAGTGATTCTAAGGGAGATAATTTATTTCAAATATACCTGGTTGAAGGAGTCTATTGATGACATTCGTTGGAAGCGGGAAATGTCTCCTTCTAGGTGACTTACAGCACTTTCAGCCACGGCAGTTGTACCTGTAAAGTATCACCGACAATTAAAGAGAGAATAATAGAAATCACAATTACAAACTCTTCTTGGCAAAATTTCTATTTCCATGAATATGCTTAAAATGTTAGCCAGACAGCTAATTAAATTGTTTCAGACAAATATTAGGTTATATTTTGTCCGGATATAACCCAACCCCTTTAATTTGAAAGAAAAGTGATTCAGACTGCTATAAATCATATAAGTATAATATAAATTTATCACAAACAATGTCACAAAAACAGCTAGGGACTAAATGATAATGTTTGAGATGTGTGTTTGACTGTGCTAAGAGAATGTGGTTAGGAGGCAGAGAAAAATTTAGTGTCTGTTCTGTAAAAAAGACCTGACACACAATTTACAGAAGTCTAATACTATATTTGCAGTTATCAGCCCTTCTGTGTAGATATTGATTGTGACGTCATGTGTTTGTGAGTGTAACATCATACTTTTCAGAGAAAACGATATAGATTACGCTTATGAAATGATGATGTCACAATGGATACCTGGGTATCCATTGTGATATATGGTGATATATCACCTACAAGGGAGGTAACTCAATCTGTTATATGCAAAGATGGAATATAGTATAACCGACCATTTTCATGTGAGAAATAATAACCATGGATAGAACACATGTATAAATCCATGTTGTTAGATTTGGATTTGCTTAAATTCAACCTTCTTATCTTAAGTCTGAATCGTGAAATCTTTGACCCACAAATATAACTGGCTACACAATAATATTATATTGATATTAGAGGATGGTCAGTCTCATTTAATCAACGAGATTGATTGATTGTTTACACAACATTTAGCCTTACTGCTTACAAGTACAATAATATATAGATAAATTTCCTTTAGCCAAATGGTTTATTTAGTATTCTGTTTTTGCATATTACAGAGTTAGCTTCCTTGTGGGTAGGTATCCATTGTGACGTCATTATTTTGTGAGCCCAATTTGCGTTGTTTTCTCCAAATACCTACCTGCAAGGGCAGATAACTCTGTAATACACAAATAGAGAATATGTGACAAATCTCACCTTGTAAGTCCCAGAGTTTGATGACGTCCGACAGAAAACCTGTGCGCCTCACTTTGACAGTGTGTGTAGCTAATTCGTACTTTGGCTGGGGTCCGTGATGTTTACTCGACATCACTGGCCGACCCTCGGGCAACTTAAACACATCTGCATCTGGATCTAGTAAAAACATTCCAATTATAACAATGTTTTATGTATACCCTTTTTGTGTTTGGAAGAAAAATCTGATAACTTAATCACTTGGTCATCTTAAAGTTTGTAATAATCAAAATAACATAAATGCATATGTATTTTAAAGCTAATCATATTCCAGCACTTTTTGCATCAGAAGCTTTGTGTTCAAATACGATTGCATTATATTGCATTATCTACAAATTTTGGATACACAAATTTATCGCATAATTCACCCGATATCTAATGATTTTACCCGTGTAATATTTTCCATATGTCACTAGACGTGTAACATGACCTGGAGTGATTTTCATTGGCTAGAAATTCATTGTGACATCAAGACAGAAACAATGAAGTGACGTCAGGAAAAATGATGTGATGTCAGGATTTTGTGGACGGCAGGACAAAATGGCGGCCTTCACTGGATTTTCCCAATATATTTTGATGTGAGATTCTTCGATATTGTTGAAGTTATGTGATATGAAGTATAATAAATTTGTGTTCATTTCATATAAGATTGAAACTCGTCAAGGCTCGCAAAATTTAAAACTTAAAGAATCGTTTCATAAAATCTCATATGAAATGAACGCTCATCAAGATAATTATATATCAAACACAGTCTCCTACCTGTCATATTAAGTTTCCGTGGAGGGGAGAGCTTCATGGCGTCCATTAGTTTTGGACGATACCTCTTGGAAGGTGGCTCTGTTTCCTCATCTTTACCATGCGATGAGGAATTAGACGCCCCGTCTGAGGAGCTATTGAGATACAAAAACTTAATAATGAATACATATCATGTAACAGTAAACTTTACACGTCGGCGAGGAATAAGACGTCTCATCTGACAGATTATCGAGATATAAAATCTTTAAAGTAAATAAATAATATGTAACAGTAAACTGATGCTAGCTTTTTAACATAAATGTTCTTTACCCCTTTCACCACTAAACTTTCCTAATGGACTAGTCTTTGATTTAGAACAGTCTATATGTGTCTTCAGGGGTGAATGAGTTAGCTCTCAAAGGTCAAAATACATGTAAAAGAATTCCATGATATAAAAAAATAGTAATGATCAAGAATCAAACATTTGACATTAAAATCTTAAACTATTGTAAGAACTAGATCACTGATATGTTTGTTTCCTACAGATTGTAGCAGGGTACATAAGATAAAAGAATATCTTAAAATTTCAAAGTAAAAAAAATTTTTTTTTTCTTTTTTTTTCTTTTTGAAGAATTGGAATTAAGTAAAAGTATAAAAGTACATCAAATTAACATGTGTTATTGGGTTTTCATGTGTAGCTTATTTTTCATTTATTAAACAAGAAATGTTAAATTAATATATTCATCACTCTTGACTGGTACTTTTACATTTCATCAAGAGGAAAGCACTTCTTCATTAGGGCATTTGAAATATGAAGTAATACAAAAAGAATTAAATCAAAAGAATCGTAAGTGTAGATAGTGTATATGTGACACATCACAGTATCAGTAGTACATACCCCTTTAAGGCGGTGAGGCTGGAATGTGAGAGACGGAATAGCACAGATGTCCCTCGGAATTTAAGTTGGCCAACAGCTGTGAGAAACTCACCAATTGGTAACTTGTTCTTTGTTTCTGTACCGAAACATCTGAATCGAGAGAGGTCCAAATGTACAAAATAAATGCTGTAAATGTGAACACTTAAACAAGATCCTTAACATGAAACTTATCATTAAA
The DNA here is from genome assembly GCF_041381155.1 of Argopecten irradians. Classification (NCBI taxonomy): domain Eukaryota; kingdom Metazoa; phylum Mollusca; class Bivalvia; order Pectinida; family Pectinidae; genus Argopecten; species Argopecten irradians. The sequence goes on along the minus strand of NC_091142.1, from coordinate 15,202,050 downwards.
CCCATCTAAATAAATATTTATGGTGTTCAGAGACCAAGGCATTATTATAATTCTAAAACTATAATGGCATTAAATATTACAAAATGAGGGTTTTGAGATACCAATAGGACGTATGTAAAGTACAATCAACTGTTGATTAGCCCAACATTCAACACTTTCTGGGGATAGTGACGTCATATTTTGACATGTTTTTGTGACGTTACAATTACCAGAGTTTGTGACTAACTAATGGTAAATCATCCTTTACACAAAAAGCCGTGTCATTTTGGTAACTTGAAATAGATGCAGACGTACTGACTGTGAACATAAATCATTTTAACAGTCTTGTGACTCAATAAAAATAGATTTATTGTTGAGAATTATCAACAAGATATAAGGTTTTTCATTAAACACTTCAACTGAAGCTTCCACCTAAATCTATAGCTAGTATAATACATAATTAATAGCTCACTTGGCACTTTTCATGGCATCATCTGCGACAGCTTCATCATCAGTGGAGAGACCCTTTATAAGTCGAATGTCACGCACCATTTCCCTTTAATAACGTAACTTATATTTTAATTGTTTTGTATTTCTATAACAAAGAGTTACCTGCCCATGTAGGTAGGAATTTATCTGTGATGTGTGTTTGTGATAGGAATGAGAGGCTTGATCTTGTTACAGTATAACTTTGCTAGCCCGATGTCACCATGGCCAGGACTAGCATATTTGGCTGGTACAGCCTTTCTGGATTATAAAGGTTTTAAGTACACTATATTTACATTTTTCCACAGCGACTGCCATTACTCATATGATAATCGTGATCTGCATTATGAGCCAATAAATGCAGCCTAGACTTGGTGTAGTAATATCTACATAAATGGATGTGAGTCTTGTTTACTAATACCATGTAAAGTCCTCACAGGAAAATTGACATTGTAGTTGAATGAACCAGTTTGGTTATGAAACTTATAAAAAAAATCTTTAAAATGTCTAGATTATTAAAAATAAACTGAATAGCTATTGAAAAAAAAATCATTGAAATTTTGTTATCTTTTCAATTTTTATAGGGACTATATATTTTTTATCACATTGAACTTGGCTGTTGAGGTTAAATGGCTGAAGCGGGAATTTCAAATGTTCACTTGCATTTAAATCATGAGTTATAGGGACTATATTTACTTTGAACTAGAAAATAAAATGTAAATATAAAAATTCAAGGATTGTTAGATGGGTGCTATGAATATTTATCTGCCACCCAGATTGCATTTATATCTCCAATAAATGCAATCTAACAATCCTTTAATTGTTAAATAAATTAAGAAGGATTTCCATATCACTATGTAGGAATAGAAAGAAATCAAGATAAGACAAGGGCCAGTTTGGACTGATAGAATTTTACATGCATTGGTTCTATCAAATAGACAGGAATATCTCAATCCAAGTCAAAGATATTGGCTTGTCAAACCGCGGCTTGCTGAGGGTTGACAATCAAAATCTAGCAACCACTGGATTTAATGTCTATAAAGTATGGGAGAAAAGTGATATTATACTTTGATCATTGTTATAACTTTACTGAAATATAGTCAGCCAACCATAAACATTTCTTTGAACTAGCGAGACACTTTGTAAGTAGCACAAAAAAGGTTACATAACTTTCCAGCACATTATACATACCTGAATTCTGAAAACTGTAAGTAACCATCCATATTTTTGTCATAAAACCGAAATATATATCGGCATCTCATTTCAGCTGGCATCCCACCATGCTGTGTGCTGGGCTCCATTGCAGCTAAACCAAGTAATACTTCTTTAAAGTTGAGTATTCGTCGCTTGTGTGTGTCAAAGGCCCTGGAATGAGTACAATAAAAATCAGTAACTTTGTACAGGTACTTGTTATTTCAGCCGCTAACTCAAATGGGTAAACAGCATTGTTTCTGATTCTAGTTAAGACGCGGTACAAGGGAGACAACTCCCTACTTCTGGTTCTACTACATTGATTTGAAATACTGCAAATTACATACTGTGAAATCAATTATTTTCATTGGGCTCTATTTTCATGGATTATGAAATTTTATAATTTCGTTAGCACTTAAATTCGTGGAGAAGACCTGACACATTGCTGTTAAAGACTTTATGCAGTGAGGTACAAATCATCCTATGAACACATCAACTTACATGTCATTTATATACTGTACATTCATTAAAAAGATCAATTTTCACGGGGACATAAATTTGTTAATTTTGGTCAAAAAAGAAATCCGCGAAATTAAAACCCCCATATGAAAATTAATGATTTCACAGGATGCATGATAACTGATTACAATAATACATGCTACTGAGTAATTGTCAATTTGTACTGTAAACATGTTTATTTTGGCAATTTGTACTGTAAACATGTTTATTTTGGCAATTTGTACTGTAAACATGTTTATTTTGGCAATTTGTACTGTAAACATGTTTATTTTGGCAATTTGTACTGTAAACATGTTTATTTTGGCAATTTGTACTGTAAACATGTTTATTTTGGCAATTTGTACTGTAAACATGTTTATTTTGGCAATTTGTACTGTAAACATGTTTATTTTGGCGGAATCAAATTTTAGTGGAAATGCTAACTTGAACAAATTAGCACAATGAGGAATTCACCCAATCACCACAATGATTACATAAATAATACACAGAAAATACAATGAATTAAGTCCCTAAAATAAAATTACCTCTAAAATATGTATGTTACAGTATATGCCACTAATTGTTACTCAACATCTACATACACAGGTTAGTGGATTTATGATTGAATATGATAGTATCTGTCACAAGTTTATGCCGATATTAAATACCTGCCCTAAAATGTAAAACGTGTACAGTTTGATATGGTACCATTAATGGGTCAAAGTAAGAAGAAAGGTCGTTCTACCTGAAGAAGTCTTCCACCAAGTCAGCCCTTGCACCTTTGTGTGTGATGAAAGCCCGAAACACCTCGAAGTTCATTGTCTGACTGGGTAAACACCAGCTCATAAACTCTTGGAAAAACAGATCTTGTTCTGGGAATACAAACGCAGGGTTATTGGGAATATACATCTTTCATACTTATTGGTGTAATACATGTACTGGTATATCTAATGGAATGAATCCCTATCGACTGAGACTGTTTTACATGGTCACCCATGCAATACAACTTCGCGAAATTGCTGCATAAGCAAAATTACTATAATCATAATAATTTTCTCTGCAAATTTTCATGTTATTTCCAAAAACTGCTGGTTTACTCATACAGAATGCAAACAAAATGATATGCATTATAAAATATATTCATACATAGAAAATTGATTTGCATTTGCAGTTTTCTTCTAACTTAATTTTTCAAAGTGGCAGGCTATCTTAATTGTGACCTTGTAATAAATCAAGGAGGTATGAGAAAAAAATACTTTCATATGTGGTTATAAAGGATGGGGATAATGTGCCCTTCTTATCCACATATATAAAAGAGTTTATTAATCCATAACTCATAATTATTTATCATTGGTGCCATAGAAAATTATTAGGACTTACGGGATGGGCATTGAAACGGCAAAACAAATTGCATTAGGGTTTATTGGTTTTATTAGTTAAACTAGTTATTAAAAGTCAGGGTCGTATAAGGATGTACTAGATTTGTTGGTGGAGGACAGCTGGCCATGGAGTATCCTGTCAAAAACCACCAACAGGGAGTTAATACCTGGCAACTGCCCCATATGGGATTCAAACATGAAACCCAAAGGTGGAGAGCTTGTGATAATACCTGGGGACATCTTTACCACTTGGCCTTTGCATTGGGTCTGCAAGTAGGACCATAACAAATGCATACATAATATATGGCGAAAATGAAATAATAAAATTTTGCAATTTTTTACACATGCATATATACCTTTCTTGCCAAACTTGGCTGACTTGATCAAAGCCTCTTGTGCTGTAATCTGTGACGAATCAGTGATGGCTTCGGTATCTACATACTCGACGTTTGTCTCGCTGAGAGTGTTTGTCAGGATCGCTCCTATTGGAGAATTACAAGAATATAGCACGGTATATAATTTGTGTAATTTGATATCGGACATACAGTAAATTTGTGATAGAGGGATATTATTGTGATATAATGTTCGTGTATATTTATAATGCTTCTTAAAATCATCATATTCTATATCTACATATTACAGAGTTATCTGCCCTTATGGATATAGTGGTTGTGACGTCATGTGTTAGTTTACTTTTTCTTTTTAATCTGGTAGAGACTGGTAAGTATAATTAAGAGTAACCAGAATTTTAGAGTTATCACAGCTATATATATATAGAGTTTATATGTCAAATCATAATTTTTAGACTGGTAGATTCATGTTTATAACTAATTTAATAACATAGCTATGATTGATACATATGCTTCCTTAACATATTTTTCAGAGATTACAACACAAAGTTCTACACATGCTCACAAAATAATGATGTCCCATCCAATCCATACTCACAAACGGAGATAACTCCATACCAACACTATGCAGACAGAATAAAATAAAGAAAGGTGTTTTTAATGATAATAATACACCATACCATTCTGTACTTGCTGGATAAAATTGATTGGCTCTGTTCCTAAAAGTTCAGATGATTTCAGCTTGTCCTCAGTCTGTTCCTCGCTCAACCAAACTGCTTCTTTGGCACACTGTAAAACATATACAGGAATTTGAACTCTAAACCTACAGCCGAAACCTTAATGCTGGTTAAAATATGCCAGGACACTTCATGGTCACTTTGGTCTTAAGGCCAACCAGTGATCAATAATTGCTAAGGGAGATAACCATTTAAAGTTTAGACAAACCTGTGTGAAAATACCTTGATGTATCGATATATATTGAAACAATGGTATTGTTCAGAAAAAGACAAAATCTGGAACGGTCATTTTGTGTATTACATAATTGGTTTATGAACGAAAACAGTGCATGTCACTTGGAAACTATTGCTGAGTATTTCATATAATTCATGAAAAATGTGAAAAATTCATTAAGTTAAAATGATAAGGAACATTACAAAATATATACTGTTGGTATATACTGTAAAAATAATTCATAATTCCAACATTACTAGGTCATAGATAGAGGTAGGTCATCAAGTACAATTTCGGTCATTGTATCAATTTTGAAAATAAGGAATCGATATCCTATCGGAAGATGAAAATCATCAATACATAGATAACAGTTAATTGTAACAAAGACAGCTCTAGATCTACTAATACATGTGTAACAATAATTTGTGTATGTTTTTACATAACAAGCATATAAAGCTGTGCCATTTTTTACTATGGCTTATTGAGATTGGGCTTTAATATTTTTTATTCTTTCATACCTACACGTGTAATACTGGCTGGTCTAGGGCAATACACTCATGTCGAGGTATGAAAGAAAAATACTCTTTCATAAGCAAGGCAAGCCTTGGGTTTTAGAACATTTTGTGACCCTCGGGTAGAATATCCCTATCCTTCATATCCACATATGTAAGAGTCTTATATTATTTGATCTTCTTTAATTTATTTACTTGGGTACGTATACATGCATATATATATATAAGACACAGATCTATGTATACACTGACCAGGTCCGGCCTTTCCACAGGATGCATGAGGAAGGTCACCAAGACGACAGATGGAGAGTTGACAAAGTGTATAAAGCTGGTCTTCAGTAGTCCCTTTACTCGCACATCTTGGCCTGTCACCTGCTCGTTGGTACGAAAGAATAATGTTATTTTCATATCACATATTATAAGATGCCATCCATTATTTTATCATTTATATGCCGGGATACATTTCTATAATTGGGGTCAATAATACATTAGTTCAATTGCAAAACTTTGGGTACTGCCAAGATAATTAAAAATTGGTTCCAACATATCTGTTAATATTGTGCTTAATTTTCATTCTCCACTATTATTGCTGGATTAATGTTGTGTACAATATGTTAATCCCTTAAATTTGTGTACGTATGTGTACCTACATGCATATGCCAAATTTATGAAGTTGTTAACAATATCAATAATTTTCTATTAATTCTTCATACATTTTAATTCATTTTCTTATGGGTTTGAACAAAAAAAAAGAAAAACCATACCGGGTATATGTACATTTAATAACTTACTCTCCTAAACTATTTTTGGTAAGTTTAAAATCTTTAAAATAATGTTACTGCTACACGTGTATTGTTAGCTTATGATCATAATATAATGTATATTTAGAACAAACATTCGCTTAAAATTTCTATAGTATCAGAAAATAATTAATACTGTATTTGACCAAATAAGTGCCCAGACCAGGGCACTTAATTAACAAATTGAAGAAATTAGATATATTAATGGCCTTAATTATATAGGATTCAATTTGGGCTAACATTTCATAAAATCATTGCACAGAGAAGATATTAATCAATTTGCAACAGAAATTAAGTAGAGAAACATACACAGTTTTACAGTTATTCATAGTTGCAGTCTAGACCTGTACTTAATCAATCAAGGTTTGTAATCAAGGTTGGAAATTTGAGATCTCAAAAACAGGGAGGTTCAGCTTAATCATAGGAACAGGGGCGCTTATTGGATAAAATAGGGTATGTTGCATTTTGAACAATGTAGACTCCTGTCTCGAGATTGTACTTATCAGTTTTTTCTAGAAAGTTACTATATATATATAATATAATTATATAAGTAAATAAAAATTCTACAAATTTTAAAGAGATGATCACTATCAATTAAGTTTCACTTCCTGTAAATTAAAACAATACATACACTATTTTCTAAATGTTATCAGAGTTTCTACACATTAAACAGTTTCCTGAGCTCCTTGTTCTACTTATATAACTAATTAGCTTACAAATGTAGATTTAACTCATTCATCCCTGAAATTTCAAAATGGACTGTCCTAGTACTTGAATTGAGAGAGTCTAACTTGTACATTCAGGGGTGAATGATGAATTAAATATAATTTTAAATGAATTACTTTTTTTTCATTATTTCTTTACTAAGTTATTTTTGTTTTGCAATATAATATTGAAAAACAATTAGAGAGAGCGCAGCGGACTCTTGTGATAGAGGTGTCTCGGTAGCGTTATTCTATGTAATTCATCCACATATGTAGAGTTGGAAAACTTTCTGATAAACCGGAAACAGGAAGTCAACACAAGATCGAGCATCGCGCAAGACAGTATCAAAAGTCACACTCTCGCGCGATTACAAAATCACTCTCTCGCATAATTACAAACAAGTAACGCTTGCAAAAATTCAAAATGAAAACAAGTGAAAGATAAACCTTCCAATTTATTCTTACCTGAATCTAACAATTACATTTTGTCTTGAATCTTAACTTTAAAGACGTTTTACGTGAGCAGTTGCTTCAGAATTTTCCGTCTGGCAACGGAGAATGACGTTGAGATACAATTTGTAGCCGCAGTCACGTATTTTTGCAGAAAGTGAAAGTAGAAGTATCCTATGTTCAATATTGTTTTTCTTGTCATAAACTCAATGCCAATAATTCAGCAAAGCTATGATTAATGATTGATAATTCTATATATGGTTTCTAGCAGTACAGTTAGTCAACGCACACAATAAGCAATAAAAACAAAACATATGTCAATATCGATAAGACTGATCGGTCAGGGGAGATTACTCTTTCGCCGTTGGAAATCCTTTATTTAGATCTACCTGGCATATTTCTATTTAGTTACACATTAAAAAAAAACAAACGAAATAATGGATCAACTGCAGCTGCTGCGCTATCAGATATAGGCTTTGCCTAAAATTATATTATCATTATATACGAAAATCTCATTCTCTCAAATGAACAACAGACATACAGTTGAAACAGTGTAAAAAACTTGACAATTTTGTATGATAAACAACTATAAAGTTAACTTTAAATTATGTAATGAACCTGCCATGTCAGATTGATTAAAAAATTAAATTTTCAATCTGATAAGACATTTGTAATTTTATAGACTAAATAGTTACACTATCACGATTAGAGTTAAGTATGCATTTCGTCTTTATAACACGCTTAGAGTTTACAAGCAATGCTACATAAAACCTTGACATCACTAGTGCACTTGTACAAGTACATTCTGCCTTGGCCGAGTTGACTCGAAACATTTTGAGTCAGATCTTGAAATGGGCCGAATCAGCTTACCAGTAAGTTGGTTTGCATTCTTGATTAACTATTAGCACATGCGTATCATTGTATCAAATATGACTTATGTTGCATGTATTTTAAGACATATACATTACCTCGTTTGCAACTCGAAGAGCAACATTTTGAAGAGTTTCTCCGTCTAATTTCGTCCCAGTTGGTAGCCATAATCCCTTTTCCGGAATATTTGTCAAGAGAAACTTCGATTCCGTCACATCATGGATCAAAACGCTCACAAACTCTAGTGTTTTTAATCCCAACATGCTTATGGCGTGTCTTTAAATACCCGATCTGCAAACATTATCCTAATTTTGTAAGTAAACACACATCTCTAGAAGCTACTTAAAGTTGTCTTTGATAACCTAGTCTAGTATTTCTTTTTTCATATATGATTTATTATCAAATTTACATTTGAGTTATTAAACTATTCTAATCATTAAGAAACAAAATTAATTGTCGATATTGATATATTGCGTTTACAATTTGAATATAGAATAATTATTCATTTTATTGTAATTTATTTTATAAAATATTTTTTTACATTATCACACAGAAAACTAAATCGGCAAGACGCTTGTCGGAAATTCCCTTTTCTCTGAAACGCTTAAATAGATTGATGGACGTGAAAAAGGCAGGTAAGCGATTAAAATAGAAACTGATCGGTGAAACCAAAAGTCACTGATTTGAAAATAAACTCCTTATCTTGATAATCCATCTTCATTTCTAGTGAAATATACCTGCTTTAGACGTGGAAGTCCAAGTCATGCACAACACGTGCCTTCATGTGTCTTGATCATGAACAGAACACGTGCACGTGTTTGTTTACATGTGTATGAAACCGATTTTATTTTAGAAGAGGGTATTGTACTTGTTACATGTACTAGACATATTGAGGGAACTCTTAAAACAATAGCCATGCATCTAGAGAATTATGAGATTTAATTATACATACAATGTATATATAATTTTTCCTTATTGGGATTTAATTAATTACAGATAAATTACAAATTTCTAATGTCCATGTACAAATTACATTTGTACATGTACATATTTATTAGGATATCATGTGAGGGTTGTTTATTAGGATATATGAGGATTGCTTATTAGGATATCACGTGAGATTTCTTTATAAGGATATTTTATTATGAGGGGCTGAGGGACCCGTGTTAACTGTTTATTAGGATGTACATGTGTACACATTGTAATTATAGGCACATAACAATTGTATAAATTTTGCAAATAGCATAATTGTATACATGTATGTATTTCCCCATGTTGATGTTCATGTATTTAAACATTACTGACAACCAGATATCCTACAGGCCTAGCTAGTTCATGAATGAAATCATATAATTTTCTCTGGAAATTAATTATGTTAAGTTATAAGCAGCTGACAAACAACAATCAATACAAGCAAACTAATATCAGAGATTTAAATAGTAGGGATAAGAAGGTACCTCATAGCCTTACTTAACGACGCCCGCAGCGGAAGCTATCCCAGAGTGCATCGCGTGTCTACAGTAGAGTACAGTCTAACGACGCCATATTGAAACTACGCTTCGTCCGATGAAGCGATCTAGGCTATAATTCAGGTGATGAACAGAAAATAAACCAAATAGCATAAAGTTTGCTCTTTATTGAAAATGTAATTTATTTGAATAATCCATCACATTTTTCATAATTGTAGAGGTGTTACACTAAATAAACGTAATGCTAACTGTGAATGTCCTCATCCCGGCATGATTACTTCCTCGATCGATACAATGGATCGCCCCGTGAAATATTAATATAATAAAACCCACATACTCTGATTTCAATAATTGACCGATTTCCATTTAGTTTTCAAATATTTGTTGCTTGGTAAATTTTAAATGTTAATATATTAAATTGATATAATTTGAACATATTGAACCTTTTGAATTTTTGGTGGTAAATCTGTACACAAATCATCGAAGTTACCCTAAATTTATAATGGCGATGATACTGTTCAGATAGGGTCGTGAAAGATAGCACAGTATAAACCACGTACTCTGATTTCAATAATTGACTGATTTCCATTTATTTAGTTTTCAAATATTAATTTTCTATTGATTGAGTTTGTACATATGGAAACTTTTAAAGCTCAAGTACAAGTGTTAACAAATTATCGAAGGTACCCAATATATCATGGCGAAGAGATACAGTGCCGGTCGAGCTGTGATAGATAGCATAATTTGATATCTAATTAACGGAAAGTGATTTGCAACTGCTATAATCACAGGTGTCTTACTGTCATCAGGTGAACCGTCGGCCAGAACACCTGGCCACCGCCCCAGGTCATCGCCTCACTTTACTCAACGGGGGTCTATTTACCTGTGTTTGAGTCTCGAAGGCTATGCAGTAAGTTTGTAAATTAGATAATATTTCTCTAATCTTAATTTTCCCAAACAGTTTTATTTATAATGCATAGAACCATGTTGAAATAAAAGTGAAATCTAAGTGAAATGTAAATATTCCGCTTTACCAGAAATTTGAATATAATTCATTTAAATATCTTGCTTTACCAAGCAATTTTTTTTTACTAAAGCAAAATTGAATTTCCAGGGTTAAACTCATTAAATTTATATGTGTCGTACTTTTCATTCTAACGAATCAAGAAAAGCTTTTATAATATGTCATTAATCACCAAAATTTACCAACATTTTGATCATTGCTTACAGAATTTTCAATGCATAGGTTTTAATTTTACAATTTTTCATAAAAAACAACACAGAAATATCTCATCAGTATCTCATCAGTCCAACATCATTGGAAAGCCATTTTTGGCTTATATAGATATATGGTAATATTTACATAAATGGTTAAATATACATGCATGAGATTAGCGTCTCTAATGCAACAGTAAAAAAAGCTATGAGATACTTTTCGATGTTTAGTGGTTTGTATATAGTCGTATAGTCATATATAGTAGTAAAATGCCGTACACAGCTTCATGGGCTAACACTATGATAACTCGCCTCTAGCTATTAGTGCGCAGACGCACGGCTTGGTCTCGCGGTAACCGTTTATCCGTTTACGATAACAATAGGTGGGTACGTGATATCGCGAGAACAGCCCTAGTTACTTATCCCAATGATATTTAAATCTCTGCTAATATATATATTATTCCCATCTCCAAGGGCAGATAACTCGACATGCAATTACATTATTGTTGTTTTGAATATTACAGGTTAAAACAACAAAATCATAATGACCTGGATAAAATGCCAAGTCTGCGCTGAGGAGACGTCCAAATATAAATGTCCAAAATGTGCTCTGCAATAGTGAGTTTTCTTGAGTTATTATTGATCAATTCAAATAGCCAAAGAAGATCTTTACACCCCTGAACTATCTTGTAGTAAAACTGAAGAAAAACTCAGAGGATAAAATCTGAAACTGTCACCGTATGGAATACATGGTCTATATATTGATGCAAGAGCTTTGCAGACAATCTTCATAATGTGCACTAGCACAAGATTGAACAGCCACTTTGATGGTGATCAGTTGGTGTTACCATGTCAACATTAGTGACGTCAAAATAGTCATGTTTTGGGTGTCATTTATACCCTCATAGACTTTACTTTGGCTTGGTACACTGCATGTATATTGTTACACATTTAATTATAGTTACAGAACATAATATTAATTTTGCCTGTTTGTTTTGTAGTTGCTCAGTTAGCTGCTATAAAAATCATAAAGGTAAGTCTTATCAATGTCTAGGTTATATAACTGAAACAGTCATTAATCAAATTGTCAATATATGTACTTTAATTATCAAATTTTCTGCTCCTCGTAGGATATGTTATATGTTGAACAAATTTAGAAGATTCTTTAATAATGCAGTAAATGTCTCTCCATATATACATGTACTTTATTTGACCCAATAACTCACCCTTTCATTATATTGACATGTAATATATATACCCAATAAAAGCACCTGTCCCTTTAAGCACCCTCCCTCCTTTCTGAGATCTCATTTTTACTTACATAGACTTTAAAATATGAAAACTTTGAATATATCTCTTATTTGATTTCTTTTGTAAATTGATTATGTGTGATGACTTACTGACAGCTGTGCAATAATTTTGTGAAATGTTAGCCCAAAGGTCTCATTAGTGCCCCTTCATTGATAAGCTTTTTAACCGATTGTGCGCTGATCAGGTTAAATATAGTATCATAGATATTTAAATTCTATTGAAAAGTTCATTAACTGTTATGTTTTTACTTCAGGTACAAAGTGTGTGTCACATCAAGAGGAAGCAAAAACAGAATCTCCATCCACAATAACCGTTACACCACATGCATTACAGGAACACAAAGGTTGGTTTTATTTTGTCTTTGTTCTACATAGAAGTATACCTGGTAGTTAAAATCTAGATGTAAAATTCGGCTCTTCAAGCTGACACCCCTTTGTATCTTACTCTAGTTTTGATCTATTACTCTTGGTGCTTTTGAAATTTAAGGTTTATTTGAAGATCATCATTCACAAATGTCTACCATCTTTTAATAATTTTTATTACAGAATTAGATGTTTATTTCAAGCCAGAGGACGATGAAGAGGCCACCGAAGATACTCTGTCCAAAGATCAGCTACAAGAGTTAGGTAAATAGATATTAGTTTGGATAAAAGACAAGAGTTAGGTTAATAGATATTTATTTGGATGAAAGACAAGAGTTAGGTAAATAGATATTTAGTTAAAAGACAAAAGTTAGGCGAATTGAAATATAGTTAAAAGAATGTGTACAAGAGTTATGTCAACATATTCATAATTATTCAATTATTAATAATATGGTTAAACATGTATCGGATATAATTGATTGAATTAACATGAATATTTACACTTTTACAGCGTATTCCTAATGCTCTATGTATCTGTCATCAGGTGAGTGTCCAGATCTTCGTCAGCTGCTGGAGAATCCACATTTACGCGACATGATGACTGGACTAACAAGGGCAGATAACCCTAGAATAGCAATGGATAAAGCCATGCAGGAACCCATCTTCACAGAGTTTGTCGATCAGTGTTTAAGTGTTGTGGAAGATAAAGAATGTGAGGACTCACTTCCCTGGTCCTGAGTCTGATGTCCTGAAACTGTTGTACTTTTTACAGAGCAGGAACTGTATTATGACTACACGTTCCTACTAAGGAGTTCGGTGACTGGACGCTGTTGTCCAAATCATAGGACAAGATACGCTATCCTGAGAAATGTGACCGGATACTGTTGTCCAATTTATAGGACAAGATATAAATACCTTGTCCTGAAACAAGTGGCTGGACACTTGTCCATTTTGTAGGATAATAGTTTATAACCCATCTGGTGTTAAGTCTGGTGCTTGCCCTTGAGACTGTTTTAACACATTTTGTGTACCATTGTTCTGAGTCAGGTTCCTGGCCCCTGTTGTATATATATTGGGAATGGACTGATCAATAGCCATAGTTCCGAGACGCAATTATATTATATAATGTTAATAAAAATATTTCAAAACATTTGTACACAATTGTCTAGCTATTAATGAATTTATAAATCAATTAAAGATGCTCCACCGCCAACAGAGCATAAACGATACTCATCATTTTAACAATAATTGGTGTTACATCATGAATATATATGACTAATTAACACAAAAATAATATGAAATGATTTATTTTTCATTTGATGCATGAGCAATCAGTACTTTATTCCACTTACATATGTAGGACATAGTGCCACAGATTTTTTCCAGGACGTAAATAATTATTTTCAAATATTTTTGTCTTCAAATAGAATTAGAAGCTCTAACTTTTCAATGGTGGTAATGGTGTAAAGTCAGTAACTTTTGTAACTGAAGAAAAATACCAATCTGTCTGCTCCTGGTTTTGATAAAGCAAAAATACCATTTGTAGATGATGGAACATTTTTAAATGGTAATATGTAATCTACTGTCTATTAATGAATTTGTTAATCAGCTAAATCAGTAAGAAGAATCAAAGTAGGACACCAAGGCTCCACTTTATCTCTGATAATTTGATACACTAATTGGTACAAAGGTATGTTGGAGTGAAGGCCACTTAGGTTGGAATTGGAGAACATCTAGTCCACCGCTGAACCTGTCTATATATAACGCCTTTTGCTTTCTTTCCTGATATGTATATATATTAGACAAATAAAAAAAAAAAGAAAAAAAACCAGGTTAAGTGGACTAGATAGGCCTGGCCACCAGTCTCTAGAATATTGAATAAAAATCACTTATATTTGGCTTGATTATTTTTGTCTCTACTACATGTCTGATTCCTGAGTTTCAAACTAGGAGGAGATAATTATAATCTTATAAAGAACTGCTGAGAAAGTCAAATTAGGGTCTGGTGGCCAGTCTAGGACTAGATACTCATTACTAATATTATAAGACTCTTTCATATGTGGATATGAAGGATAGGGATATTCTACCCGAGGGTCACAAAATGTTGTAAAACCCGAGGGTTTTGCAACATTTTGTGATCCCGAGGGTAGAATATCCCTATCCTTCATATCCACTTATGAAAGAGTATTTTTCTTTCATACCTCGACGTTTTATTGCAATTTTACAACTATAATATCCCGCCATTTTGAAACAAATTTGAAGAAATCTACGGCTAGAAGTCAATTTTTCATACATGAAAAATAACGTGATATTTTCAACAAAAATTTCGTTGTTTGCATCTTTTATAGTAAAACTAATCAAGTTTGTGAAAAAATGTTAAAATTTTACAGAGGAAATAGAAATTTTGTTGACGCTGTGACGTCACAAGGCTATATTGCATGGGTAGCCATGCAATACAGCCTCAGGCGGCATGAGTTTATTGCCCTGGACCAGCCAGTATTACACCCGTAGGTATGAAAGAAAAGTCCTTCCCAAGTTAAGTATGTTTTGTGACTGTGTTAGTACCATGCTTATGTGAAAGGTAGGTTACGAATAACCTACTAATTCTGATTTGAAATATTTCTTTGACATTTATTTAAGGTCATAATGGAAAAATCGGATAAATTATGGTAATTGCTTTTCCAAAAATCAGTCACAAAAGGCCCATTTATTTGTAAAATGGTTGGTTAATTTTATGCTTTAAAAACATATTGACTGTAAAGACTTCTGTAACTTATTAAAACCAAATCAGAAATATGAAATTCAAGAGGCTTAAATGCTGAATTGCCCAGTTAATTGTTCTAATATATAGTTGACAATTTTTTCAGCATATTGCATTCAACTCTGATGTAAATGTAACCCTGGTCAAACCTACCCGCAATATACCTGTTGACTAAAGAGAACTTCTCTTTAGCTCAAATGGTTGAGTGTCAGACTAGTAATCTAGAGGTCCCAAGTTCGATCCTTGGCAGAGGAAATGATTATGTTTATATCAAATCATGCTCTCTGTTACATTAAATATTCATTATCCTAGGGCATTTTTCGAAAGAAGTAATTTAGGTCACAGTGACATTGTTTTGTGAAATGTTATTTTTCATTATCCAAATGCATACAATTTTAAGTTCAACTTGTTTTCATTGCTTTGTGCAATTTTCTAGGAAGTAGGTCACAGTGACCGATTAAAAAAACAATACACAATAAACGTGCTTTGATAATCCCAGGTTTAACTGGAACTGTGGTTCAGGATTAATACCCACCCTAAAACTTCACTGTATATGAATTATTGCAGTTTCATTGAAATCTCTCCAGTAGTTTAGCAGAGGTAATCGATTAACCGTTTTGTAACAAAGGGTATAACTCTGAAAAATGGTATGGTGTCTTGTCGACTTAGATTACTTACATCTATACTGTATTTGTTTTAAGTTTTGTTGAAATCTCTTCAGTGTTTTAGGAGGAGCATTAAGTCGATCGTTGTGCCAGTTGTTCCTCCCTTATGACAATTATCATTGCTCATTTAGTTATCTATAATGTAGGTCATAGTGACCTTGTCTTAATTTTTTGTCAATTCCTATTATTCTAAAACAGTTATAAAAATGTAGGCAACAGTGACCGAATTTTATTTGTCATGGAATCTCTTGCCCTGCAGGTAGGACGTTAGAATACGAGAGATTGGATATCCCAAAGCAACGTGGGTAAAGTTCATTTTACGGATGAGTAGTCTCGCCTTCCGATTATCATGACTTCACAATGTGTACGCAAAACGATGACATCACAATCACCAGAAGGAGGGACGTACTAATAGACGGTAAATATAAACACCCACGTCGTTTTGGTATTTCGAAACCTATTGTCTTGTACCTGCTGTCCCCATTGCATTTACCTGATCTTCGGTCTATATAGGCAACAATACCTCTTGACCTCCTCAATTTAGACTTGAGTCACTTGATTTTCACTTGTTGCCCATACATCGTCGAGTCACACTCATAGATGCCCACATACTCAATTTAAAGTTAAAAATAACTGTCCATACTTTAAAAACTGTGTTTCCTTCGGTCTAATGTTTTTATATATACAACACTTATATTTCGCATATGGTTATGGATGCACTATACGATGTCCATTACATTCAAACCCTATTAGGCCATGGGCTAGGAGGGTCCCACATGCACCCCCCTAGAACGAATATACGTACCCGGCCTACTATACCTTTCGGCCGGGTACGAATTGGTCCCTATGTGTCGTAGTGGAGCACTGCCTCCGAAAATCACTCGGGCATAGTTTTCTATACTTTTTTGTAGGTTTCCAACTATTTTATGCGTATACATGCATTTACATGTTACTTTTGTCCAAAACAAACATAACTACCATTCTTAATATCTATCAAGCTCACAAGACGTCAAATTTTTAATTTGTGGACTTGCCGTATAAATTCCCTTCAGAAAGACCTTCATATATATTATGTAAAAAAAATATTGCCTCGATGAGAATTCGATATTTTATATGGTTCAGTTTTATTGCCTAGTAGGTAAGCGATATCAAACAAGTACGATAAAAATGCAAACAAACGTTTTATAATGGTAATGCATAATCATTACTTTGCTCCATTAGCAGTAATAGGCACCAATTGTAGCTCTAAAGACGACACCACTTTCTGTCAAAAAGTCTTTTGAGCTACAATATTGCAGCTAGCACCCCCCCCCCAAACCTCCGAACCAATATTTTTCTGAACCCTTATGACCCACTGATCACAAATCAAAATGTTAACATTGCATAAGTTGGGATGAACTTCCGGTTATGACGTCATCAAGATGGCCGCCATCTCGAATTTCACTAAAAATTGAAAAAATAGTCATAACATTGACATTTTTCAACCGAAGTAGACAAATGAGGTATCAAAATGACCACAATAGAACAACAAATACATATAAGGACCAAAAAATCCAATATATGTAGTGATTTCGACGCAGGAAATGAAAAAAACTGATTTTAAGCTCAAAAATGGTGATTTTTCAGCAAATTTTTCATATTTGGCTTGACGCAGCAAAAATATTTCCCAACAGCAAACTATTATTTCTAATATGTTTTTTGACCACTTATCAATCAGTTTAAGCAACAAAAACAACAAAAACCAATGTTAACATCGTATAAGTTCCGGTTATGACGTCATCAAGATGGCCACCATCTCGAATTTCAATGAAAAATGAAAAATAGTCATAACTTTGACATTTTTCAACTGAAGTAGACAAATAAGGTATCAAAATGACCACAATAGAACAACAAATACATTTTAGGACCAAATAATCCAATGATGTAGTGATTTGAACGCAGGAAATGAAAAAATACGATTTTAAGCTCAAAAATAGTAAAAAATTTTCATATTTGGCTTGACGCAGCAAAATTGTTTCCCAACAACATATTATTATTCGTAATCAGCTACTTGACCTCTTATCAATCGGTTAAAACAACAACATCAACAACAATAAAAATATATAGAAATGAAAATGAGAATTGTAGTTATACCATAATTTGGCATATGATTGTTATTTTTTTCCAAACCGCTGACATTACAGTTTCCTGGTGTCTTGGAAATTCCTGAATATAACATTGGCTATTGACGATTTATATCTTAACAAATTTGAATTTGAAGTTGGCTGAATATCTAAGTGGTACTTCAAAATAATCCATTTTCATGTTCGAAATATTGTAGACTAGTAGCCTCCCAAAACAGCAAAACGCCAACTAATAGCTATAGGGTATCAAATTAAAATTCCGTAAATATCATGACACTTTTTGAAACCTGTTGTGTCTTTTAGAATGAGCACATCCATTGTTTATTTCCTGTGTATAACGTAAGGAAATATAAGATGGTTACTACAGTGTCACATATTTCTTTCACTACTTCTTAATAATAATCATTTTCGTTGTGCGTGCTTTCTCGCCAGAGTGTCGACTTCGACCTCGATGACCTGATGTGACATTACATTACCGGGTTACCATCGTGGTTCTAACTTGTCAATTGTCCATGGTCAGAGTTAAGATCAGAAACATCGGATTCAGGGATGTGGGAGCTCTTCCTGTTTCCAACCTAGTTTCACCTAGATTCACATATCGTATATGATGTTCCAGACTTCCCCGGCATGATGGAAAAGACACCAGATCCACATTCTGCGGAGGGTTGAGTTGGTTCTCCTTAATTCGTATGAAGCACAATTCCTCATTCTTGTGAACCTCAGTGACCATAGGTCTGCAGTGAAGTTTCACTCTTTGCCAAGTCTGGAAAGCACTGAAGACAACTTTTTACTGGAGAGTCTTCAATGGTCTTTTGTAATGTGACACGACCAGCACCTTCAAGGGAGTGGGAAAAGTCAGACCAATGGAAAGCATTTAACATTTATGGCCTCATTAATGATCTCGATGATATCACCTGTGCCATTTATGGTTGCACGAGGGTCCACAAGATTGATGAATAGTGGAGCTATGTGCTAAGGAGAACCAATTCCACCATTTGAAGAATATGGATCTGGTGTAATTTCCATTATGCCTGAGAAGTCTGAAACAGCATATACGTACGATATGTTAGAATCTGAAAGAGATCCCACATCCCTGAACCCGTTGTTTCCTGATATGAAATCTGGCCATGGATGGGTCATGAAAGATGACAGGCTAGAATAACACTGGTAATGTAGTGTCACATTAGCTCATCGACATCAAAGACGACGCTTTGACTTTCTACGAATTGGATACTGATATCAATTAGTCTGATTCGGACTGCATGTACCAGCTACCAGATATGCCGCGTCTCTTCAGTGGATAGTGCAATGAGGCGAGAAAGCACGCACAATGATAATGGTTATCATTGAGAACCAGTGAAAAACATATGTGACATTGAAGTAACCATTTGACATTTTGCTTATGATATGCATAGAAAATAAACAATGAATCTGCTCATTTTCAAAGACACAAACGTTTTGGAAACTGTTAATGATATTAACGGAAACACAGGCTTAGCTTAGGTTACATTTGTTACGCTATCAGTAGGTGTTGTGCTGTAATAATTATTTTTGAGAGGCTGCTAATCTACAAAATTGAGGGTATAACAATAATTCTTTTTTTTTTTTTTGCATTTCTATATATTTTTGTTGTTGTTGTTGTTGTTTTTTAACTGATTGATAGGAGTTTAAATAACTGATTACGAGTAATAATTTGTTGTTGGGAAACATTTCTGCTGCGTCAAGCCAAGTATGAAAATTTTGCTGAAAAATCACCATTTTTGAGCTTAAAATCTTATTTTTTCATTTCTTGCGTACAAATCACTACATATATTGGATTATTTGGTCCTGATATGTATTTGGCGTTCTATTGTGGTCATTTTTATACCTTATTTGTATACTTTATTTGAAAAATATCAGTGTTATGACTATTCTTCTTTTTTTAGTGAAATTCGAGATGGCGGCCATTTTGATGACGTCATAACCGGAACTTATACAATGTTAACATTGGTTTTGGTTGTTTTTGTTTCTTAAACTGAATGATAAGTGGTCAAAAAACTTATTAGAAATAATAGTTTGCTGTTGGGAACCATATTTGCTGCGTCAAGCCAAATATGAAAAATTTGCTGCTTAAAATCAGATTTTTTCATTTCCTGCGTAGAAATCACTACATATATTGGATTTTTTGGTCCTTATATGTATTTGTTGTTCTATTGTGGTCATTTTGATACCTCATTTGTCCACTTCGGTTGAAAAATGTCAATGTTATGACTATTTTTTCAATTTTTAGTGAAATTCGAGATGGCGGCCATCTTGATGACGTCATAACCGGAAGTTCATCCCAACTTATGCAATGTTAACATTTTGATTTGTGATCAGTGGGTCATAAGGGTTCAGAAAAATATTGGTTCGGAGGTTTGGGGGGGGGGGGTGCATGTGGGACCCTCCTAGCCCATGGCCTATATCCTTTGGTGGCAGATGTGATCATGACCTCGCATGGTTTTAGCGGGTGATTTCTCCATTCCTTGTTTAGTTTGGATTTAAACGCATTTATTGTTTCTGCACTGACAACATTTTCCGGGAGACTATTCCACACATTCACAACTCGAATCGCAAATGAGTTGGTTCTACATCTCAGCCTAGTCCTGGTTTTTCTCAGCTTTTTACTATGACCCCTTGTTCTGTCGTCCTCAGTTCGAATGAATAAACCTTCCGATGTTACACTGGTTACGTCAATTTTATTTAGTATCCTGAATACCTGAATCATGTCATATCTTATTCTTCTATACTGTAGACTTGGAATTCCAAGTATTTTTAGTCTTTCCGTATATGTTTTGTCATGGAGACCTTTGACTTGTTTTGTTGCCCTTCTTTGTACATTTTCCAGTTCCAGGATATCCTTCCTTAATATTGGGCACCATGCTGTTACTCCATATTCCAGTAATGGCCTAATTAGCGACTTGTAAATTGGTATAAACATTTCCTTATCCATAATTGTGAATGTGCGTCGTATCAATCCAATCAATCTATTTGCCTTTTTTACGCAATTGGTAACGTGAATGCTGAATTTCAGCTCGGTGTCAAATGTTATGCATGGATCGTAAATGGTGACTAATTTGGGATGCTATCCTTTCCATTTTTCCTAACCCGAACTGACTTTGTTCTTTTTTAGACTAACGTCTCACCTGACACCGCCTTACGTTCGACCTTCAGTTAAACGCTCGCCCCTGTGAGGAAGGCTTTGGATTTTGTCCCCTGACCGAGATACACTATAATTTATCGAAGTGTCAGTCTCTGCTTCTACTTAGCGTTCAGCATAAATGAAGTGGACGACTGGTTAGTCAGTTCTCATTATAATGCGACCTGTTGGAGAGTGCTTGTTTAGTTCTTCATACTTTAGCAAGATAGCACTATAAAAAGGACAAGAGTTCTACTATTAAAAAGAGACACAACACGAACATACAGAAGTTTTCCAGAATACGAATGTACGTCATACGCGCAACGAACCACATACATGGAAGGCCGTTTTTAAATAACTAGGCAAATATTTTGACATGATACATGTACTTTTTCGGCGGTTATCTTTTCAAAGCCATGCAAAATTAAAACATATGCATTGCAAGCACATTGTATCGTAATTCTCGAAGTGTTTCTTAATTTTGGTGTTGGATAACATGAAAAGCTCTTTTGATTCATCAGACATGAATAGTACGGCACGTATGAATTTAAATAATCCTGGCTGTTAAAAGGACGTTAATCTGATCAACTAACCAACCGATTATCAACGGTCATAATGTTCATTCACCACTCATGGTTTAAAGTAGCAAATGTGTAACGTCATATTAAAATCCAGAGTCATTATAGGACTTGTTGTTGTGTCTTCTTGTAATATGGAACTCTTGCCTTCTTTCAATGCTATCTCACTGAATCATGTCAGAAGACCCTGAATAAGCACACCGCATCCGATCACATTATACTCACAATCAATAATCTCACATTCTTTATGCAAAAACTACCACATTATTGTATGTCTGCGCCATGGGACAATTCAGAGACTTCCTCGCAGCTACTAATTGAATGCTAAAAGTGAGATGGTGTCGAGCGAGACGTTAGGAATAAAAAAGAAAAGATAAAATCCTATTTAGTCGTCTCTTACGATTATGCAATCAATAGGTACATTTCTAACGACATTGACAGTCATACAGTCTTGTATTCATCCATGGTTAAGCTTAAATTATACTCTAAAATAGCTAAAAGACTTAAAAGGGAGTTTCTTCACGTAACTTCTGCTTACTATAAGTAGGTTGTCGGAGTAGATTGAAATGTACAGTGATGATTGCTGCTATGGGCATCTAGAATAGATGCCACACAAAGAGAAATGCCGCATAGTAAGTAAATGATCAATGAAACAAGGTCAGTAGCTGTGACTTACTGTTTGACAAAATATCGCAGTGACAATAGCAATGTAGCAAGAGAGGAGAAAATGTAGCGGCCAGACCGGGATTCGAACTCGGGACCGGGAACACTAGCCGAATGATCTACTAACCGGTCTAAAATCAAAATTCGTAATTAATATATAGCTAGAATACATTAAATTTTGCAAAATTAATCCCTTTGACTTACGAGAATTTTTCGAATATTTCTAGATACAATGCAAATTGACATATAGGTGGAGCGATTCATACTTGCCTCAAATGTTGTGAAAACATGTCTTCGTAATCGCAAGGAATAGCATACAATTCAAGCGACCGCAATACAATAGACTTTGGTAAGTTAATATGTAAGTATCCAGGTTCTGCATGCACTATTGCACACGATCCGCGTGTCATTTAATTTGGCCGGGTACACTAGATCTGTATAGCTACAGCCTTTAATTACCTAGTGTCCGTAAACAAAAAAACAAATATTATCGATTATAGCCATCAGAGGGTCCAAAACAAAATTGGCATGCTCCTTGATCTGGAATATATTTACAACCGCTTATAGTTATGGAAATCAATAACAACAGGGGAAATGTGACAAAAAGTTCGTGTGACATGATGTAAGCACAGACACGCGTCCTGTCTGTACTAGACAGTTAGTGTCATTGGACTGGTGCAGTGTTCCAAAATGGCGGCGGACATTAACGTTGACGCATCAGGTTGCGGTTGATACAAAGTGTCTGTGAAATTGCATATATTTATTTTCGGGTTTGTATACATACATGTAGTAAAACATTACATCCACTAATGTAACATTCGGTTATGCTGAATGAGTATAGTCGGAATCATCAAAATTAGACAATTGTTGTTGTCGTTAACAGGAATTAACTGTACTTGTATTCAACCAAATTAATATAATGTTAGGTTGTTTCTTTCACAGATAAACCGATTTATTATATGACTGGTGATTTTGCTGTATTTTAATTGGCCAATACGTTTCTAAAAAGTATTCATCAACAGCGATATCAACCCCGAAATCAGCGGTGAAAAGCACGCGAGATTACTGGACTCAGTCCAGATACCTCTCGGGAGTCCAGTAACCTGTGTCAAAAATAGATCAAGGAAAACACCCTGTAGATGTGACGTCATAATCACTTTTGACGTCGAGTCGTACCCAAATATAGCGTAACGGGAGTTTCCTAGATCAATGACGTCGGAATAATCTATTGTGATGTCATTATTATAGCCGGCAACATATATGGCAGAAGGCAGCAAGTTTACTGCGATCAACGATGATCAACTGCAAACTTCACATTCATGGAAAACGTTCAAGAATGTCAGACGGAAAGTTGATGCAGCGATAAAATAATCCGGTTCTACCAGTCTAAAAACATTAGCAAAAAGCATTTGAATATTTACCATATATTGCATGTAATGGATAAACTACTTTTGTAAAAAAAAAAAGAATATTTGCAAATATCATCCTTTTTATTGTAGTAAAGTCTTTTTGAAAAGAGCAGGGTTAATATCCTGTAAATGTCATATAATAAAACAGTTATCGACCTATTTTCAGGTGGATACGGTGAGTTATCAACCCTCGAAAATGATATAACCCTCGGCCTCCGGCCTCGGGATATATCATTTACTCGGGTTGATAACTGTATATTATTGACTATTAATATAAACCCTCATCAGTTTAGTGATCTCTGGTTGCCTTGATGTACAGTCATTGACGTAAATTATTTGTGGGGAACGTGCTATTGATAACGCATCAATAGAAGAAAAATATTGCAATATTTTTATAAAAATCCTCACGAATTTGAATAAATATATCCTTTCTGTTTTTCAATTTTAAAAAATAGTATTGCGCTTATATTATTGTAATGTTCAACGCTTTTTCCAATGAAATTCCGGCGTGACGTAAAAGTGACCGAATATTCTGCGTTATAAATTTTCACATGATTTTTCTTTCATTGGTTGTGCAAATATCTGTTGTTACATAACAAGGTAATCCAGAGTGTGTTTTTAAGAAGAAAGTAGAAAGACGTACAGTTCTCTCGGTATAGATTCAAAACAATGTAATATAAATATATTTTCAGATTATCTAGGTACATCCACAATGGTTTTCATTGGCTGTCGCTATAGAAAGCTAAAAAAAAAAACATTTGAGTAGCTCACTTACTTTAACCGTCACCGCTATGTTCATTTTTCTCTCGGAACGCTTCTCGACTTTACATATCGTGACTACATTATGCAAATTATATAGTGTTGTGCTTGTGAGTAAACTCGAGAAGCGTTCCGAAGAACAAATGAACATGGCGTTGACGGTTACAGTAAGAGAGCTACACGATGTTTAAATGGAGTTTCTACAAAGTACGGGTGATGACACCTCCAAAGGAGATTGTGGATGAACACAGTTATGGATACTGTTTACCACCACAAGCGTAGATTTTGTGATTTTGGCTTGGTTTTTGAGGTACCCATTAGAGCCGAGACGACATTTCTACCGGACAGGGAAATGTCTACCTAGCAAATTTATCGTAAATTTTCCGATTCATCAAGTCATAACTTCGTCAATACTTGGCCAATTTTGTTCATCAAGCACTCAATGGAAAGATAAATTATTTCTCTTTAAGGTAAGATATCCGTCAATGTTGTATAAAACCCATTTATTAAAATAATCACGGTTTTAAAAAAATAGGTCGGTTTTTCTCGACCGCCGAGTTCATACCCTTGATACTATAATATATATATATGTATACTATTGGTTAAAAATTTCGCCAGGTCCCTGTGGATGTATATGCACGTGTAAAACCTAGTGTATATTGAATAGTTTTATTAGTTCGTATTGGACATATGTTGGGATATAGCTGACAACACATTCATTTATTAGTTCAATGAAATATTGTCAGGTGAGTGCAGTGTTTATTTTCAATTTGACATTGTTATTTGCAATATCGGGGCATGTGTTTCTGAGACAAGACATGTTTAGAATGCCACACGTGTGTCAAGTGTCCCGTGCTTTATATAGGGGGTTGGCCAGTGAAAGTTACTAAGCAGAGCAAAAGAAAAATGGCTGCCGCTTCCTTAGATACCGCACTGTCATAATTAGGGGATGTCTCAGAAACAATTTTCGAAAAAAAAATATTTCGTTTTCTTTTTTTTTTTAATTGCAAATGCATGTTTTTAACTTGCATTGTCAGCTTTAACACGTAAGTACGTAAAGGTTCGTTCCCAGCCTAGCACTGTGACCAAAAGAAAACCAGAGACAGAAAATACAGTTTACAATTTATTATAAAAACAACATTTACGAAAATCACAATCCTTATTGGTTCCAGTTCAGTCCGTATGGATCCAGAGGTAGAGAATGCTATGCTATGTATAATATTGTATATATTAACCCAAATTTGGGTTCGGAACTTTTATCAATATTTGATTGAGAAACTTTGTTCATTATTTGATAAAATAATTCAGATATGGAAATGTACTCAGAAATAATTATTGGGTGTTACAAATTTACATTAACCAAGAAATCTCTAGTATCATCCAAGATTCGTACCAGTATCAAAATTAGAATTTCAGGGACAGAATTCATAATGCAATCGAAAAGAAGGGTGGACACCTCAAACATATTCTTTGACTGAAAGTTTTCAATTTTCCCAACACATCGCGAAATGCGACTTTCATTGTAAAACGCAGACCATTACCTTTCTCATGGTATAAACATCAAATTCTTCCGTCTATTGAAACGCTTTTTAAAAAGTGTCAAACTACAGCTAGGGGCATGCGTTTTGGGACACCCTGTACTATATCATAATTATTTATTTAGAATCCTCTCAAACTTATGGACGATACCATTGAAATTGTTTTTAAATACCAAAGTTTATTCATCTGCCCTGAATACCTGGCTATTTCTGTTCCACCAATGTACATTCGTCCTTGGACACTACAGTATTTAAACGCAGGCTAATTACGTAGGCAATTGAGGATAATACACACTAGACATACGTCATTGCCTACTACTGTAACATAAGGATATGTGTTTATTAAAATAGACTTTATAGAGATTCAGTGATGTCGACAAGGCACGTATAATCTTGGCTAACTTTGGGTTAATCATTCCGACAATAGAAAATGCTGTGCATGTTATTAACATTGATACTTGAAGCCTGAAGACGTAAATTATTTGACACATTTATTTCTGTCTGAAGTTTAAATGGAGCTGGCGATCACCTATCATGAGGGTGAGTAAGTATTTACTCGGTATTGGGGAGCGAATGTGTGTAACCGTGTAATGTGCTAGGCTCTGTATACATGCATTAGTGTCACATTGCAGCTTATGATCATCGGGATGCAAAAACTTATTTTTAATGTTTTCATCTTGAAGTAAAGTTACGAGATCAGACATTGCAATGGTGGTAATAGTGTAGAGTAAATAATATTTGTAACCAAAGAAAAATACGAATTCACGTGCTCCTGTTTTTATAGAGAAATGTATACCATTTTTCAGCGGTTTAGCATCTTTATAAATGGATTTGACGAGTGGTTTATCCGTGGGCCAGTGAAAGTGACTGGGTGGGGTGGGCTTGTTTTGTTCCCTGCCTCATGCGTCAGTGATATATGTCTATTAAAATGAGCTCCAATATCACAAGGCGACACAAGACGAGCATATTGCACGCACTTCATACACGCATGATACCACATACACCGGAGACCTTTTTTCTTTACTGTTAATAAGACGATAATCGAAACAACTCACCAACAAATCTTGTACATTGTACGTGCATAAGTTTCATTATCATTTGCATTCACCATCCATGTATAAATGGAGCGTTGTCATTGGATCCTGTGGCTGAAATTGATTACCACTAGACTACATATGTTTGCGCTATACAGGTACGGTTCAGCAGCATCACTGAGCCCGTTACACAAAATTACATAATGGTTTTCATAAGCCGGTTTAATGTCGTGATGTGATATTTATTGTTTAATAATGCCTTTATAGTGTTTATGTTGTGTCTGGTGTGAGACGGTGATAATGATAATTGGGCACGTGTTTAAACACTGTAGAGGCGATCACATTGATAGCAGGCAGTTATCTGGGTAGTTATCTTGACCTCTGAAGTGATCGGATGTGTTACTAGCTATGGCTTTGGGGACCTCGGGTACACTAATGAGTTATATGTGTTGGGGATGGAGGTAAAGAGTGGCCACGGGACGTGTTTGTAACTGTGGAGGAGACATGTTAGGGACTGTCTCCTGACCTGTATTGTTAAAGGCCTGGCTATTCGTGTGGTGTCTCCTTGTAAAAATCAGTATTTTTAGTATTTAAAAAAAATTTGCGCGTCGTAAACCTGTGTGCTATATCACTGAAGCATGCCACCGAAGCACCAAACAACACACCCCACCACTCACATTGGCGAACCAGTCGTCCTATTTCTTCCCTTTTATGCTGTGCTCCAGGCAGGATCAAGGACTACCACTTTTATAGACGTAAGTGTGTCTCGGCCTGGTGGCAGAACTTAGAGCCTACCTCACAGGGGCGAACAACAATAAAGATTAGAGCCTACCTCACGGGGGCGAACAACAATAAAGATTGAATAAGAGTTATGTATGCTGGAGTAATTTCACTTTCAACATATTTTATTTGAGAAAAAAAGAGCAAAATTAACCGCATATATATCATGTTATATCTTCCCAACCATCAATCATAGCAGAAAAAATCTATACAAACCTGCTGCCTGTCTCAGATATGTATTCTGATATGCATTTTGATAAATATAATAGTTGTTTCATCACCTAGATTTGAAAGACATACTGGGAATCTCTCAAATGATCACGAAATAGGTCAGAATTTTAATTGCTAACATAATTTCTGAGCTGATATAAGATAATATTCATAGTTCGAGTGCCATTTCTTATAGAAATTTGTGTTGTGCTAGATTATACTTTTTTGACGCTGCGAAACAACATTCTGAGCCTGAGCACATCGAAACTGTAAAACTAGTCTGAGATGAAAATTACTGCCGTTGAACCCTATCTGTGAACGCCGAAAGTGTAATACATTTAAGACAAGTATCGATAGTACATGATGAAAGACAAGTACTATGTGGCGTCGAGAATCAAAACGTTTTCTCATTGGATGGTTCGTTTACAAGGTGGGCGGGGCCAATATGACTTGAAGGGCACGTTGGTTTTGATGTTACAATTTGGTGTTTGTGCCGAGGATTGATGTATACATTTATCAGCGAGGACAGATGATATATATCAACATAAACAATTATAATAATCTAACATTTATCAAATTATCGTTGGTGGTATAAATTCTTTATCAATCAGTACCCATCTTAGTTTTCATTATCGACAACATGAATTCGGAAGGTCAGGAGACTCATGTTCTGTACACTGTACATAAAATCTACTTCATGCAGTTCAAGTTTGAAGATACACACACCTGTAATGTACGACCAGTTGATTTTGTCACATGCATAGGCCTATAAAATCTAATTTTAAATTGTAGGCGAATGTTTGTGACACAAGGAAAATTAAGACGCAGGGTTTGTTTAAATTTTAATTCCTTTCAAATTTGACCTGAATATAAAAAGTTACTATTACAAATTAAAAACCGTTAGGATTTCTGTAATAAACTGGTACAAATTACGATGTGTGTGTTAAATGCAATATAGATATACTGTACGTAAGCTTATAATTAGGTATAGTGAAACCCGTCATGATCTAATAAACAAGGAGTTTTAAAAATGAAAGGCAGATACGTATACGAAAAGCCGTAATGATTTCTCTTATAAACCGATACAATACTTGCTAAATAAATGTTAGTGATAGCGAATGTATGATTGAAGTAATAAAACACCTTTTTTATGGTTAAGAACTTAATTTCAACGATAATATAAATTACAACACAGTTTTTAAATCTAGGTGGATTTGATATCGTTAGATTTCGAAAATAATTAACTTTATTAAATAATATTTAAAGTCGGATAAGCAGCGAACATTTACTTGAATGGAAACCCTTATAAAATGCCAGCATGGTACCATCTCCAAATAATACATGTATTAAAAAAATAATAAACCAAGAAATGTAATGAATTAAACACAATTTGGTAAAATCTACATGAATCTATATCCCGGGCTATACTCGTCATGCAATTTTGATATTTTTTATACGTTTTAGATATTGCCGAGCATTTTGTTTTATGACATATCATTTTGTGAATAAAACGAATCTGTATGATCATGGTAAATATAATTAATTACGGTTAAAAGGAAATAATTTTTTTGTCAACGAAAGTCTAGAGCTACAAAATTGATAAAAAGATTTATGTTTTAGGTAAATGAAATAAAGTTGATGTCAAACTCTCCATTCTACAAGCAGATAAATTGAATTACATATGAAATATATTATCACTAAGGTTTATGACTAATTAATATGTTTAATAATAGTTATGACCTTGCTCATGCATATTATGGACACAATGGCTTTTAATTAGGTGAATGTCAAAAATCTAGAGAAATGTTTTTGTTAATGGGGTTGGTAATTCTTAGTAATGGGACTTTGTATAGATGTGTAGGATGATATTAAAAGAAAATTTATCGCTCTTTCCAGCGGTTGTAGCCGTTTGTATGAAGATGTGCAAGAAATGTGCTTTAATTTATAGCCGCTGAAGGTAGACGGGTTGGAAATTTAGCCACAACGTTCAGCTGACGTTTGATCTTCAGCAAATGAGACTTCAATCATTTTTTAACTCCGCCTAGTTCAATTTCAGCCAATTATCGCCACTTTTAGGGTGTGTGGGACGCAGCTATCTTGTTGCGTCACTTCATTCAATGTACAGTTTTTTCGCTACAGTAGTAGTTCACAAATAGGGTCCAACGGCAGTAAATCTTGTTTTGTTCATTTCACATATTACTTGATGGTATGAATAAATCAAACCACAATATTCAATAATACAAACATTGAATTTGAAAATACATATACACTATTGAAGGCGTGTTCGAACTCTGTTGGGACTGTATGATATGTGTATTATTCCACCATCTGTGTATTCCCAAAAAATATGAACAACGCCTTCTTCAATGTCATCCTCCGCGGCAGAGTTTCGGTCGATTTTGGATCGTGCATATCTATTTCAATTTTACATAATTCATGCTACTGATCAATTATTGAAATCTTATGTCAGGTAGGTAATTGCAAAAGAAAGTTCTAACGTTTAAAATTTTGTTTTGTTTTGGTTGCATTGATGAACTATATCTGATGATATTATTGCGCAGTAAAAGTGAATAGTTTTGAGTACGAGTTTCCTCCCTTGTTCTGTCACTCCAGGGATTGAAAGGAAACAAAATGTAACAAAATATCATGATAATAGAATCTATATATATGTACGAGCAACTGTGACAAACGAGCTTCTATTTCCGTGAACTGTACGGTAGCCTTACGAAGACTTGCTAAAGTCTGATGCATTGCATGAAGTTTTCTTGATGTTAGCGTTCTTGTGAATTCAATGAAATTTGAGAGTTATATGTAACCACATAATTGTACCTTTTATTTGGCAAACGTATCTGGCCATGATTTATTAGTCAAAATTCGGCAAAGCAAAGTGATATGCATGCAAGCAGTCATGTTGGTTTTCTTAAAAGAAACCAAGACATATTCGGAAATGGTAATATTTCGAATGTTATTTTTTCCCTAAAATATTCATAAATTAAGTGGATATTAAGATATGGATATTATTTTTCTTTTCTTTTGTATTTGTCTTTGAAGAGACATTGATAAAATCGATAGTTTTAGTAATTAATATATGAATATAGAATTGATTAATTACTTATAAAAATGGCACTCAGATTCTGACCGGTTTATTGGTGTCGAAATCGTTATTTCAGAAATAAGAAATTTAAATATAAAATTTATTTCAATTATTTCAGGAAAATAAGTTATTCAACTTATTGTTCTTGAATCAACTTTAAATATCATGAAAAATACGGTATACCGTAAAAATCTTTTGTTTAGCTCCAAAATTCAACACTGCACACTTAATTAGTATATAGTCTACAACATGTATACTAAATTCAGTATAAATAATAAACCAATTTCTTTGTTCCTTTGTTTGAGGCCTTCACTCGCAGCATCTATGAGTGACCTTGACACTTTGCTTTAATTTTAAAAAGAAGCGTTTTTAATTGGGTACAGAATGGGCGTTAAATAAGTCAAAACTTAAACAAAAGAATTGAATTCCATTGAGGTACTAGGCTAAAACTGCTTAAATAACTTGATATTCTACATATAGGAATATTAAAACGTTTTGTGTGTCATTCTTAATGGATATATTTCATTTTCGTGTTGATATAAAATGGTTGTTTTACAATGGAGGCCATGGAGTATCTTAAACATAAATGTACGTTGGTGTTTGACGTCGATCAAAGACACACAGACAAGTTCTTTATAAAGTGTATTATAAGACCGTTATAGTGAAGTAAATCTTTTCTTTGTGTCTTCTTATGTGTCGATGAGGTGTAGATGTTGTAAGGTAAAGTTGAGTATAAGTCAAATGCTGAGTTGTGGTTTCAGTACTTTATTCCGCATGGCAAAGTATGGCCCAGTACTCATGGTCGAGTACTGGGGGAAGTTGACACTCTATGCATGGTTTGCTTGCCTTTAAATAGCCCTACATGTTTGTGTTGAGTAATATCTATAAATCAATGTTAATCACAGAGTCATTCTAAGTTACATCATTAGCAGACATGATAAATCATAGTCATGTGTAACTGTTTGGTTAAATAGCTTTCATCAATGTCTCGACAACATGTTACGCGACACGACGACAGGTCCCTAAGGCTAGGCCACATGTACAGACATGGACTGTGACTACATACATGTACTGTTAAAACATATATGTATTTCAATGGTACAACTAATATATTTAAATTTAACTTTTCCATTATTATATTACAATAGCCATGGCGGCTTCTAAATTAACTGACTCTAGCAGATTTTTAAATTGCTTATAGCAGTTATCCCATAAAAAATCTGCATTCATTCTGATATACAGCAACCACACGATGTTTAAATTATGAAGCATGACCATTTTCAACTTTAAAGATGCTCCACCGCCGACAGAGCATAAATGATATTCATCATTTGAACAATAATTGGTGTTTAATCGTGTATATATATGCCTAATTAACACCGAAAAAAACATGAAATAATCTATTTCGCCTTTGGTGCATGCGCAATCATTACTTCATTCTATATAAGATATAGTGCCACGGATTTTTTTCGGGATGCAATTAATTATTTTTCATATTCTTAACTTGAAGTAAAATTAGAAGCACAAACTTTTTAATGGTGGTACTGGTGTAAAACAAGTAACTTTTGTAACTGAAGAAAAATACAAAATCGTCTACTCCTGTTTTGATAGTGAAAAAAATACCATTTGTCGGCGGTGGAGCATCTTTAACTGTGTCAGAAATATATATACCAGTCGTATTTTGTTTCATATGTTGTATTGTTGTGTTACAGATGATCCGCACACCATCACAGATGACTACATTTTGTCTCTCAGCTCGAAGTGCAATAACTGTCATTTATGATAAGGAACCCTGATTGAGATTCATCATATCAAGCGTTTGATTCCCTGTTGATGAGAATCTGGAATACCTTGCTATCATATGAAATGATTTGTTTTGGATTTATTCTGTAAATTCTTTCTCCAAATAAGGTAAGAGGAAAGCTTGCAATGAAAGCAACAACATCGATGATGGCTTCTCTACAGCATTCAAAACTATGCTGATGTAACTGTTGTACATTGACCTCGGATGAGATGTACATGTATTTTGAAACTAAGGGACTATTTGTAAAACAAAAACCATGGTTGCCACCGATGGTACAACATTTTACTCCTCGAAAAAAGCGTCAGTGCATTGTCGTTGTGCGTCTTGATGGAGAAACGGTTACATCTAATTTCTTAAAACAAGGTTATCAAAGTAGTTCGGCATTTCAATATCTGTTCATTGTCTTACGCGCACTTAGGGCGTAACTAGGTCTTCCGGCGAAAATGTCTGATTTTCATATTCTTACACCTATTAATTCTGAGGTCATCCGACGATTTCCAATTGTGGTTACAGCTGAAACGTGTGTAACCATTTCAATGTGTCTTCCTAAAAGACAGTATGAAGTTCTATCAGCTCTAAACTATCATTTATCGTTGATGCTATTTCTTCTTTTCAAATTTCGTTGCGACATATTTTCAAAATGAATGGATACAAGGGTTCGGTTAAGGTTAGGGTTAGGGTTAATATAAACATTGTTTGAAAATTCCTAAAATTGTTCATACGTTTATTAGTTTACCTTCCACATGACGTAAATTGATATCGACACAGGTCCTTTTCAAAGGGAAATAAGACAAAGAAAAATAAGGCGGTGGTTAGATATTTATCGTCTAGCGGTTCAGCTATTCCAATGTTAATCTAGAAATTAATCGGCTTTCGCCCGACAAGTTTGAATTGATAAAATTTTAATAAGAATCACTATTTTTCACTATTACTTTAGATAAGCCCCACCGCCGATGGAGCTTAAACATTTTGAAACATTTGGCAAATAATTGATGTTTAGTGATGTATATTTATGTCTACTAAACATACAACTACATATAAAATAAGTTGTTTTAATTTTGTTGTCTGTGCAATAAGGATATATTACCATGAATACAAAACTGAAAGTGCTTTTTTTTTTTTATTGATAATAAATCGAGGTTATCCGAAGTGTATTTTAAAGAAGAAAGTAGACAGACCTCTGTTTCTACTGGTACTAATTCGAAATAATGTAAAAATTAAAATTTTCAGATTATCTGTCTACAACCACAATGGCTACGAACATACCTGACGAGGCTATCAGTATTCATAACGACATGGTTGATGAATTGAGTGTAAGCATGACAGATAAGGAGTTCAAGAAGCTTAAACGTCTTCTGGAAGACGTCCCACTAACTGCGTCTGATAAAAGAAAAATAAAATCAGTGCAGAAACTGTTTTCTTGCCTCATTGACAAAACATTCATTTTTTACGGAGACTACGAAAAATTAAAACCAAAATTAACATTAGTGAAACCGTCACTGTGTACAATTGTGCAACGCCACGCAGAAGCTATTGAAAAGATACTTAGACCGGAACCGGGATTAGGTAAGTCAAACACCTTTAGTAGTGATATGTTTGACGTGTTTTTTCAGTTACATCGTACATTTGTTAATTTATACCAGTCTACATCGTAGGTTTACTACTTTTCATCCCCTTGACTCAAACAAACCATCAAACATGCATAATGATCATCACTTTTAAAAAATATAGTAAGCAATATATATGTGAGAACTACCCGGAAACAAACGTGGAGTTCGGCTTTATCACTGGTGATTTAACTTTATCGTAATGTAGGTTTGTCAGTTTAAACAGTAATGTCAAACTTTTTAGACAAACAAAATATTTCGCAAATATTTAATCACATGTCGCTTATGGAATTTAGTACTATTTACAGAATACAATGTATATGTGTAAATGCATAATCGTAAGGTGGTTCGCTACAGTTAGGCCAAAACATTTCCCCTTGTTTAATTTTCTTGAAAATTTGCTCACTGAAAGATTGGTTGATAAACTGTTTATTAAGGCTTTTATTTGAAATTTGACCGTGCGGTTTTGGAAATATTGTACTCTCAATAACCCTACTTTACCGTCTGTTTTTCTCAAAATACAGTTTTACACACATATTTTCAAAGCTTGGTAATTGACTGAAATATTACAAACAACAACATTTCTTATCTTTAATATGTAATTTTATATGACTATCAATGACCTCAATGTCGTTTCCACTCTTAAAAATACAATAATTGTGAATTTTTCACGCGAATGCGTGTAAATGAGGCCTAAAAAGGGCCAATTTTTGCATTTGAATTTCAACTTAAATACCTAATTTCAAAAAATTGTGTCGTTTAATTTTCTTTATTTTTTGTCCACATAATAAGACAGTTGTTTGGGTTATGATGAAAGAATATAAAAAAAATTGACCGCGGAATTTTTGAGTAATTAGCCTTTCTATACCCCTACCCCCTAAAAAATGACTTTTTTCACAATTATATTATTAGACCGAAATCGAGCGGTAATATTTTTATAAAGAACATCTTATATATTGAATATTATAAAGTGTAATAGTCTGATAATATAAATTGTTATACCTGTTAATTTTATGTCACGATGCCACCGATTTGATGCTATACAAAGCTAAGAAATGGCACAAATAAGCCATTATTTTACCTGGATACAATATCTGAAAAATGAATATGAAAAATTCCGTGTAAAGATTATACTTCAATTAACCTTTAGACATTCCATGATTTTATATTGTTTTAGCGGAAAAATATTTTATCAAAATCTATCTTTCCATCGTCAAGATATCTTAGCTTCAATAGTCGTTTGAGGCAGATATTCAAGCATAAATTTGAATTTGGCGCCAAAATTGTAACGATGAAAAGCGTCTACGTGACAACGATCGAAGTTGATAACTTCAACTTGACCACAACAATGTCGATAAAATCGATGTCATCATACACAACTGATGTCTTTGTATGTTTTTGAGGAGATATCTGCATATCTAATACATAAAAGATATATATTTATTATCCGAAGTAAACTTAAACAGATTTTTGGATCCTATACGGCAAGTAGAATATATACGCCTAAGAAAAAAATCTCTTATTCTGAATCCTCGATTTACGTTCAGCTGATTAGCTACTGTAGACAGGAAAATAATTAGTCTATGCCTACATGTACATGTTTAGTTTCTATATCACAGATAAATACTGATGTTGACACTAGCTTACATGTGCTTTTTCGTAAGATAGTATTTGATCAACTGAATCAGAGTACTTCCATGCATTTTCTCAAAATGGGAAATACATGAATCATCTAATTCTGTAGTTAGGCCTATGTCTTATCGTACATGTATACAGTAAATAAAATCTTGTTTCACGAACGTGTTAGTGCTTATTGAGGACCATATTAGCTATTCATGATACATGTAGACATCTACATACGCAATATTCATAAAATACATGTATATATATATGTATACTAGCTTGTACAAATTGAACGAAAGCAGGGGTGGGGCGATGGAGATATGAAAATATTTCTGTATCTGTAGTTTTATACTAGAGGATTACTCGCCAAATTGGAATATCTTGATTTAATTATGCATCTTCCTTAAAACACATACATGTATGTTAAGTGTCAAATATGTCGGAGTTGAACAGAAAATGTTTTAATCACTTGATTGTTATGAAATCTCATTTTATTCAGTACAAGATCGAGACCGTATCGGCATATATCAGTCCGTTTGTATGAGTTATGTAATGTGCTTCTCAAAAGATACATGTAGCTTCATGTTATATTAGCCTAGCCAAATTCAAAGATCTGACAACATTATTTTTTTCTAGTTTGTCGAAACTACATGTAGGTCCTACACCTACTGTACAAACTTTGATTTTCACCCGGTATCAAGCTTTCGGCAAACCTAACTAATAACAATATCGACAAATACGCTGTTTATCGACTATAACATTCTGATTTTAACGTTAAAAGGTCAAATATTGTTATACGGATAACATATAGATCGCTATTCTTCATAATCTTAGTCACAAAAGAGTTTTCATGTGCAGTTCCGAATGCACCCATTGACCCGAGGAGGTCCGAACGAACGGCGCATTCGATCACTGTTCGGAACGTCCTTAATCTAATATCCACGCTTGTTTTTTTCAAGAACGGTTTGCACACGAGGATATCACCATCATGATGTATGATACGGTATATAAAACATGGGAAGGATCTCAAGCAGCTTTCGTAGACTGTAAAGTGGACCCGCTACCAGATAGAATTGTTTGGAAGAGAGACAAAACAATACCATTAAGAAAGAAAGTTCTGAGTGACAATCATAAATACTATTATAGTCCGCAAACTCCTACACTTGTGATTAGAGACCCCAAGAAATCAATGGACGAAGCTCAATACCAATGCTGGGCAGAAGCTAAAGGAGCAAATGCTGATGGCGACATAGTTCAACTCCAAGTTGGTAAGTTTATGTTAAGATTTCGGAGTTCTTATCAAAAATTAGACACACGTTTCTGATTCAACTTAGCCAAAACTGGCGAAATGATTTGTAATATTTGATGGTATTTGATACGACATTACCAGAAAAACGCTAAAGAGTTAACTGCAAGAGGAAATGTTGATTATGACAACAATGAGAGTAATATGGACGATAATTGTTAACTTGTTTTCTGATCATATGCTTAACACGCGTATATCATTGTTTCAAATGTCACGCACGTTATTTATTCTCCGTAGCTGTTCCTGAAACAATCAAAAGTATAGCAACAACAAGCATCCCCGGACCCAGTGAAGATTTTTCTTCAACTACAATCAATATCCCTCCTGAATCCAGTGAGGGTATGTCCTATTTCCTAAAGATGCTACACCGCGGACGAAAAGTATTTTTCTCTATGAAAACAAAAACAGACGAGCTAGTGTTTTTCAATTACAAAACTTACGTACATTACGCAATTACCACTATTGACATGTTTGAGCTTCTTATTAACTTGAAGGTAAAAATATTGCAAATAATTAATTGCGTCCCGAAAAAACTCCATAGCACTATACGCTTTATGGAATGAAGTACCGGTTGAAGACGTTTCATAAGCAAAATAAATTACTACATATGTATTGTTTTGTGTTAATTCGACACATGTATACACGATTAAACTCGTATCGTTTAAATAATGAGTATCGAATATGCTCTGTCGGTGGTGGAGCATCTATAAGGATGATATTTTCTATGAAAAAAATTAGGTTGTTTAGTTGTAGCTGATTTCATTCTTAATTCTTTTTTCTTATTCAATTTATAAATTTTAAAACTGTAAATGAAAATGGGATTAACATTGGCTTATCCTTAAAACTTATGCGCATTTTTTCGATCATTTGTTTTTTTATTAGGAACTGAATTTTCAATCTCTACATTTGATTAAGCTTATCGCGGGTGTTACCTTTTGCAAATCACCATGTAATCCTTGAGTTTTGAAAACCACGGGGGAGAAACTTCGTCACATACATGGTTGTCGTTGCAATCAAAATGGCGGAATATTGTTCGCTTCAAGATAAAAATGGTATGCTGTGTCACCAGTAACGACAATCTCAATAAGACAATGAGTGCACCGTACCACGGACATTTCCTTGTAACTGTAGCAAGTGTTATTTGTGTTATAAATCTCTCCGTTTCTTCAAACACTCCAACACAATATCAAAATATTGCATGATATCGTTAACACAATCAAGCGTGGTTACGTAAATAATCCAAATTTCTGGATATTTCCGATGTCGCATGTTGAATACTTTGTTATATGATGTTGCATATTGTAATTAATGACTGTTTAATTTTGAATTAGGTATATAATCCCCATATTAAGATATAATATCTACGTTTTATCAAAATGATGTCGTTAACACTTAAAATTGGAAATGATGTCGTCAACACTATTATCCAATTTCTATGTTTGGTAGTGGGGGAGGAGAAATAGGTTCCCATGAACCCCTCTGGCAGTTTTTCGAAACATGGTTTTTTAGGACCGGTATGATGTCTAGTTTCATTTTATGCTTGTTGTCATTGATAACTAATGTCCATGGGGGTCATATGGCGGCCATCTTGGATTTCAGATATCAAAAATGGCCAAAATGACACATTCGCATATATGCGCATAGATAGAGAACAAGACAACATTCAGAGGCAAATAAACACATTTTTTGATATGATTGAAACGTGCTGAATACGATTAAATCATAATAATGACGTTACGTCTTCTCATTTTTGTGAAATGACGGGAAAACAATGAAATTTTCAGTTTTTTCTCCTGAAAAATCGATATATGTCATAATTTTTTTCACAAGTAAAAAAATTGATGGACAAATCACCTTGTAACAGTCATTTCGAATTGAACCAACCCTTGTGTAAACATATGTGTACTATAAAAAGATAGATCGCATCAATGAGGTCGGAAAAAGAGAGGGACCCCCCATAAAAATTTATCAAAAAATGGCCAAAATTACACATTCGTATATACGCGCATGGATCATAATAATGACGTTACGTCTCATTTTTGTGAAATGACAGGAAAACAATGAAATTTTCAGCTTTTTTTCCCGAAAAAATCAATAAATGTCATAATTTACATCACAAGTAAAACAATTGATGGACAAATCACCTTGTAACAGTCCTTTCGAATTGCACTAACCCTTGTGTGAACACATGTGTACTATAAAAAGATATATCGCATGAGTTAGGTTGGAAAACGGGAGGAAAACCCCACACACACACCGAAAAGAAAATGCAGAAGAAAAAAAATTTGAAAAACAAAACCAAAAAATTAAAACTCCTGTCAAAATATCCTGTCAACACACATTGTAACAGTTATTCTGAATTGAACTGACTCTTGTCTAAACATATGTGCATTATAAAAGGATAGATTTATGGTTTTAGCAGAAGAAGCAATATGACCAACACCCTCCCCAATATTTAAAAAAAAAATGAAATATTCCCGGATCCAGTTAACATCCAAAGGCTAGTTAACATGTTTTATCCATAATTCAGGCAGTTCCCAATAACCGTAATAATTTATTTCTTTTTAATGAAAACAACTGGGTTCGAATTATTCTCCTTCAATTTTGGATATACCTCCCCATGAAAAAGGTGTACCATTGTGATGCCTGCTCGCATAAGTTAAAAACTATAAATACATATAATATCTGCTGAGGAAGAACAGTCAAAGACTGGGCCGCCATAACGGGATCCTAGGAAAACAGTCAATTAGAATGAGAGGACAGGGACCGTAGGTAAAAATCATTGAAAGTAGTCTGACCACGCCAAAAGGCAGAAGACATGATGTCCTGGAACCAGGACCCATTATGGAGAGCCAAAGAAGTCGCAAGGGCTCTAACCTCATGGGCCATCTCCTTGCATTTCGCCCCAGATTGACAATTAGACTGCTCATAAGCAATCCTGATCACCTGACATATCCATCTGGAGATGCA
Source organism: Argopecten irradians (assembly GCF_041381155.1). Classification (NCBI taxonomy): domain Eukaryota; kingdom Metazoa; phylum Mollusca; class Bivalvia; order Pectinida; family Pectinidae; genus Argopecten; species Argopecten irradians. Next base: position 15,161,442 of record NC_091142.1, on the reverse strand, counting down.
CTGGGAGGATAAATCCTGCTGACCCTGTTTAATGGGCAAGAATAGTACATCGCCCTCTTGTTTTATCAAGGGAAAACCTAAGCGTCCGACTGGGACAACGCAGCCGATCATTCTCCTTCGACTCAACAGAGATCTTTACCAAAAAGGCAGGATCAGTGAGTGGGGTATCAGAGCTATATCTGGCCCAACGAAGCACGAAAAGTGAAAAGATGGGTATCACTCCTCCTAGGGCCTGAGGCAAAACCAAGAGTAAAAAAAAGTAAAAATCTTAATGGAAACCGACACCAAAGGCTCTTACGGAGCCCCTTTCAGTAAACAAGTGCGCTAGATTCCACTGTGGAGCTAACTGCCGTACCCTAGGCCTGTCCAGACTGAACTAACTAATCAAGGCAGACAAAGAGTTGGAAGACCCTAACTCCATGAGAATACAGTACACTGGAAATAACCATGCGATAGCCTGCAATAGTACTAGAGGCAAGTTTGCGTTCCCTAAAAAATAGAGAAGGGAATCCGCAATCAGCTAGGCAGATTTTGTCGTATTGGCGCGGGCCGGAGTATTATCTCATCATCGCTTTCACAGAAGCGACAATACGACAAACTCGAAATCAAGCACCGTAGTTTTCGTATATTTGGCCTTAGATAACAACCGAAAGTTACACTGAAACTACAAGTGACTTTCACCAAGTGTTACAACTTATTCCTCATCTTTAGATTATTTTAGAGAAGAAACACACTTAGATCACAGTCAACAATGTTTAACTAATCATTTAGAAGAGATATTTCAAAGTATCGCTATAAAGAAGACGCGCAATATCATAACTCTCTCTACCTGGACACATTTCCGGATTTGCTGTCGAGAACACAATGCCAACATCAAACACTTTACATCAAAAGTAGGCATACCTTCTATGTTAACAGTCAAATAGTATTGATGAGACTGTTAACTACAATTCTATATTGCAGAGGCCAGTGTTTAAGAAAACAAGTACCGTAAATCCGTCCAAACATGCATGAACATAAATGGTGAACGACTCTATTTTGTAAAACATGCATGGGCTTTTCGTATTATACTTGACTACCAAGAATGACGTTTTTAGATCTTTAGCACCATGCACATAAAGAAAAACTAAGGGTCAGCGGAGTGATGACAAAAACTATACAATTTATATACATCGGCCAAAGACGCTGATCTGTCGCCTCGGATAAGACATAAATTAAGTCGTAGACAAAAATCCGTGGGAACGTGGTCACTATACCAGTATCTAGCGACCACCTTTTAAAACTACAAAACGATGTCTTTCAGAAATTAAGTTTTATTATCGATGTAAGCATCAGCCAATTCCTACTAAAACGAATAATCACACACTGCCTTCACCCCGTTGCCGTCAGGATGAATTTTTGTCCGTCCGTCGTCCAGATAAATATAATCTTTATATTTGATATTCGAGATGTCGTCTATGAGTATACAGGATTAAGATCGTCCGCCTGTAGAACTACTGGATTGATTTCAACGAAGCAACTTGGTAATAATTTTATATCATATAGATGTGCGTTATCTATATCGGAAAGAGATACTTCCACCTTTTTCAGAGTAATGCCCCTTTGTTTCACAACGATCGATCAGACTACTAAAAATACAGTAATAATTGTGATTGCAATATTTTAAAACATCACATTTCATAGATCTTCATTTATGAATCAAATGATCATATTTAAATGTTTTCACCATTTTCTATATGTACAAAATGTATGCTTTAAAAATGAGATATTAAGCCGCCAGCTTACTTGAATATTGTTAACTAGCCTATAATGTTTTGTCACGCGCTAAATCTTAACAGCAGTTCAATACCATATTCGAATAAGTAAAAGTTAAAAAGGTGTTGACGACATCATTTCCAGTTTTAAGTGTTAACGACATCATTTTAATAAAACGTAGATATTATATCTTAATATGAGGATTATATACCTAATTCAAAATAAACGGTGATTAATTACAATATGCAACATCATATAACAAAGTATTCAACATGCGACATCGGAAATATGCAGAAATTTGAGTTATTTACAAAACCATTCTTGATTGTGTTAACGATATCATGCAATATTTTGATATTGTGTTGGAGTTTTTGAAGAAACGGAGAGATTTATAACACAAATAACACTTGCTACTGTTACATGAACGAATAACAGAAATGAGAAACCAGCAGCTAAATTCAAAACACAATTTAATTATATATACAATATTATACAGAGATGGTTTACAATATCTAAAGTAATTGGTGGTGGTACAAGAGTAATACGATGATTTAAAGTGTTACTTATCTGTATGCGAATGTCCTGGTATAATCCTTGATCCTTCCAGGTTTCAAATTAACAATAATCAAAAATCCACGAGGAAAATGAATGTCCACAGATGATTTGTAAAGTTCCAGGCAATATGAATAAATCCACACAAAGTGTTGTAATAATCCACAGATAAAGTCACAATAGCTCTCCCAATAGAATCTTATATGGCACTGCACAATTCTTGATATGTCTCATTACAGTTCTGATTAGCCTTGGACAGCTGGAGTATATATAGCTAAACCCTAATTCAAGAATATTGGAGAACCTTCTACTTCTAGAAATATCTAACTAAAAGCAGTAAACAAATAAACACACATAACTTTCTGGAAATAGATCATTCTAGATCTCTACTTAAAATCAACATGTTTACAAACATATTTGTTTATACATGATTATATTCTAGAAAGTTCTATAACTTAGATTAATGATATGACCTTTATAGGATGTATTGATAAAAAAGCTATAGGAGTTATCTCCCTTATCTCATAACTACATGTATTTAATGTCATACATAACACACCCCTCCTTAAAGAAAAGAAAATTTTCTTGAAAAGGAAACTTTCTTGACATATTAAGTCATATTTAAATCCTTGATAAAGCATCAGCTAGAATATTGTCTTTCTCTTTGATATGTTTGATGTCAAGATTGTACTCTTGCAAAGTCAAAGATACACATCAAATTGGTTCAAGGCCAAAATCAATGCTAAACATTCTTTCTCAATGGTGAAATAATTACTCTGGTGTTTGTCAATTTTTTTCGAGAAGTAACAAATTGGATGGTCAATTTGTTCAGTACCTTCTTGCATCAAAACAGCACCAACACCTACATCACTGGCGTCAACAAACAGTTTAAACTGTTTATTAAAATCTGGAGCAGTCAGAACTGGTGAGTTTGATAGTATGGCTTTCAATTTCTCAAAGGCAGACTTACATTCGTCTGACCAAACAAATTTGACATTTTTCTTTAACAAAGCAGTAAGTGGAGCTGCTATAACAGAGAAATTTTGACAAAATTTTCTGTAGTATCCAGCCATACCAAGAAATCTCATCAGCTCTCTCTTGCTTCCAGGAGATGGAAAATCTATAATTGATTCTACTTTGGCCTGAACAGGTTTAACCTGCCCCTGTCCTACAACATGGCCTAAAAATTCAACAGTTGCATGACAAAATTCACATTTCAATAAGTTTACAGTCAATTTCATGGTAGTGAGTCTTTCGAAGAATTCACGAATCCCGCGTAGATGGTCTTCCCACGTGTCGTGGTAGTTGATGACGTCATCAATGTATCCATCACAGCCTTCCAGGTCTGATATCACGCTGTTAAGAAGAAATGTTGCCGGGGCATTCTTCATACCAAATGGCATTACTTTGTACTGGTACAAACCTTGCGAGGTTACAAATGCCGACACTTCTTTAGCTCTTTCTGTTAATGGCACCTGCCAACATCCTTTCAACAGGTCAAACTTGCTTACGTACTTGGCTTTGCCAACTTTGTCAATACACGAGTCAATCCTTGGAATTGGATAAGAGTCTGTTTTACTGACAGAGTTTACTTTTCTGAAGTCAGTACTGAACCGGTATGTCTTGTCTGGCTTTGGTACCAGAACACACGGAGAGCTCCATTCACTTTTGCTTGGTTCAATAATATCATTGTCCAACACGGATTGACACGGTAAGGATGTTGCTTGACAGGTGGCGCATCGCCTACATCCACGTCATGATAGATAGCATCTGTTTTGCCTGGTGTATCCGGAAACAAATGTTTAAACTCAAGTATCAAATCTTTCAGTTCATTGCGTTCCTTTTCTGATAGATGACACAGTTTCTTGTCCAAGTTCGCGAGCACATCTGAATTCCGTAACTTAACACCACAGTCTAAACCTACATCTTGTACACCACCATCTAAGTCTAATTTACAAATATCAGCTGTACTTTCACTTTGTGATGGTACAGAGGCCAAAGTAGCAATAGGTTGAGAGGTCTTGCTCTCTTCTCTATCTACATATTTCTTAAGCATATTAACATGACATAATTGAGTTTTCTTGCGCCTCCCTGGAGTTTGTACAATGTAGTTAACATCATCGACCTTTTTCTCAACAACATAAGGTCCAAAATATCTAGCTTGCAAAGGCTGACTCGGTATTGGTAATAAAGCCAAAATTTTGTCACCTGGATCAAAATTTCTTGCACGGGCATCTTTATCATACCATGTTTTCATTTTGGTTTGAGTAAGGGCCAAATTTTCTTTTGCCAATTCACATGCCCTTGTCAACCTTTGCTTAAAGTTACACACATACTCTATGAGATTCACTTTAGAATCTTCGTCCAAAATTTTGTCTTTCAAAATTTTCAAAGGACCACGTACAGTGTGTCCAAACACAAGTTCAAAGGGACTGAAACCAAGAGATTCTTGTACAGATTCTCTAACGCCAAACAACAACATGTGTATGCCTTCGTCCCAATCTCTTTTGTTTTCAAAACAATAAGATCTCATCATATTCTTCAATGTCTGATGAAAACGTTCTAACGCACCCCGAGACTCTGGATGATAAGCACTAGACTTATACTGCTTGATCTGGAGCTGGTACATGACTTGTTGAAAAATACCAGACATGAAATTCGAACCTTGGTCCGATTGGACAGCTTTTGGAAGACCAACCAATGTAAAGAATTTAACCAAAGCCTTGACTATGTTAGGGGCCTTAATATTTCTGAGTGGAATGGCTTCAGGAAAGCGTGTGGAAGCACACATAATAGTTAAAAGATACTCATTCCCAGACTTAGTTTTGGGTAGAGGACCTACACAGTCTATAATGACTCTACTAAATGGTTCCTCAAATGCTGGAATGGGGTGCAAAGGTGCAACAGGGATTTTCTGATTAGGTTTCCCTACCACCTGACAAGTATGACAAGACCTACAAAAATCAGCCACATCCCGTTTCAACTTGGGCCAAAAGAAGTGATCTAAGATCCTGTTATAAGTCTTGGTCACACCTAAATGCCCTGCCATAGGTACGTCATGAGACAAACTCAGAATATCTTGCCTATACCTCGGTGGGACAACTATTTGATTGACAACCTTCCAGTCTTCCTCGGGAGACACATCAGGGGGGGGGGGGGCGCCACTTGCGCATCAACACACCTGACCTACGGAAGTAACAAACCGGGACTTTCTCCGCCTCTTCCTCACTCAAAGCCCGATTACACAGTAAGGAGATTTCCGGATCTTTTTCCTGTTCTACTATAAGCTCCTCTCTAGACAAAGATGATTTGCTCATCATGTCAGACAAAGAAGTACCCTTGTTAGGAACAACTCCATCACTATCAAAGTCTACAGGATTGCTCAAAAGATCACACTTGCCCCCGATATCCTCTATATCATGAGCCAAGAAAGTGTCACCTAACCCTGGGCTATAATGATCCTCAACTACTGCAACATCAGAAACCTTCTTACTCATTGAACGAGTTACTGCACAAGAAGGGAAAATACCAGGAAATTCCTGTTGAATAGTCTCAGCATCACCTGTTTTATCTGGAATACTGGACACTAAGGGATCCACCCTAACTTTCTCTCCAGCCAAGTCATTGCCTAAAATGAGCGACACGCCCTCTATGGGAAGTTCCGGTCTAACACCAATGGTGACAGGCCCAGTAACCAAGTCTGACTTTAAATACACACAATGGAGAGGCACATTAACAAAACCTAACTCTACACCTTGAAGCAAAACACTACCACCAGATGAGGTCTCCTCAGACAAAGGCACTACACCATCTAATATTAAAGAATGAGAAGCCCCAGTATCTCTCAAAATCTTCACAGGTTTCAAGTTGGTGATATCACTAGTAAGTGAAACAAAACCTTCAGAAATGAAGGGAGAGTACTTCTCCAAGACACTATCAGACTCTGAGCTCTTAATTTCAACAGACACTTTAGAATCTTCCACAATATCGCTAAGTTTCTGACTAGGCTTTGACATAGCTAACACAGAAGGAACTGACTGTTTACGCCTTTGCTCCTTACGCTGGAGAGAAAAACATTCAGACATAGTATGTCCTACTTTCTTGCAGTAATTACAAACAGAACCAGAAGGAGACCCAACACCTGCCCTATGATCTGTTTTAGAAGCAGACTTAGTTGTATCACCTAATTTAGGTTTGTCGTTGGAAGGGCCACTAAAGGTTGGGTTCCTAGGCTGACCAAATTTACTAGTACCTGTGGTACTGTTTTTGTCTTGAGAACTGTTTTTAACAAATGAACCTTTGTGGGTGAGAGCGTAATCATCAGCCATTGTAGCTGCTTCACTAAGTGCTTCAACTTTTCTCTCATCTAAATGAGTTTTTATGTTTGTGTGGACACAACGTTTAAACTCCTCTATCAACAATAATTGCCTCAATTTACCGAAATCCTCACCAATTTCTTTAGAATCACACCACCTATTAAACAATTGTTCTTTTTCTCTGGCAAATTCTACATGAGTTTGTTCATCTCTCTTTCTCGAGTTTCGAAATTTCTGGCGGTAAGCCTCAGGAACTAACTCATAAGCTTTCAAAATAGCTTTCTTGACTACTTGGTAATTTGAAATCTCATCTACAGATAAAGAAGAATAAATATCTCTAGCTTTACCAATCAAGACACTTTGAAGAAGCATTGTAAGCTTATCTTCAGGCCATTTCATACTATCAGCTATTTTCTCAAAATGCAGAAAATACTTGTCAACTTCTTTCTCTTGAAAAGGAGGAACTAACCTAATATTTCTACTGACATCAAAACCTCTGTTTCCTTGTAAACCCCTAAAAGTTGGATTACTTGAACCGTCTTGAGAAGCTAGCTCTAATTCTTTAATTCTAAGTTCTGTTTCAGCTTGAATTTTCTGCTTCTCTAGTTCTAACATCTGATCTCTCTCGATCTCTTTTTCTTTTAATTTTCTTTCAATTTCTTTTTCTCTTAACTCCTTTTCTATTTCTCTTTCTCTCATTTCTTTCTCAATTTGTTTCATTTTCATTTCATGTTCAAGTTCCATTTGTCTAATTTGAATTTCTGAACTGATTGTTTCCTCTATACTATCTAATGCACTAGAGTCAAATTTATCATTGTCAACAAGATATCTTATAATTACATTCCGAATTTCAGCTTTCCTCAAATTAGTTTTGATAGCTAGGCCTAAATGTTTACTCAATAACAGTAAATCCTTCTTATTAACTTGCAAAAGAACTTCCAGGGATGGCGCTTTGACAAACTGTTCTACCTGCATAGTAGTCATGTTAATCTAGCTGTTGGTTTCAAATGTAAACTCCAAGTTTTTACACAAATTTTGAAAATTTCTTAATTAATTTTTCAAAGTTAGATTTCACAAATTAAATATCGCATCCCGGACGAGCCCCCAATTTCTGTTACATGAACGAATAACAGAAATGAGAAACCAGCAGCTAAATTCAAAACACAATTTAATTATATATACAATATTATACAGAGATGGTTTACAATATCTAAAGTAATTGGTGGTGGTACAAGAGTAATACGATGATTTAAAGTGTTACTTATCTGTATGCGAATGTCCTGGTATAATCCTTGATCCTTCCAGGTTTCAAATTAACAATAATCAAAAATCCACGAGGAAAATGAATGTCCACAGATGATTTGTAAAGTTCCAGGCAATATGAATAAATCCACACAAAGTGTTGTAATAATCCACAGATAAAGTCACAATAGCTCTCCCAATAGAATCTTACATGACACTGCACAATTCTTGATATGTCTCATTACAGTTCTGATTAGCCTTGGACAGCTGGAGTATATATAGCTATACCCTAATTCAAGAATATTGGAGAATCTTCTACTTCTAGAAATATCTAACTAAAAGCAGTAAACAAATAAACACACATAACTTTCTGGAAATAGATCATTCTAGATCTCTACTTAAAATCAACATGTTTACAAACATATTTGTTTATACATGATTATATTCTAGAAAGTTCTATAACCTAGATTAATGATATGACCTTTATAGGATGTATTGATAAAAAAAGCTATAGGAGTTATCTCCCTTATCTCATAACTACATGTATTTAGTGTCATACATAACACTACAGTTACACGGAAATGTCCGGGGTACGGTGCACTCATTGTCTTATTGAGATTGTCGTTATTGGTGACACAGTATACCATTTACCTTGAAGCGAACAATTTTCCGCTATTTTGATTGCAACGACAACCATGTATGTGACGTAGTTTCTCCCCCGTGAAAACTTTCATTCATTTTCAAAATATATTACAAGACATACAAAAGTAACACACAATTAGACAAAAAGACAGTTACAAAAGAAAAAAAGAACAAAATAACAATAAAAACAACAATAACAACAACAATAACAAACAAAATAATATAATGTCTGTTGTCAGACTCTCAGATTTGAAATTATGTAATCTTGATTTGAATTGTTGATTATTATCATTTTATAAAGTCTTATAAAGAGGCATTCTGATGAGTCATGAATATAAGAAAAGCATGATAGAAAAATATCTGGAAGATGAGTTAATTAATGTGGATAAGAATTTGTTACATACATGCATAAAATTGATGTGAAGTAGTAGGTATAAATCTGAGATAGTATAATAAAGGCAATTTAACAAGCACAATATATATGTATATACCTCTTTGACAAACAGATAATATTTGAAAAACAAGATACATACAAAGGAGAACAAAATAAATAAATAAATAAATAATAACTAACAATAACACATACACACACACACGCCCACACAAAACAGTTAGAACATTAGTAAAACAGTTTGTGAAATCCGCGTAATGAGCAACATTAAAAGCCCCACAAACACTATGGCGTGCCAAACGTTGCAAAATGCAATAAGTAAAAACATTTGTGCGAAAAAAATGTGTTTGTAATATATCGTTATATGTGTTCATTAATTTTAATTTGTGTGTCTGAACAAATATTTGTGTGTATTTTTTTATATTTGTGTGTGAAAAAAATGGTTTGTGTGTACAAATATATATTTGTGTGTGATTTTGTTTTATATTTGTGTGAAAAAAATTTCTATGTCTGTGTTAAAAATATATTTGTGTGTAATTTTTTTATATTTGTGTGTGACAAAAATGGTTTGTGTGTAAAAAAATATATTTGTGTGTGATGTTGTTTTATGTTTGTGTGTGAAAATCAAATATATATTTTTACACACAACTATGTTTTTCACACACGCAAAGAAATTATTGAACAACAATTTTATTTTTACATATAAATATTAAAACAATTACACAAGCATTCATTTTTTTACACACAAATTAAACATATTGAACACATATAACGATATATTACGAAACTTTCTTTACACATTTCATTTCACTTATTGGATTTTACAACGTTCGGCACGCCATACAAACACAACCAACTATATATATATGATATTTTTATATCTACAACATATAATCGAGAATATGTTGTCCATTGATAAGAAGACTTATTAACGTAATAAAGTAATAATTTGGTTTCAGAATCAGATAAAGAACTCGAAAGCAGTATACACGACATCACTATTGGACTAGAAACGCTGCCTCGGCATCGGAAACGGACAAGGAGGTAAATGGTAGAATACATTGTATAATGACAAAGGGAATAATTTTGTTATCATTTTATCTACTTTTACGGATTTTGCGATCAATTTGAATCCCCGAATTACCGCCTCGAATAAAGTCTTTATTGCGTATATCAAAAGTTATTACTGAACCATTTTTAAATCCACGAAGGTAAATTTGCCTGAATTCGGTTTGAGATAAATGTCACAAATTTTAGACGACAAAACAAAAAAATCAGGCTTCAAAACATACGAATTAAATATAAAGAATATAAAATAACTATTTTCCGCTAGAGCTGGGTCATAAATCGCTTACATTACGTTTGGTGACATAATCTTCTATTTGACTATTCAGATTTCACCGAAAATCAATTATTTCTATCTGTTGACCATATATGGGTATCGTGACGATATATCTTTTGTATATTTACACGTTTTATTTTTATTGGATTTTAATGCTGTTATCGCCATAAGATGCTAAACGAACATGTTTACTGTAGACATAATATGCATTATTATGTGATGGAATTCTGACACAAATAGCTCAAAATGTCTACCTGTAATATGAATATAAACTTTATTTTACATCAATTGAGAAACAAGTTATACAACTTATGTAAACCAATCTCGATGGCCCTGATGTAAGCACGTGAGGGGTCTTAGTGTTGGAGGAAACCAGAAAGCCCGGAGAAAACCGAAGTGATCGGGCAGGTGAGCCTAACCTTTCACGTCCGTTTAGGTGAAAGGCGAGCGGCTTAACCACTACACTCATGTCTACTAGTACCAATGCAATAGAATATAGTGAAAACCATACCGCATTGGTGTTTAATGACCAATTCATCGCCTACCACTTTGATGTCACAATCTTCCGATTTTTACTTCAATTGTAGATTTTCAAAATTGTCTTTCATGAAATCGTTGGACATTGAGTTTCCAAATGTAACAGACATGTTTGACTTATTACCCTTTGTTCCTGGATCTATTTATCGTAACGATGTAAGAGTCGGTTGATGGTTTCGGTGGTTTTATTTATTCTGTATGGGTAATTACATGTCCATGTATAGTATTTTTTCCAATATTTATTTTTCGACCTGCCGTTTGTAGATTTTGTGTCGGAAAATAATACAGTATGTATATGTTTACTTCCAAATACTAGTCCTCCAGAGTGAGAATATATATATAAACTTCAAACAGTGTAAATGACTCTTTCATTAGACATTTATACTGTATATTTTTACTTTTTCAGACAATCGGATGATCAGCCCTATGGTAAAAGAGGTATGCTATTCGTGAATGCAGTATTAAAGGGACAGTATTGTTCATGATTTCATTGAAGATAAAACAAACCTAATTGGATATTACCATGCTTTATAGCAGGTACTTGTAATATGCTTTTAAGTGTTTAAAGTGGTAAATGATATCCATATCGGAATTAGCATTCTAATGAAGAACACAAGTACAACAAATAAATACCAAAGAACTTGATATTTAGCCATGAGAAATAATTATTTTTGTTATACATACCGTGAGACGCTTGTGTAATAACATTGTAATGACGCCACAGGTAGTTATGACGTTATAATCTATATATGACGTAGCATGATTGTCCCAGTAGACGGAAACGTCTTTTGATTATTTAATAAAATAATATAGGATTAATTTACGATACCATTGATTTATCATGGGATTTGTTTAAAATCAATATGCAACGTCAATTTGTTCATTAAAGTATGAATAAAGACGAAGCGCACAAAAAATGATTTAGTATAAAAACAATTAAAAAATAATAATTACATAATGATGTCTTTCAGTTATCATAGATAAAGGTTGCCGTATAATATTTGACGTCACAAATGAAATCGATATCACAAGACAGGAGACAGAAAATGACATTATTGATGGATTTGAAAGAGCCACTGGTGTTTCAGGACGTGTAGATAAAGCCAAACTTAAACCAAGTAGGTATTTGTTGGTGAAAAATTAATAATTTCAAAAATAAAAGTAACACATTATCGTACTTCCAAACGATAATTCCTCGCTGGTTGTCACTTTTTGTCAATGAGGAAATAATTAATACGGACTAATTTTCGATGTGTTTAACCTGTAGATTCCTTTTAAACCGAATGTATGTATTACATGTAACAGATATTGTTTAATGATGATTGCGATACACTTACCATAAAAACGCATTGTTTAACCTGCCAATATTTTCATTAATGTACAATAATTAATTTTTGTTTGTTTTCATACTATATCCGACTTTCTGATTGGCAGATCTTTTTTCTTCATAAACTATGAAGAAAAAATCCGTAATGGCGCGAAAACCTGACGTTAGCATGACGTCACAATAGAGACGTCGACTTGCGTATTGATTTATAAAAAATAACCCATTGGAAAATCAATGGAATCGTACGTTTAAACGTATTTTATATTATCAAATAGTCTGAAAAATTAATTATAAGCATTGATGAAATCCGCTACGCGGTTTCACACAGTTTGCGAACAATTTTTTTTCATAACCCGATGAAGTTAAAAATAGTGACATCAATGCTTAATTAATATACAAAATTCATTTATTAAATCATCCAGGTGGTATGCCATATATTGCATTGTAGTCATATGCATAACACTTATATCTATCTGATAGTTTTACTTCCACTTAGTACTACATAAATATGCTTCCACTTTATAAAAAAAATCAACTCCAAAACTTACCACAATAACATTAAAATGTCTACAATAAGGCAACTCCATAGGTTTGTGAAACTTATGTCATTGTTTTCAAATAGATCTTGTTTTCTTTCATTTTTCATGTCGATGTCAAATATGTAAAGACACCTTCGCGTTCTTTAACTACGCTTTGATATATTTGAGCTTACCGGAAATAGAAAAATTGTAAAATCATGTTTTCTGTAATATTAGTATGTATGTAGTCTTGAGTTTCTTACCAACCTATTGTATTTTTACAAATGCTAACTAATTGTCTTTATTTCCCAGGACCTGTGTTATGCATAAAAAGCATGTTCTGACATATTTTCGCCCTATAAATTATCAATGAATACGAAAAAAGAAATGAAAACCCACGTGATTATGGGAACATTTTGCATGCTTGAATTTTGTAACTCATAACACTAACACCATTTCATTGTGTGCTGAGATGGGTCATATTTGACATGCCGCAAATCAGAGTTTTTTGTATTATATCTTATGTATATTTTTTTTCATGGTTTTCCTTATATTTTCCGGTTTGATATGGCTTTATAATTGTAGAATTTCGATCCAGATTCGTCCCTTTTTATTATTCCTTGCAACCAACGTTACTTCCGGTGTTTGAAAATCCATTCCCATTTACGACAGGAAAAGCAAAACCACAGAGGTACTAATGTACCATCGAATTTTCACGTTATCGCTTTTTTTATTTTACTTAATCAATTAAGTACAGGAAATGCACTCAATGCAAACAATTTCCACTTGTTTAAGAAAATTCCAAGTTGAAAATGCAGTGTATCGGAAACCATTCTGGAATCCGAAACAACCCACGCGACTTCCGGTGTAGCGTCATATGCGAGTTGGCATCGTTTTCAAAAGTAGGAAAAAAGGAACAAATTTAACCTCCCACTGGCTACACCTTGATACGGGAAATATAAAGGAAATTACGGATAATGAAATTTACTAGAGCGAGCAAGCAAATTTTTGTTAAAAATAGATAAATCAATCATCGGTCAGACAAAGCTATCGGTAGTAGACAACTCTATTCTATTATTTTTACGAATGCATTTCTGTACATGGTAAACTTATATAACAAACAACAATTTTTAAACATAGTTTAGAACATCAATTCAAAATAATATCATACAAACAATATACCTCATTGATCGGAAATGGTTAAAAATCTCCTAATCTTCTCATCTAACTTCATCATTAAAACAAATCAATAACAATTATTTAAACATTTCAAAACGTTTATTGAATATTATTTCATCCTTGTAGAATGTATACAGGTGTGTATAGATATCTCAGCTGCTAAACATCCATCAGAACCATCCTCTATACACCTGGCTGAGGAGTTCAGACATTACCTCCTAGATGGCGAGACAATACAATTATCTGACGAATCACAGACGGTGCTACAAATAGACGAAACCAGCTTTCAGATAACGCCGCACAGTTTACCAGACGATGGTGAGGAGATTTCTATTTAATTCTAATAGCATAATTATAGATTCAATTTTAAATCATCGGCGACGAACTTTGAAGTTTTGTATTTTAAGGTCATTTGTCTCCTTTGTTCTAATAAGCATCAAAGAAACAAAACGAAACTAAACGAAAGCAAATGGATCGAAAAAAATAAACTAGAAATTGTCATTGGCAATGTTGTTTTACTCATATGGAAATATGGTCAAGGTGTTCATATTCATGCTTTAGGTCCAATATCAGGTCTCTAGACATTTCAGAACTTAACAAGCTTAGTAGCCCCTTTTCTCAGCATGCGGCAGATCCACTATTAGTTCTCTATGCCTTCTAGAAATTCACAAAATGTTGGTTGTACATATTAGGTGTTTTTCATCTACTGTTATCTTTAATAAAGACCCTTATCCAAAAGAAGAACTTTAATGGTTTTTTTTGAAAACTTGCAGGTTTGAACTTTGATCCAACTTATATCAAACAGCTAGGATATCAAACAGCTAGGAAGTTGTCGTTTTAAAGAAAAGTGTTTAAAAGTTGTTTTTTCCAGTGTAATTCTTCATAACAAATCCAAAAATTAAAGAAAAGAAATTCGTCAAGTAGTTTACGAAATATTGATATAAGTTTAAAAGCCGAAGTGAGTTCATAGCGGCCATATTAGAATTTTTGACTACTTTGTTTTGTTTATGAAACTTGAAAATCATTCGAAAATATCATTTAACTTCAGCAAAGCTGGACCAAACAGAACATTATCCTGTTTACATTCACCCCCATTACTCACAAGTGATGCGTATGCAATATAGTGGGGGAGGAGAAATAGGTTCCCATGTACCCCTCTGGCAGTTTTTTTAAACATGTTTTGTAGGACCGATATGATGTCTAGTTTCATTTTATGCTTGTTGCCATTGACAACTAATGTCCAATGGGGGTCATATGGCAGCCATCTTCGATTTCAGTTATCAAAAATGGCCAAAATGACACATTCGCATATACGCGCATAGATAGAGAACCAGACAACATTCAGAGGCAAATATACACATTTTTTATATGATTGAAACATGCTGAATACGATAAAATCATAATAATGACGTTACGTCCTCTCAGTTTTGTGAATTGGCGGGAAAACAATGAAATTTTCAGCTTTTTTCGCTTAAAAATCGATAAATGTCATAATTTTCATCATAAGTAAAAGAATTAATGAACAAAACACCTTGTAACAATCATTTCGAATTGCACTAACCCTTGTGTAAACACACGTGTACTATAAAATGATATCTGGAGATGTACTGGGAGGAGAAATCCTGCTGACCCTGTTTAATGGGCAAGAATAGTACATCGCCCCCTTGTTTCATTAAGGTAAAACCTAAGTGTCCGACAGGGAAAAAGCAGCCGATCATTCTCCTTCGACTCAATGGAGACACTATTGATACTTGACCAAGAAGGCAGCATCAGTGAATAGGGTACTAGATCTATATCTGGCCTATCGAAGCACAAAAAGTGAATAGATGGATATTACTCCTCCTACGGCCTGAGGAAAGAGCAAACAGGAAGTTAAAAGTAAACACCTTAATGGAGACCGACACCAAAGGCTCATAAGGAGCCCCTTTCAGTAACACAAGTGCTAGATTCCACTGTGGAGCTAACTGCCGTGCCCTAGGCCTGTCAAAACTGAACCCCCTGATCAAAGCAGACAAAGAGGTGGAAGACCCGAACTCAGGTCTACCATGAAAATACAGTACACTGGAAATAGCCATGCGATAGCCTGCAATAGTACCAGAGGGAAGTTTGCCTTCCCTAAACAAATAGAGAACGGAATCCGCAATCAGCTGGTCAGACCTGATCAATCTTCCTGTCGATACACCAATCACAGACGATCTTCCATGCCTGGTAGACGGCAGGTAAGGAAGACCTAATTGATCGGGCGATGCGAGCTGACACGTCTTAAGAAAGTCCTGACTGAGCGAGACCTCCTGAGATAGCTTCACGCTCGTGAAAGGATCTTCCGGGACCAAGGATTGCGCAGGAGATTGGTTCTGAGTGGGCAAACCAGAGGAATAATCACCTACAAAAAACGACAAGAGCTCCGGAAACCAGGATTGTCTCGGCCACAGGGGCGCTATCAGAAGGGGGGAAAAATAATGCTCCCGAAACTTCTATTATAACCCTGCCCACCAGGTTGAATAAGCATGTATCCCCTCCAAATCTAGAGATAGAGCGTCCACAGCCCAAGTCGTTTGGTCTGGCACCGGAGAGACGAAGGTGGACAACTAGTTGTTCAGGGAAGTGGCGAAAAGGTCTATATGAGGTCTGTTCCGCACCTGGCAAATGCCCTCGAAGATCGGAGGATTGAGCTGCCTTTCTGTCACAAGGCTTGCGGCCCTTGGAAAGAGTATCCGCCAGAACATTCCACCTGTCTGGAAGATGCTTGACTAAGGGAGTCAACTGCATTTCCTGACAGAAGAGGAGAACACGAATGGCGAAGGCACAAAGGACGTGGTACTTTGCCCCCCCCCCCCCTCACTCTCTCCAGATACGCGACAACTGTAGAGTTGTCCGTGGCCCCCTCAAACTGCCATCTGTGAACAAGGTCATGGTGGGAACTAACTTGGACAACGAACCCCTGGAGAACACAATCTTTCAGAGTCCACAACCGATCAAACTCATTCATGGACTGGTGGAGAGGAAGCCAAGCCTCACATTCCCTGCTGGCAGGCACCCGGTTTGCGGGGAGAAACATCTAGAAAGGTATGATATGAAGTTACCCTAGGGGGGACCACATCTGCCAGGGAGTTGATATTACCCAGAAAACTGAGAAACCAACGCTGGACGAATGACCAGTCGAGAGCAGGTCAGAGCAAGATCTCTGGCCTTCTCGGAGCTTCTCCAAAGATGGAAGGGCAATACCTCGATCTGTGTTGAAACGGTTTCCCAGGAAGACAAAGTCCTGAGAAGAAAAACCTTGGACTTCTCTCTAGAAGGAATGAAGGATGACTTTGAGCAAACGTTTCAGTACCAGACGGGCGTTCCGCTCCAACGATTCCTAGACTAGGTGGAGCATGAGGGAATCGTCGAAATAGATGTGAACATTTACTTTCCTGAGTGCTGAAATCCTACGCCAACCTGCAGCAGCTTGGTGAAAACCAAAGGAACAGTCGCGAGAACGAAAGGATTTAGTTTTGTGGTAATGAGCTGTGCTATGCCATCGTGTTTTTAGAGCAAAAATTCAAGATAATATTTAGAACACAGTTGTACGTTTCGTTATGGCACAAGTTGTAATTGGGGCCGCAGTGGCCGATTACTTGAGGCAGTTGCCAGGTACTGACTGCTGGCGGTGTTTTTTCTCCGGGAACTCCGCATTTCCTCCACCAATAAACCTGGCAGGTCCTTACATTACCCTGGCTGTTAAAAATGTAATTGTAATAGGGAACTGTCTGAATCATAGATCAGGGAATATGTAATGTATGTCATAATGATTATGAGATTTTTTTCTCTATGAGTAGTGTTGGGAGGGGGGTGTCCACGATTCTTCTGCTAAAAAACATAAAATCCTTTTAAAATACACATATGGTTTAGACAAGAGTCAGATCAATTTAGTAAAACGGTTACTATGTGTTTTGCCAGAATATTTGTAGTTCTAATTTATTCATTTTAAGTTGTTTTTTTCTTTTCGGGGGGGGGGGGGGGGGGGGGTCCCTCTCTTTTTCCGACCTCTTTGATGCGATCTATCTTTTTATTGTACACACGTGTTTTCACAAGGTTTATTGCAATTCGAAATGACTGTAACAAGGTGTTTTGTTCATTAATTCTTTTACTTGTGATGAAAATTATGTCATTTATCGATTTGTAAGGGAAAAAAGCTGAAAATTTCATTGTTTTCCCGCCAAAAATGAGAGGACGTAACGTCATTATTATGATTTTATCGTATTCAGCATGTTTCAATCATATTAAAAGATGTGTTTATTTGTCTCTGAATGTTGTCTGGTTCTCTATCTATGCGCGTATATGCGAATGTGTCATTTTGGCCATTTTGATAACAGAAATCCAAGATGGCTGCCATATGACCCCCATGGGACATTAGTTGTCAATGGCAACAAGATAAAATGAAACTAGACATCATACCGGTCCTTAAAAAACCATGTTTCGAAAAACTGCCAGAGGGGAATATGGGAACCTATTTCTCCTCCCCCACTAATATCATTATGTCCTAACCCTCGGGTATCTGTGAACAAAAATTATTGTTATGGTTGTTTGTTTAATCAACATAATTCTTATCAATACATTTAACCTTCTCCCATTTTGCCAGGTACCCCGTATGTAAAAATCAGCCACGGCGAATTCACTGTTCCTGTCGGGAAGACGGTTATTCTTCAAACCAACATCATCGCATCAACAGAGGCTATATTTATTCAGTGGTTTAAACTAGAAAATGGCCACTACATTGCTATAGAAATAGACAACCAAAGATATTACGGAGGCTCTGATATGTGTCCCACGTTAATCATCCGAGAGACAACCATAGCCGACCAAGGACAGTACACGTGCTTAGCTACTGATAGTAAAGGAATTAGCTCCAGCGACACTTCCTCACTGTACATTGTGTCAGGTATGTGGTTAAATCATCTGATCCGAAGAGTCAGGCTGACCTATAGATATTGTGCTTCGCCCGTCTTTTTTTGCCTACAATGATTCTGTAATTGTCCCCATCAAAATCCAAGATGGTCGTCATCTTGAAAATACCTTTGAATCAAGTTCTACTAGTGCGATTTAATTGTCATGGGAACAACTTTTTAAATTGCATGATACTTATATTTCTGTATATCATCACAATTTAAATTAGTTTCTGTGTGTCGATGTCGATTTTTCATATTTATTCTCGATTGAATCACGACCGGTGCGAGCAAACTCAAACTCAATCATTGTTAAATTGAAATTCTTCTTTCATATCCGGTTATGAAGTGCGGGGATGCGATTTATTACATTCGAGTGTCATGGCTTCGCCTGAAACTCTGTTGATATTTCTGTACCATAATGGAACAAAGCAGATTCTCTTAAAGGGCCACTACCTTTCCGAAACGGCTTTTAATTTTTAAAATAGGAATGTAAAACGAGATCGATAACTTTGTAGAGTCGCAGAAGTTATTAACTATACGTTTACTAGCACACTTATCATCACCTTCAGAACTGTTTAATTAGAACTAATAAAATGTTAATTTTCATAACGCGGGTCGTTTTATGTTTCCCGCCGTCGTCCTAAATGCCGCGCGGTTGTTAACTATCACTGCGCCGGACGGCAAAACAGCGAAATGAATCTCCACTGTTATCGTAAATTAGACAGGAAATCTTGCATATGTTTGGTGTTGTAACCTCATCTTAAGCCATCGACATATATTTTCTTTTGTTTTTAATGTTTTTAAGAAACCTTTAAATTTTGCCCGGAAAGTTAGTGGGCCTTTAAGCAATGCTTTATTTTTTAATTTTTTTTATGATCGTGAAAAATGTCATGTCATTGCAGATGGAGAGCGAATTGAAGACGTCCAAGAATCACCGAATGTCACTACGAAAGGCCATGATACGTGTACGAACCACAAAGGAAATCTGCTTGATCTTCATTGTGAAGATTGTGAGGTGGCTGTTTGTATCAAATGTGTATCTGAGAAGCATCAAAACCATTCAATATCTGATGGTACCACTCATGCAATGAAACAGAACATCATACAATTCATTCAGGAGACAGAGGGAAAAGAAATTATCAGCATTAAACAGGACATCATCGCTACAGGCAAACAGTTAGAGGAAAACACAAGTCATTTCCAAAAACTAGCACAACAGCTTAAGGTTCAATCCAAACAATTGCTCCAGGAAATTAGGCTTCAATCAGCTCAGATGTTGACTCTCTATAACAAACAGGAGGATGACAATTCCAAACTACTTCAAACCTATAAAAAAGACCTTGAAATATACGAAACGCAACTTAATGAAAAAGTAAAGAAATGCAAAAGAGCACTTGATTTGGGTTCTGAGAAAGACATTCACGATGTAGGATATGAGATTAAGTCTCCTGCTTCACGTCCTGTGAAACCTTCCCTGAATACTCCTTCTGCAAATCCAGAAGAACAGAAGAAAACTTTAATTAAAAAATCGTTTGAAGATGTTTCGTTCCTGTCAAGTTCAAGTGAAAGAGAAAAGGGAACTATTGACGAGCCAAGCGATGTATATACCCTGTTGCCTGGATTGAAAATGTTAGAGGAGTGTAGAATTCCATATGAAGTTGATTTCATTTGTCCGAACACGAATGGTGAGACTTGGATATGTGATGGCAATCATACCTTAACTCTCCTAGACAAGACAGGTACTACAAAACAAACGATCAGTCACACTACCTGGATCAGAGACATTTGCCTGTCACCGACAACCAATATGTTGTGGGCCTGTGATGGAACCGGAGGCATCCTCGAGCTCGAGTCAGGACGATTAGTGAGGAGATTTGGAATGAGAAAGAAGCCACAGTGCATCTGTAGTACAGCCAGTAATCACGTGATCGTTGGTACGAATGACCTAATCACGAAATATACTCCAGAAGGATCACAAGTTCTTACATCATTAGCTTCTTCAGACAATGGTGAACCGATTGTGCGTTGTCCAGGAAAGATATCCGAGTGCCTGGTAACCCATAATGTCGCCGTGACTGACAATGGACTCACTGACTATGGAAGATGTGTTATTGTCTTTGACGAATTTTTCAGGAAGTTGTTTGTTATTGATGGTAAAGTTTCTTTAACTCCAGTCCATCCTTGGAATGCTTTATTTGACAACATCGGTAACCTAGTCATACTAGACTCCTTCAACAATAATATACTTCTCTTCAATGGACGAGGGAAGCAACTCCGGACATTACGCACAGATAAAACCTATTTAAGTGATATCGGTATCGACAAAGACAACATTCTATGGGTTATGCAGCGGAACAAACTCAGCCTAGTTCAGTACTATAGTGATGTCTGAACTACAGTATGCACATTTACCATAAAATATGTTACAATTGATAAACATACAACTTATTGTGTATTTCAGTCCTACCATATATTGTATTAACAGTCAGATGACTGTTAAGGCCCATTGGGCCTCTTGCTTATTATAGGAGATTTTTGAATATGATAAGATGTAAATATGAGAGATGTTATGAATGTATTAGAAAATTTTAATCACATAACTAACCCGTTCAGCAATCTCATACATATCGCCAGACACACATGCAATCACACTATTGTGACGTAACAGGTAATAATGATGTCATAATCAAAATATGCCGTCACACAATTGTCTTTGTAGACGGATACGTCACATCCGAGCCTCATTTGCCACTCCTATTGAGAAACTAAAGTGTTGTGTTTTTGTAGAGACGATGTCCGATTAGGTCTTTGATGATAGTTGTCCCAGAGTTTTCATTGGCTGTCGTTATAGAAAGCTAAAACATTTGAAGGAAGAGTCTTATCCGGCTGCTTGAATGCAATGGCTAATGTGTTATACACACGGACTGTAGCCTATATCTGTTCTGTTGTGGCGAATAGAACCAGTATCACCAAACAGACATACAGGGTGTCTAAAAACATGTCCCGTCTTTGACAGGTAAAACCTTTTGTAATACTAAAACATTTTTGAAAATTCAAAATGCTTTTGAGAGCAAGAGTATCCTCATCATTACGTTT
Source organism: Argopecten irradians (assembly GCF_041381155.1). Taxonomy (NCBI): domain Eukaryota; kingdom Metazoa; phylum Mollusca; class Bivalvia; order Pectinida; family Pectinidae; genus Argopecten; species Argopecten irradians. The sequence continues at coordinate 15,139,614 of NC_091142.1, read as the reverse complement.
GGTGACGTTATTATAAAAATATGACATCATTTATGTTGTCACGATTCAGTTAGTTTCCATTATGATAAAGATTCAGGCTGTGTTAGCGAACGTAACCTTAGATAAATGTCACTCAATATGTATCTGTCCACGACCTGTATCAAAATTAGAATTTCAGGGACAGAATTCATAATGCAATCGAAAAGAAGGGTGGACACCTCAAACACATTCTTTGACTGAAAATTATCAATTTTCCCAACACATCGCGAAATGCGACTTTCATTGTATAAAGCAGATCTAGACCATTACCTTTCTTATGGTTTAAACATCAAATTCTGCCGTCTATTGAAACACTTTTTAAAAAGTGTCAAACTAGGGACATGCGTTTTTGGACACCCTGTACTATATCATTATTATTTATTTAAAATCATCTCATTGTAAATTCGGCTGACACATTAAAACAAAATATTAATGCTGATTTATAGAGTTACAATAAATTTGATGTATATTGATATTTTCTGCATCAGGGAGTAACCCCCTCCTACGTTTCATGTTTGTTTTGTTTGTTTGTACTACTAAAATCAGGAGAAGACTAAGATAGGCTATGCCAGATGTGTAATACTAGTGACATTTTAATATATTTTTAAATTAAAAATTTGGATATTGAAATTGAATATTTATTATTAAATGTAATGAAAGAAAAAGTGGTTTGTCCTCAACTTCTACTTTAGCATTTGTTAGATGTTTTCACGTAAGACGTAAACCATACTCCTTAGTTTTATCACTATCAACCAAACGACATTTGATGTATGTTCGATCTGCTGCTGCCTCATAATAAAATTATTTAAGGATTGAATCTTGCTTTGATCGATTTCATGGGGTGATGAATTGAGTTGCTCTTGAAACAAATTAAATGAACTGCGAAGCAGTTTATGTTGAATTTATATCAAGAGCAACTCAATTTATCACCCATGTTTCAATTCAATCATATTAGATTTTTATTATTTTTTATTAAAAAGCTTTACGAGTCTCTGGGTTTGTGCAAGTCTACAACGAGGGATGTTAGAAAATAGTGCGTCATTAGAAGACAACTAATTGAATTAAAAAGCGCAAACATACATTTTGTCATACATTTATAAAAAAACAAAAACTTTATCATCGATGTAATCCAGATGAAACATAACACATTTACAATAGATTTAGGAATGATTGTAAAAACCGTCCGCCGAAGCTGTTGAAGGAAAATGTCTAGACTGTGCACGTGTGATACGTTTCTCTCCCGCTTCGATTCAAATGGAGGGTCACCGTAACGTGACAGGAGATGTTAGTGGAAAAACCCGTGTGGAGGAAGAAAAAGGGCCCCATTCCAAATATTCATACGTTGGAAGCATTTATGCACGATACCATTGACATTGTTTTTAAATACCAGAGTTTATTCATCTGCCCTGAATACCTGGCTATTTCTGTTCCACCAATGTACATTCGTCCTTGGACACTACAGTATTTAAACGCAGGCTAATTACGTAGGCAATTGAGGATAATACACACTAAACAGACGACGACATTGCCTACTACTGTAACATAAGGATATGTGTTTATTAAAATAGACTTCATAGTGTTTCAATTATGTCAACAAGGCACGTATTCTTAGTGTTCGTAGTAACCGAATATAATCTTTGCTAACTTTGGGTTAATCATTCCTACAATAGACAATGCTGTGCACGTGATTAACATTGATACTTGAAGCTTGAAGACGTAAATTATTTGACACATTTATTTCTGTCTGAAGTTTAAATGGAGCTGGCGATCACTTATCGTGAGGGTGAGTAAGTATTTACTCGGTATTGGGGAGCGAATGTGTGTAACCGTGTAATGTGCTAGGCTCTGTATACATGCATTAGTGTCACATTGCAGCTTATGATCATCGGGATGCAAAAACTTATTTTTAATGTTTTCATCTTGAAGTAAAGTTACGAGCTCAGACCTTGCAATGGTGGTAATGGTGTAGAGTAAATAACATTTGTAACCAAAGAAAAATACGAATTCACCTGCTCCTGTTTTTATAGAGACATATATACCATTTATCGGCGGTTTAGCATCTTTATAAATGGATTTGACGAGTGGTTTATCCGTGGGCCACTGAAAAGTGGCTGGGTGGGGTGGGCTTGTTTTGTTCCCTGCTTCATGCGTCAGTGATATATGTCTATTAAAATGAGCTCCAATATCACAAGGCGACACAAGACGAGCATATTGCACGCACTTCATACACGCATGATACAACATACACGGAGACCTTTTTTCTTTACTGTTAATAAGACGATAATCGAAACAACTCACCAACAAATCTTGTACATTGTACGTGCATAAGTTTTCATTATCATTTGCATTCACCATCCATGTATAAATGGAGCGTTGTCATTGGATCCTGTGGCTGAAATTGATTACCACTAGACTACATATGTTTGCGCTATACAGGTACGGTTCAGCAGCATCACTGAGCCCGTTACACAAAATTACATAATGGTTTTCATAAGCCGGTTTAATGTCGTGATGTGATATTTATTGTTTAATAATGCCTTTATAGTGTTTATGTTGTGTCTGGTTTGAGACGGTGATAATGATAATTGGGCACGTGTTTAAACACTGTAGAGGCGATCATATTGATAGCAGGCAGTTATCTGGGTAGTTATCTTGACCTCTGAAGTGATCGGATGTGTTACTAGCTATGGCTTTGGGGACCTCGGGTACACTAATTAGTTATATGTGTTGGGGATGGAGGTAAAGAGTGGCCACGGGACATGTTTGTAACTGTGGAGGAGACATGTTAGGGACTGTCTCCTGACCTGTATTGTTAAAGGCCTGGCTATTCGTGTGGTGTCTCCTTGTAAAAATCAGTATTTTTAGTATTTAAAAAAAATTTGCGCGTCGTAAACCTGTGTGCTATATCACTGAAGCATGCCACCGAAGCACCAAACAACACACCCACCACTCACATTGGCGAACCAGTCGTCCTATTTCTTCCCTTTTATGCTGTGCTCCAGGCAGGATCAAGGACTACCACTTTTATAGACGTAAGTGTGTCTCGGCCTGGTGGCAGAACTTAGAGCCTACCTCACAGGGGCGAACAACAATAAAGATTAGAGCCTACCTCACGGGGGCGAACAACAATAAAGATTGAATAAGAGTTATGTATGCTGGAGTAATTTCACTTTCAACATATTTTATTTGAGAAAAAAAGAGCAAAATTAACCGCATATATATCATGTTATATCTTCCCAACCATCAATCATAGCAGAAAAAATCTATACAAACCTGCTGCCTGTCTCAGATATGTATTCTGATATGCATTTTGATAAATATAATAGTTGTTTCATCACCTAGATTTGAAAGACATACTGGGAATCTCTCAAATGATCACGAAATAGGTCAGAATTTTAATTGCTAACATAATTTCTGAGCTGATATAAGATAATATTCATAGTTCGAGTGCCATTTCTTATAGAAATTTGTGTTGTGCTAGATTATACTTTTTTGACGCTGCGAAACAACATTCTGAGCCTGAGCACATCGAAACTGTAAAACTAGTCTGAGATGAAAATTACTGCCGTTGAACCCTATCTGTGAACGCCGAAAGTGTAATACATTTAAGACAAGTATCGATAGTACATGATGAAAGACAAGTACTATGTGGCGTCGAGAATCAAAACGTTTTCTCATTGGATGGTTCGTTTACAAGGTGGGCGGGGCCAATATGACTTGAAGGGCACGTTGGTTTTGATGTTACAATTTGGTGTTTGTGCCGAGGATTGATGTATACATTTATCAGCGAGGACAGATGATATATATCAACATAAACAATTATAATAATCTAACATTTATCAAATTATCGTTGGTGGTATAAATTCTTTATCAATCAGTACCCATCTTAGTTTTCATTATCGACAACATGAATTCGGAAGGTCAGGAGACTCATGTTCTGTACACTGTACATAAAATCTACTTCATGCAGTTCAAGTTTGAAGATACACACACCTGTAATGTACGACCAGTTGATTTTGTCACATGCATAGGCCTATAAAATCTAATTTTAAATTGTAGGCGAATGTTTGTGACACAAGGAAAATTAAGACGCAGGGTTTGTTTAAATTTTAATTCCTTTCAAATTTGACCTGAATATAAAAAGTTACTATTACAAATTAAAAACCGTCAGGATTTCTGTAATAAACTGGTACAAATTACGATGTGTGTGTTAAATGCAATATAGATATACTGTACGTAAGCTTATAATTAGGTATAGTGAAACCCGTCATGATCTAATAAACAAGGAGTTTTAAAAATGAAAGGCAGATACGTATACGAAAAGCCGTAATGATTTCTCTTATAAACCGATACAATACTTGCTAAATAAATGTTAGTGATAGCGAATGTATGATTGAAGTAATAAAACACTTTTTTTATGGTTAAGAACTTAATTTCAACGATAATATAAATTACAACACAGTTTTTAAATCTAGGTGGATTTGATATCGTTAGATTTCGAAAATAATTAACTTTATTAAATAATATTTAAAGTCGGATAAGCAGCGAACATTTACTTGAATGGAAACCCTTATAAAATGCCAGCATGGTACCATCTCCAAATAATACATGTATTAAAAAATAATAAACCAAGAAATGTAATGAATTAAACACAATTTGGTAAAATCTACATGAATCTATATCCCGGGCTATACTCGTCATGCAATTTTGATATTTTTTATACGTTTTAGATATTGCCGAGCATTTTGTTTTGTGACATATCATTTTGTGAATAAAACGAATCTGTATGATCATGGTAAATATAATTAATTACGGTTAAAAGGAAATAATTTTTTTGTCAACGAAAGTCTAGAGCTACAAAATTGATAAAAAGATTTATGTTTTAGGTAAATGAAATAAAGTTGATGTCAAACTCTCCATTCTACAAGCAGATAAATTGAATTACATATGAAATATATTATCACTAAGGTTTATGACTAATTAATATGTTTAATAATAGTTATGACCTTGCTCATGCATATTATGGACACAATGGCTTTTAATTAGGTGAATGTCAAAAATCTAGAGAAATGTTTTTGTTAATGGGGTTGGTAATTCTTAGTAATGGGACTTTGTATAGATGTGTAGGATGATATTAAAAGAAAATTTATCGCTCTTTCCAGCGGTTGTAGCCGTTTGTATGAAGATGTGCAAGAAATGTGCTTTAATTTATAGCCGCTGAAGGTAGACGGGTTGGAAATTTAGCCACAACGTTCAGCTGACGTTTGATCTTCAGCAAATGAGACTTCAATCATTTTTTAACTCCGCCTAGTTCAATTTCAGCCAATTATCGCCACTTTAGGGTGTGTGGGACGCAGCTATCTTGTTGCGTCACTTCATTCAATGTACAGTTTTTTCGCTACAGTAGTAGTTCACAAATAGGGTCCAACGGCAGTAAATCTTGTTTTGTTCATTTCACATATTACTTGATGGTATGAATAAATCAAACCACAATATTCAATAATACAAACATTGAATTTGAAAATACATATACACTATTGAAGGCGTGTTCGAACTCTGTTGGGACTGTATGATATGTGTATTATTCCACCATCTGTGTATTCCCAAAAAATATGAACAACGCCTTCTTCAATGTCATCCTCCGCGGCAGAGTTTCGGTCGATTTTGGATCGTGCATATCTATTTCAATTTTACATAATTCATGCTACTGATCAATTATTGAAATCTTATGTCAGGTAGGTAATTGCAAAAGAAAGTTCTAACGTTTAAAATTTTGTTTTGTTTTGGTTGCATTGATGAACTATATCTGATGATATTATTGCGCAGTAAAAGTGAATAGTTTTGAGTACGAGTTTCCTCCCTTGTTCTGTCACTCCAGGGATTGAAAGGAAACAAAATGTAACAAAATATCATGATAATAGAATCTATATATATGTACGAGCAACTGTGACAAACGAGCTTCTATTTCCGTGAACTGTACGGTAGCCTTACGAAGACTTGCTAAAGTCTGATGCATTGCATGAAGTTTTCTTGATGTTAGCGTTCTTGTGAATTCAATGAAATTTGAGAGTTATATGTAACCACATAATTGTACCTTTTATTTGGCAAACGTATCTGGCCATGATTTATTAGTCAAAATTCGGCAAAGCAAAGTGATATGCATGCAAGCAGTCATGTTGGTTTTCTTAAAAGAAACCAAGACATATTCGGAAATGGTAATATTTCGAATGTTATTTTTTCCCTAAAATATTCATAAATTAAGTGGATATTAAGATATGGATATTATTTTTCTTTTCTTTTGTATTTGTCTTTGAAGAGACATTGATAAAATCGATAGTTTTAGTAATTAATATATGAATATAGAATTGATTAATTACTTATAAAAATGGCACTCAGATTCTGACCGGTTTATTGGGGTCGAAATCGTTATTTCAGAAATAAGAAATTTAAATATCAAATTTATTTCAATTATTTCAGGAAAATAAGTTATTCAACTTATTGTTCTTGAATCAACTTTAAATATCATGAAAAATACGGTATACCGTAAATATCTTTTGTTTAGCTCCAAAATTCAACACTGCACACTTAATTAGTATATAGTCTACAACATGTATACTAAATTCAGTATAAATAATAAACCAATTTCTTTGTTCCTTTGTTTGAGGCCTTCACTCGCAGCATCTATGAGTGACCTTGACACTTTGATTTAATTTTAAAAAGAAGCGTTTTTAATTGGGTACAGAATGGGCGTTAAATAAGTCAAAACTTAAACAAAAGAATTGAATTCCATTGAGGTACTAGGCTAAAACTGCTTAAATAACTTGATATTCTACATATAGGAATATTAAAACGTTTTGTGTGTCATTCTTAATGGATATATTTCATTTTCGTGTTGATATAAAATGGTTGTTTTACAATGGAGGCCATGGAGTATCTTAAACATAAATGTACGTTGGTGTTTGACGTCGATCAAAGACACACAGACAAGTTCTTTATAAAGTGTATTATAAGACCGTTATAGTGAAGTAAATCTTTTCTTTGTGTCTGTTTATGTCGATGAGGTGTAGATGTTGTAGAGTAAAGTTGGGTATAAGTCAAATGCTGAGTTGTGGTTTCAGTACTTTATTCCGCATGGCAAAGTATGGCCCAGTATTCATGGTCGAATACTGGGGGAAAGTTGACACTCTATGCATGGTTTGCTTGCCTTTAAATAGCCCTACATGTTTGTGTTGAGTAATATCTATAAATCAATGTTAATCACAGAGTCATTCTAAGTTACATCATTAGCAGACATGATAAATCATAGTCATGTGTAACTGTTTGGTTAAATAGCTTTCATCAATGTCTCGACAACATGTTACGCGACACGACGACAGGTCCCTAAGGCTAGGCCACATGTACAGACATGGACTGTGACTACATACATGTACTGTTAAAACATATATGTATTTCAATGGTACAACTAATATATTTAAATTTAACTTTTCCATTATTATATTACAATAGCCATGGCGGCTTCTAAATTAACTGACTCTAGCAGATTTTTAAATTGCTTATAGCAGTTATCCCATAAAAAATCTGCATTCATTCTGATATACAGCAACCACACGATGTTTAAATTATGAAGCATGACCATTTTCAACTTTAAAGATGCTCCACCGCCGACAGAGCATAAATGATATTCATCATTTGAACAATAATTGGTGTTTAATCGTGTATATATATGCCTAATTAACACCGAAAAAAACATGAAATAATCTATTTCGCCTTTGGTGCATGCGCAATCATTACTTCATTCCATATAAGATATAGTGCCACGGATTTTTTTCGGGATGCAATTAATTATTTTTCATATTCTTAACTTGAAGTAAAATTAGAAGCACAAACTTTTTAATGGTGGTACTGGTGTAAAACAAGTAACTTTTGTAACTGAAGAAAAATACAAAATCGTCTACTCCTGTTTTGATAGTGAAAAAAATACCATTTGTCGGCGGTGGAGCATCTTTAACTGTGTCAGAAATATATATACCAGTCGTATTTTGTTTCATATGTTGTATTGTTGTGTTACAGATGATCCGCACACCATCACAGATGACTACATTTTGTCTCTCAGCTCGAAGTGCAATAACTGTCATTTATGATAAGGAACCCTGATTGAGATTCATCATATCAAGCGTTTGATTCCCTGTTGATGAGAATCTGGAATACCTTGCTATCATATGAAATGATTTGTTTTGGATTTATTCTGTAAATTCTTTCTCCAAATAAGGTAAGAGGAAAGCTTGCAATGAAAGCAACAACATCGATGATGGCTTCTCTACAGCATTCAAAACTATGCTGATGTAACTGTTGTACATTGACCTCGGATGAGATGTACATGTATTTTGAAACTAAGGGACTATTTGTAAAACAAAAACCATGGTTGCCACCGATGGTACAACATTTTACTCCTCGAAAAAAGCGTCAGTGCATTGTCGTTGTGCGTCTTGATGGAGAAACGGTTACATCTAATTTCTTAAAACAAGGTTATCAAAGTAGTTCGGCATTTCAATATCTGTTCATTGTCTTACGCGCACTTAGGGCGTAACTAGGTCTTCCGGCGAAAATGTCTGATTTTCATATTCTTACACCTATTAATTCTGAGGTCATCCGACGATTTCCAATTGTGGTTACAGCTGAAACGTGTGTAACCATTTCAATGTGTCTTCCTAAAAGACAGTATGAAGTTCTATCAGCTCTAAACTATCATTTATCGTTGATGCTATTTCTTCTTTTCAAATTTCGTTGCGACATATTTTCAAAATGAATGGATACAAGGGTTCGGTTAAGGTTAGGGTTAGGGTTAATATAAACATTGTTTGAAAATTCCTAAAATTGTTCATACGTTTATTAGTTTACCTTCCACATGACGTAAATTGATATCGACACAGGTCCTTTTCAAAGGGAAATAAGACAAAGAAAAATAAGGCGGTGGTTAGATATTTATCGTCTAGCGGTTCAGCTATTCCAATGTTAATCTAGAAATTAATCGGCTTTCGCCCGACAAGTTTGAATTGATAAAATTTTAATAAGAATCACTATTTTTCACTATTACTTTAGATAAGCCCCACCGCCGATGGAGCTTAAACATTTTGAAACATTTGGCAAATAATTGATGTTTAGTGATGTATATTTATGTCTACTAAACATACAACTACATATAAAATAAGTTGTTTTAATTTTGTTGTCTGTGCAATAAGGATATATTACCATGAATACAAAACTGAAAGTGCATTTTTCGTTTATTGATAATAAATCGAGGTTATCCGAAGTGTATTTTAAAGAAGAAAGTAGACAGACCTCTGTTTCTACTGGTACTAATTCGAAATAATGTAAAAATTAATATTTTCAGATTATCTGTCTACAACCACAATGGCTACGAACATACCTGACGAGGCTATCAGTATTCATAACGACATGGTTGATGAATTGAGTGTAAGCATGACAGATAAGGAGTTCAAGAAGCTTAAACGTCTTCTGGAAGACGTCCCACTAACTGCGTCTGATAAAAGAAAAATAAAATCAGTGCAGAAACTGTTTTCTTGCCTCATTGACAAAACATTCATTTTTTACGGAGACTACGAAAAATTAAAACCAAAATTAACATTAGTGAAACCGTCACTGTGTACAATTGTGCAACGCCACGCAGAAGCTATTGAAAAGATACTTAGACCGGAACCGGGATTAGGTAAGTCAAACACCTTTAGTAGTGATATGTTTGACGTGTTTTTTCAGTTACATCGTACATTTGTTAATTTATACCAGTCTACATCGTAGGTTTACTACTTTTCATCCCCTTGACTCAAACAAACCATCAAACATGCATAATGATCATCACTTTTAAAAAATATAGTAAGCAATATATATGTGAGAACTACCCGGAAACAAACGTGGAGTTCGGCTTTATCACTGGTGATTTAACTTTATCGTAATGTAGGTTTGTCAGTTTAAACAGTAATGTCAAACTTTTTAGACAAACAAAATATTTCGCAAATATTTAATCACATGTCGCTTATGGAATTTAGTACTATTTACAGAATACAATGTATATGTGTAAATGCATAATCGTAAGGTGGTTCGCTACAGTTAGGCCAAAACATTTCCCCTTGTTTAATTTTCTTGAAAATTTGCTCACTGAAAGATTGGTTGATAAACTGTTTATTAAGGCTTTTATTTGAAATTTGACCGTGCGGTTTTGGAAATATTGTACTCTCAATAACCCTACTTTACCGTCTGATATTCTCAAAATACAGTTTTACACACATATTTTCAAAGCTTGGTAATTGACTGAAATATTACAAACAACAACATTTCTTATCTTTAATATGTAATTTTATATGACTATCAATGACCTAAATGTCGTTTCCACTCTTGAAAATACAATAATTGTGAATTTTTCACGCGAATGCGTGTAAATGAGGCCCAAAAAGGGCCAATTTTTGCATTTGAATTTCAACTTAAATACCTAATTTCAAAAAATTGTGTCGTTTAATTTTCTTTATTTTTTGTCCACATAATAAAACAGTTGTTTGGGTTATGATGAAAGAATATAAAAAAAATTGACCGCGGAATTTTTGAGTAATTAGCCTTTCTATACCCCTACCCCCTAAAAAATGACTTTTTTCACAATTATATTATTAGACCGAAATCGAGCGGTAATATTTTTATAAAGAACATCTTATATATTGAATATTATAAAGTGTAATAGTCTGATAATATAAATTGTTATACCTGTTAATTTTATGTCACGATGCCACCGATTTGATGCTATACAAAGCTAAGAAATGGCACAAATAAGCCATTATTTTACCTGGATACAATATCTGAAAAATGAATATGAAAAATTCCGTGTAAAGATTATACTTCAATTACCCTTTAGACAATCCATGATTTTATATTGTTTTAGCGGAAAAATATTTTATCAAAATCTATCTTTCCATCGTCAAGATATCTTAGCTTCAATAGTCGTTTGAGGCAGATATTCAAGCATAAATTTGAATTTGGCGCCAAAATTGTAACGATGAAAAGCGTCTACGTGACAACGATCGAAGTTGATAACTTCAACTTGATCACAACAATGTCGATAAAATCGATGTCATCATACACAACTGTATGTCTTTGTATGTTTTTGAGGAGATATCTGCATATCTAATACATAAAAGATATATATTTATTATCCGAAGTAAACTTAAACAGATTTTTGGATCCTATACGGCAAGTAGAATATATACGCCTAAGAAAAAAATCTCTTATTCTGAATCCTCGATTTACGTTCAGCTGATTAGCTACTGTAGACAGGAAAATAATTAGTCTATGCCTACATGTACATGTTTAGTTTCTATATCACAGATAAATACTGATGTTGACACTAGCTTACATGTGCTTTTTCGTAAGATAGTATTTGATCAACTGAATCAGAGTACTTCCATGCATTTTCTCAAAATGGGAAATACATGAATCATCTAATTCTGTAGTTAGGCCTATGTCTTATCGTACATGTATACAGTAAATAAAATCTTGTTTCACGAACGTGTTAGTGCTTATTGAGGACCATATTAGCTATTCATGATACATGTAGACATCTACATACGCAATATTCATAAAATACATGTATATATATATGTATTCTAGCTTGTACAAATTGAACGAAAGCAGGGGTGGGGCGATGGAGATATGAAAATATTTCTGTATCTGTAGTTTTATACTAGAGGATTACTCGCCAAATTGGAATATCTTGATTTAATTATGCATCTTCCTTAAAACACATACATGTATGTTAAGTGTCAAATATGTCGGAGTTGAACAGAAAATGTTTTAATCACTTGATTGTTATGAAATCTCATTTTATTCAGTACAAGATCGAGACCGTATCGGCATATATCAGTCCGTTTGTATGAGTTATGTAATGTGCTTCTCAAAAGATACATGTAGCTTCATGTTATATTAGCCTAGCCAAATTCAAAGATCTGACAACATTATTTTTTTCTAGTTTGTCGAAACTACATGTAGGTCCTACACCTACTGTACAAACTTTGATTTTCACCCGGTATCAAGCTTTCGGCAAACCTAACTAATAACAATATCGACAAATACGCTGTTTATCGACTATAACATCCTGATTTTAACGTTAAAAGGTCAAATATTGTTATACGGATAACATATAGATCGCTATTCTTCATAATCTTAGTCACAAAAGAGTTTTCATGTGCAGTTCCGAATGCACCCATTGACCCGAGGAGGTCCGAACGAACGGCGCATTCGATCACTGTTCGGAACGTCCTTAATCTAATATCCACGCTTGTTTTTTTCAAGAACGGTTTGCACACGAGGATATCACCATCATGATGTATGATACGGTATATAAAACATGGGAAGGATCTCAAGCAGCTTTCGTAGACTGTAAAGTGGACCCGCTACCAGATAGAATTGTTTGGAAGAGAGACAAAACAATACCATTAAGAAAGAAAGTTCTGAGTGACAATCATAAATACTATTATAGTCCGCAAACTCCTACACTTGTGATTAGAGACCCCAAGAAATCAATGGACGAAGCTCAATACCAATGCTGGGCAGAAGCTAAAGGAGCAAATGCTGATGGCGACATAGTTCAACTCCAAGTTGGTAAGTTTATGTTAAGATTTCGGAGTTCTTATCAAAAATTAGACACACGTTTCTGATTCAACTTAGCCAAAACTGGCGAAATGATTTGTAATATTTGATGGTATTTGATACGACATTACCAGAAAAACGCTAAAGAGTTAACTGCAAGAGGAAATGTTGATTATGACAACAATGAGAGTAATATGGACGATAATTGTTAACTTGTTTTCTGATCATATGCTTAACACGCGTATATCATTGTTTCAAATGTCACGCACGTTATTTATTCTCCGTAGCTGTTCCTGAAACAATCAAAAGTATAGCAACAACAAGCATCCCCGGACCCAGTGAAGATTTTTCTTCAACTACAATCAATATCCCTCCTGAATCCAGTGAGGGTATGTCCTATTTCCTAAAGATGCTACACCGCGGACGAAAAGTATTTTTCTCTATGAAAACAAAAACAGACGAGCTAGTGTTTTTCAATTACAAAACTTACGTACATTACGCAATTACCACTATTGACATGTTTGAGCTTCTTATTAACTTGAAGGTAAAAATATTGCAAATAATTAATTGCGTCCCGAAAAAACTCCATAGCACTATACGCTTTATGGAATGAAGTACCGGTTGAAGACGTTTCATAAGCAAAATAAATTACTACATATGTATTGTTTTGTGTTAATTCGACACATGTATACACGATTAAACTCGTATCGTTTAAATAATGAGTATCGAATATGCTCTGTCGGTGGTGGAGCATCTATAAGGATGATATTTTCTATGAAAAAAATTAGGTTGTTTAGTTGTAGCTGATTTCATTCTTAATTCTTTTTTCTTATTCAATTTATAAATTTTAAAACTGTAAATGAAAATGGGATTAACATTGGCTTATCCTTAAAACTTATGCGCATTTTTTCGATCATTTGTTTTTTTATTAGGAACTGAATTTTCAATCTCTACATTTGATTAAGCTTATCGCGGGTGTTACCTTTTGCAAATCACCATGTAATCCTTGAGTTTTGAAAACCACGGGGGAGAAACTTCGTCACATACATGGTTGTCGTTGCAATCAAAATGGCGGAATATTGTTCGCTTCAAGATAAAAATGGTATGCTGTGTCACCAGTAACGACAATCTCAATAAGACAATGAGTGCACCGTACCACGGACATTTCCTTGTAACTGTAGCAAGTGTTATTTGTGTTATAAATCTCTCCGTTTCTTCAAACACTCCAACACAATATCAAAATATTGCATGATATCGTTAACACAATCAAGCGTGGTTACGTAAATAATCCAAAATTTCTGGATATTTCCGATGTCGCATGTTGAATACTTTGTTATATGATGTTGCATATTGTAATTAATGACTGTTTAATTTTGAATTAGGTATATAATCCCCATATTAAGATATAATATCTACGTTTTATCAAAATGATGTCGTTAACACTTAAAATTGGAAATGATGTCGTCAACACTATTATCCAATTTCTATGTTTGGTAGTGGGGGAGGAGAAATAGGTTCCCATGAACCCCTCTGGCAGTTTTTCGAAACATGGTTTTTTAGGACCGGTATGATGTCTAGTTTCATTTTATGCTTGTTGTCATTGACAACTAATGTCCCATGGGGGTCATATGGCGGCCATCTTGGATTTCAGGTATCAAAAATGGCCAAAATGACACATTCGCATATATGCGCATAGATAGAGAACCAGACAACATTCAGAGGCAAATAAACACATTTTTTGATATGATTGAAACATGCTGAATACGATTAAATCATAATAATGACGTTACGTCTTCTCATTTTTGTGAAATGACGGGAAAACAATGAAATTTTCAGCTTTTTTTCCCTAAAAAATCGATAAATGTCATAATTTTTATCACAAGTAAAAAAATTGATGGACAAATCACCTTGTAACAGTCATTTCGAATTGAACCAACCCTTGTGTAAACATATGTGTACTATAAAAAGATAGATCGCATCAATGAGGTCGGAAAAAGAGAGGGACCCCCCATAAAAATTTATCAAAAAATGGCCAAAATTACACATTCGTATATACGCGCATGGATCATAATAATGACGTTACGTCTCATTTTTGTGAAATGACAGGAAAACAATGAAATTTTCAGCTTTTTTTTCCCGAAAAAATCAATAAATGTCATAATTTACATCACAAGTAAAACAATTGATGGACAAATCACCTTGTAACAGTCCTTTCGAATTGCACTAACCCTTGTGTGAACACATGTGTACTATAAAAAGATATATCGCATGAGTTAGGTTGGAAAACGGGAGGAAAACCCCACACACACACCGAAAAGAAAATGCAGAAGAAAAAAAATTTGAAAAACAAAACCAAAAAATTAAAACTCCTGTCAAAATATCCTGTCAACACACATTGTAACAGTTATTCTGAATTGAACTGACTCTTGTCTAAACATATGTGCATTATAAAAGGATAGATTTATGGTTTTAGCAGAAGAAGCAATATGACCAACACCCTCCCCAATATTTAAAAAAAAAATGAAATATTCCCGGATCCAGTTAACATCCAAAGGCTAGTTAATATGGTTTATCCATAATTAAGGCAGTTCCCAATAACCGTAATAATTTATTTCTTTTTAATGAAAACAACTGGGTTCGAATTATTCTCCTTCAATTTTGGATATACCTCCCATGAAAAAGGTGTACCATTGTGATGCCTGCTCGCATAAGTTAAAAACTATAAATACATATAATATCTGCTGAGGAAGAACAGTCAAAGACTGGGCCGCCATAACGGGATCCTAGGAAAACAGTCAATTAGAATGAGAGGACAGGGACCGTAGGTAAAAATCATTGAAAGTAGTCTGACCACGCCAAAAGGCAGAAGACATGATGTCCTGGAACCAGGACCCATTATGGAGAGCCAAAGAAGTCGCAAGGGCTCTAACCTCATGGGCCATCTCCTTGCATTTCGCCCCAGATTGATAATTAGACTGCTCATAAGCAATCCTGATCACCTGACATATCCATCTGGAGATGCACTGGGAGGATAAATCCTGCTGACCCTGTTTAATGGGCAAGAATAGTACATCGCCCTCTTGTTTTATCAAGGGAAAACCTAAGCGTCCGACTGGGACAACGCAGCCGATCATTCTCCTTCGACTCAACAGAGATCTTTACCAAAAAGGCAGGATCAGTGAGTGGGGTATCAGAGCTATATCTGGCCCAACGAAGCACGAAAAGTGAAAAGATGGGTATCACTCCTCCTAGGGCCTGAGGCAAAAGCAAGCAGGAAGTCAAAAGTAAAAATCTTAATGGAAACCGACACCAAAGGCTCTTACGGAGCCCCTTTCAGTAAACAAGTGCGCTAGATTCCACTGTGGAGCTAACTGCCGTACCCTAGGCCTGTCCAGACTGAACTAACTAATCAAGGCAGACAAAGAGTTGGAAGACCCTAACTCCATGAGAATACAGTACACTGGAAATAACCATGCGATAGCCTGCAATAGTACTAGAGGCAAGTTTGCGTTCCCTAAAAAATAGAGAAGGGAATCCGCAATCAGCTAAGCAGATTTTGTCGTATTGGCGCGGGCCGGAGTATTATCTCATCATCGCTTTCACAGAAGCGACAATACGACAAACTCGAAATCAAGCACCGTAGTTTTCGTATATTTGGCCTTAGATAACAACCGAAAGTTACACTGAAACTACAAGTGACTTTCACCAAGTGTTACAACTTATTCCTCATCTTTAGATTATTTTAGAGAAGAAACACACTTAGATCACAGTCAACAATGTTTAACTAATCATTTAGAAGAGATATTTCAAAGTATCGCTATAAAGAAGACGCGCAATATCATAACTCTCTCTACCTGGACACATTTCCGGATTTGCTGTCGAGAACACAATGCCAACATCAAACACTTTACATCAAAAGTAGGCATACCTTCTATGTTAACAGTCAAATAGTATTGATGAGACTGTTAACTACAATTCTATATTGCAGAGGCCAGTGTTTAAGAAAACAAGTACCGTAAATCCGTCCAAACATGCATGAACATAAATGGTGAACGACTCTATTTTGTAAAACATGCATGGGCTTTTCGTATTATACTTGACTACCAAGAATGACGTTTTTAGATCTTTAGCACCATGCACATAAAGAAAAACTAAGGGTCAGCGGAGTGATGACAAAAACTATACAATTTATATACATCGGCCAAAGACGCTGATCTGTCGCCTCGGATAAGACATAAATTAAGTCGTAGACAAAAATCCGTGGGAACGTGGTCACTATACCAGTATCTAGCGACCACCTTTTAAAACTACAAAACGATGTCTTTCAGAAATTAAGTTTTATTATCGATGTAAGCATCAGCCAATTCCTACTAAAACGAATAATCACACACTGCCTTCACCCCGTTGCCGTCAGGATGAATTTTTGTCCGTCCGTCGTCCAGATAAATATAATCTTTATATTTGATATTCGAGATGTCGTCTATGAGTATACAGGATTAAGATCGTCCGCCTGTAGAACTACTGGATTGATTTCAACGAAGCAACTTGGTAATAATTTTATATCATATAGATGTGCGTTATCTATATCGGAAAGAGATACTTCCACCTTTTTCAGAGTAATGCCCCTTTGTTTCACAACGATCGATCAGACTACTAAAAATACAGTAATAATTGTGATTGCAATATTTTAAAACATCACATTTCATAGATCTTCATTTATGAATCAAATGATCATATTTAAATGTTTTCACCATTTTCTATATGTACAAAATGTATGTTTAAAAATGAGATATTAAGCCGCCAGCTTACTTGAATATTGTTAACTAGCCTATAATGTTTTGTCACGCGCTAAATCTTAACAGCAGTTCAATACCATATTCGAATAAGTAAAAGTTAAAAAGGTGTTGACGACATCATTTCCAGTTTTAAGTGTTAACGACATCATTTTAATAAAACGTAGATATTATATCTTAATATGAGGATTATATACCTAATTCAAAATAAACGGTGATTAATTACAATATGCAACATCATATAACAAAGTATTCAACATGCGACATCGGAAATATGCAGAAATTTGAGTTATTTACAAAACCATTCTTGATTGTGTTAACGATAATCATGCAATATTTTGATATTGTGTTGGAGTTTTTGAAGAAACGGAGAGATTTATAACACAAATAACACTTGCTACTGTTACATGAACGAATAACAGAAATGAGAAACCAGCAGCTAAATTCAAAACACAAATTAATTATATATACAATATTATACAGAGATGGTTTACAATATCTAAAGTAATTGGTGGTGGTACAAGAGTAATACGATGATTTAAAGTGTTACTTATCTGTATGCGAATGTCCTGGTATAATCCTTGATCCTTCCAGGTTTCAAATTAACAATAATCAAAAATCCACGAGGAAAATGAATGTCCACAGATGATTTGTAAAGTTCCAGGCAATATGAATAAATCCACACAAAGTGTTGTTAATAATCCACAGATAAAGTCACAATAGCTCTCCCAATAGAATCTTGTATGGCGCTGTACAATTCTTGATATGTCTCATTACAGTTCTGATTAGCCTTGGACAGCTGGAGTATATATAGCTAAACCCTAATTCAAGAATATTGGAGAATCTTCTACTTCTAGAAATATCTAACTAAAAGCAGTAAACAAATAAACACACATAACTTTCTGGAAAAAGATCATTCTAGATCTCTACTTAAAATCAACATGTTTACAAACATATTTGTTTATACATGATTATATTCTAGAAAGTTCTATAACTTAGATTAATGATATGACCTTCATAGGATGTATTGATAAAAAAAGCTATAGGAGTTATCTCCCTTATCTCATAACTACATGTATTTAGTGTCATACATAACACACCCCTCCTTAAAGAAAAGAAAGTTTTCTTGAAAAGGAAACTTTCTTGACATATTAAGTCATATTTAAATCCTTGATAAAGCATCAGCTAGAATATTGTCTTTCCCTTTGATATGTTTGATGTCAAGATTGTACTCTTGCAAAGTCAAACTCCACATCAAATTGGTTCAAGGCCAAAATCAATGCTAAACATTCTTTCTCAATGGTGGAATAATTTCTCTGGTGTTTGTCAAATTTTTTCGAGAAGTAACAAATTGGATGGTCAATTTGTTCAGTACCTTCTTGCATCAAAACAGCACCAACACCTACATCACTGGCGTCAACAAACAGTTTAAACTGTTTATTAAAATCTGGAGCAGTCAGAACTGGTGAGTTTGATAGTATGGCTTTCAATTTCTCAAAGGCAGACTTACATTCGTCTGACCAAACAAATTTGACATTTTTCTTTAACAAAGCAGTAAGTGGAGCTGCTATAACAGAGAAATTTTGACAAAATTTTCTGTAGTATCCAGCCATACCAAGAAATCTCATCAGCTCTCTCTTGCTTCCAGGAGATGGAAAATCTATAATTGATTCTACTTTGGCCTGAACAGGTTTAACCTGCCCCTGTCCTACAACATGGCCTAAAAATTCAACAGTTGCATGACAAAATTCACATTTCAATAAGTTTACAGTCAATTTCATGGTAGTGAGTCTTTCGAAGAATTCACGAATCCCGCGTAGATGGTCTTCCCACGTGTCGTGGTAGTTGATGACGTCATCAATGTATCCATCACAGCCTTCCAGGTCTGATATCACGCTGTTAAGAAGAAATGTTGCCGGGGCATTCTTCATACCAAATGGCATTACTTTGTACTGGTACAAACCTTGCGAGGTTACAAATGCCGACACTTCTTTAGCTCTTTCTGTTAATGGCACCTGCCAACATCCTTTCAACAGGTCAAACTTGCTTACGTACTTGGCTTTGCCAACTTTGTCAATACACGAGTCAATCCTTGGAATTGGATAAGAGTCTGTTTTACTGACAGAGTTTACTTTTCTGAAGTCAGTACTGAACCGGTATGTCTTGTCTGGCTTTGGTACCAGAACACACGGAGAGCTCCATTCACTTTTGCTTGGTTCAATAATATCATTGTCCAACACGGATTGACACGGTAAGGATGTTGCTTGACAGGTGGCGCATCGCCTACATCCACGTCATGATAGATAGCATCTGTTTTGCCTGGTGTAATCCGGAAACAAATGTTTAAACTCAAGTATCAAATCTTTCAGTTCATTGCGTTCCTTTTCTGATAGATGACACAGTTTCTTGTCCAAGTTCGCGAGCACATCTGAATTCCGTAACTTAACACCACAGTCTAAACCTACATCTTGTACACCACCATCTAAGTCTAATTTACAAATATCAGCTGTACTTTCACTTTGTGATGGTACAGAGGCCAAAGTAGCAATAGGTTGAGAGGTCTTGCTCTCTTCTCTATCTACATATTTCTTAAGCATATTAACATGACATAATTGAGTTTTCTTGCGCCTCCCTGGAGTTTGTACAATGTAGTTAACATCATCGACCTTTTTCTCAACAACATAAGGTCCAAAATATCTAGCTTGCAAAGGCTGACTCGGTATTGGTAATAAAGCCAAAATTTTGTCACCTGGATCAAAATTTCTTGCACGGGCATCTTTATCATACCATGTTTTCATTTTGGTTTGAGTAAGGGCCAAATTTTCTTTTGCCAATTCACATGCCCTTGTCAACCTTTGCTTAAAGTTACACACATACTCTATGAGATTCACTTTAGAATCTTCGTCCAAAATTTTGTCTTTCAAAATTTTCAAAGGACCACGTACAGTGTGTCCAAACACAAGTTCAAAGGGACTGAAACCAAGAGATTCTTGTACAGATTCTCTAACGCCAAACAACAACATGTGTATGCCTTCGTCCCAATCTCTTTTGTTTTCAAAACAATAAGATCTCATCATATTCTTCAATGTCTGATGAAAACGTTCTAACGCACCCCGAGACTCTGGATGATAAGCACTAGACTTATACTGCTTGATCTGGAGCTGGTACATGACTTGTTGAAAAATACCAGACATGAAATTCGAACCTTGGTCCGATTGGACAGCTTTTGGAAGACCAACCAATGTAAAGAATTTAACCAAAGCCTTGACTATGTTAGGGGCCTTAATATTTCTGAGTGGAATGGCTTCAGGAAAGCGTGTGGAAGCACACATAATAGTTAAAAGATACTCATTCCCAGACTTAGTTTTGGGTAGAGGACCTACGCAGTCTATAATGACTCTACTAAATGGTTCCTCAAATGCTGGAATGGGGTGCAAAGGTGCAACAGGGATTTTCTGATTAGGTTTCCCTACCACCTGACAAGTATGACAAGACCTACAAAAATCAGCCACATCCCGTTTCAACTTGGGCCAAAAGAAGTAATCTAAGATCCTGTTATAAGTCTTGGTCACACCTAAATGCCCTGCCATAGGTACGTCATGAGACAAACTCAGAATATCTTGCCTATACCTCGGTGGGACAACTATTTGATTGACAACCTTCCAGTCTTCCTCGGGAGACACATCAGGGGGGGGGGGGGGGGCGCCACTTGCGCATCAACACACCTGACCTACGGAAGTAACAACCGGGACTTTCTCCGCCTCTTCCTCACTCAAAGCCCGATTACACAATAAGGAGATTTCAGGATCTTTCTCCCTGTTCTACTATAAGCTCCTCTCTAGACAAAGATGATTTGCTCATCATGTCAGACAAAGAAGTACCCTTGTTAGGAACAACTCCATCACTATCAAAGTCTACAGGATTGCTCAAAAGATCACACTTGCTCCCCCGATATCCTCTATATCATGAGCCAAGAAAGTGTCACCTAACCCTGGGCTATAATGATCCTCAACTACTGCAACATCAGAAACCTTCTTACTCATTGAACGAGTTACTGCACAAGAAGGGAAAATACCAGGAAATTCCTGTTGAATAGTCTCAGCATCACCTGTTTTATCTGGAATACTGGACACTAAGGGATCTACCCTAACTTTCTCTCCAGCCAAGTCATTGCCTAAAATGAGCGACACGCCCTCTATGGGAAGTTCCGTCTAACACCAATGGTGACAGGCCCAGTAACCAAGTCTGACTTTAAATACACACAATGGAGAGGCACATTAACAAAACCTAACTCTACACCTTGAAGCAAAACACTACCACCAGATGAGGTCTCCCTCAGACAAAGGCACTACGCCATCTAATATTAAAGAATGAGAAGCCCCAGTATCTCTCAAAATCTTCACAGGTTTCAAGTTGGTGATATCACTAGTAAGTGAAACAAAACCTTCAGAAATGAAGGGAGAGTACTTCTCCAAGACACTATCAGACTCTGAGCTCTTAATTTCAACAGACACTTTAGAATCTTCCACAATATCGCTAAGTTTCTGACTAGGCTTTGACATAGCTAACACAGAAGGAACTGACTGTTTACGCCTTTGCTCCTTACGCTGGAGAGAAAAACATTCAGACATAGTATGTCCCTACTTTCTTGCAGTAATTACAAACAGAACCAGAAGGAGACCCCAACACCTGCCCTATGATCTGTTTTAGAAGCAGACTTAGTTTTATCACCTAATTTAGGTTTGTCGTTAGAAGGGCCACTAAAGGTTGGGTTCCTAGGCTGACCAAATTTACTAGTACCTGTGGTACTGTTTTTGTCTTGAGAACTGTTTTTAACAAATGAACCTTTGTGGGTGAGAGCGTAATCATCAGCCATTGTAGCTGCTTCACTAAGTGCTTCAACTTTTCTCTCATCTAAATGAGTTTTTTATGTTTGTGTGGACACAACGTTTAAACTCCTCTATCAACAATAATTGCCTCAATTTACCGAAATCCTCACCAATTTCTTTAGAATCACACCACCTATTAAACAATTGTTCTTTTTCTCTGGCAAATTCTACATGAGTTTGTTCATCTCTCTTTCTCGAGTTTCGAAATTTCTGGCGGTAAGCCTCAGGAACTAACTCATAAGCTTTCAAAATAGCTTTCTTGACTACTTGGTAATTTGAAATCTCATCTACAGATAAAGAAGAATAAATATCTCTAGCTTTACCAATCAAGACACTTTGAAGAAGCATTGTAAGCTTATCTTCAGGCCATGTCATACTATCAGCTATTTTCTCAAAATGCAGAAAATACTTGTCAACTTCTTTCTCTTGAAAAGGAGGAACTAACCTAATATTTCTACTGACATCAAAACCTCTGTTTCCTTGTAAACCCCTAAAAGTTGGATTACTTGAACCGTCTTGAGAAGCTAGCTCTAATTCTTTAATTCTAAGTTCTGTTTCAGCTTGAATTTTCTGCTTCTCTAGTTCTAACATCTGATCTCTCTCGATCTCTTTTTCTTTTAATTTTCTTTCAATTTCTTTTTCTCTTAACTCCTTTCTTTGTCTATTTCTTTTCTAACTTTTTCTATTTCTCTTTCTCTCATTTCTTTCTCTATTGTTTCATTTTCATTTCATTTCTATTTTTTCATTTCATTTCATGTTCAAGTTCCATTTGTCTAATTTGGATTTCTGAACTGATTGTTTCCTCTATACTATCTAATGCACTAGAGTCAAATTTATCATTGTCAACAAAATATCTTATAATTACATTCCGAATTTCAGCTTTCCTCAAATTAGTTTTGATAGCTAAGGCCTAAATGTTTACCCAATAACAGTAAATCCTTCTTATTAACTTGCAAAAGAACTTCCAGGGATGGCGCTTTAACAAACTGTTCTACCTGCATAGTAGTCATATTTTATCTAGCTGTTGGTTTCAAATGTAAACTCCAAGTTTGTACACAAATTTTGAAAAATTTCTTAATTAATTTTTCAAAGTTAGATTTCACAAATTAAATATCGCATCCCGGACGAGCCCCCAATTTCTGTTACATGAACGAATAACAGAAAGGAGAAACCAGCAGCTAAATTCAAAACACAATTTAATTATATATACAATATTATACAGAGATGGTTTACAATATCTAAAGTAATTGGTGGTGGTACAAGAGTAATACGATGATTTAAAGTGTTACTTATCTGTATGCGAATGTCCTGGTATAATCCTTGATCCTTCCAGGTTTCAAATTAACAATAATCAAAATCCACGAGGAAAATGAATGTCCACAGATGATTTGTAAAGTTCCAGGCAATATGAATAAATCCACACAAAGTGTTGTAATAATCCACAGATAAAGTCACAATAGCTCTCCCAATAGAATCTTATATGACGCTGTACAATTCTTGATATGTCTTATTACAGGTCTCATTTACAGTTCTGATTAGCCTTGGACAGCTGGAGTATATATAGCTAAACCGTAAATTCAAGAATATTGGAGAATCCTTCTACTTCTAGAAATATCTAACTAAAAACAGTAAACAAATAAACACACATAACTTTCTGGAAATAGATCATTCTAGATCTCTACTTAAAATCAACATGTTTACAAACATATTTGTTTATACATGATTATATTCTAGAAAGTTCTATAACCTAGATCAATGATATGACCTTCATAGGATGTATTGATAAAAAAAGCTATAGGAGTTATCTCCCTTATCTCATAACTACATGTATTTAGTGTCATACATAACACTACAGTTACACGTAAATGTCCGGGGTTAGCGGTGCACTCATTGTCTTATTGAGATATGTCGTTATGGTGACACAGTAATACCATTTACCTTGAAGCGAACAATTAATGCTATTTTGATTGCAATGTACGACAACCATGTATGTGACGTAGTTTCTCCCCCGTGTGTGTAAATAGACAATTTGGACATTCATTTTATTCTCGTAAACATACACACAGCTAGTGTACAAGAATATATAAAACAGACATAACATGTAAACACAACATTAACAATGAAATAGTGCAGTACATATTACAAATACTACTAGAATATACATATATGATATAACTGGTTATATTAATGAACCTGAATTAAGTCGGTCTTGTTATAATAATCATAAAATTTTGTAAGTGAAATAAAGTTCATTGTTAACTACATAATTAAAATAGAGTATCAAAAAAAGTATTTGGTCTTTCATAATAGTATATAGACATAAATTTCTTTCTATTGGATACTAAGTGATCATCAGTACAGTTAAATAAATAATGGAACTCATCTCCAATTTCGTTTAAGTTACACAATGCTACAAAATCGTTGTTGTCTTGGTATATTAATCCATCTGCCACATTCAACCGCTAGTTTTACATTATATTTCTAAATTTACAATAGGCCTTCGCCAGACCAACGTGGAGGAAGAACAATCAAATAGTTTTCAAAAATATAAAATTATGCTTATAAATTCTATAATTGATACCTTTCGGAGAGTTGAAAACATAATTTTTCCAACTATCTATATAATTACTTTTGAGGGCATGGGAAATAACTTTTTTCAAACAATGTGAACTAGTGAAGTCCCTTCGTCTCGAAAACATTAACAAGATTACATTCTTCAAAAAATACTTTTTAATACATTTTAACCACTGTGTATTATAATTATTAGAGTAATTTGGAACAGTTTGTAATTAAGCTTGTTTATGTGATGATTCTATCATCCTTGTCCAATAGCCAAATCATGCGAACTTTAATACTGATAGAAAATGGGAATCTACCAAGTTCCCCGTATACCATGAAGTTGGGTGTTGGATGTTTTCAACTTAAGAATATGTTTACAAAATTTTAAGGTGGAGACATTCTAAAAGTTTATAATCACAAAACCCCAAACCTCACAACCGTATAAGCGAAGTCTGCCCAGATCATAGCCACGAGCGTTTACCCGTAGATATGTGTTACTAAAGTTTCTTCTTTTGAAAAGTTATTTATCGTTTCAGATATCGTATGACCAGAGAAGATTGAAGAAAATATCAAAAATAAATTCATAATAATGCATAGCTGTTGAAGAGGATACATTTTGACACCAATAAAAATGATATAACATTATATACGCTCTCGTGTTTTTACCAAACATCAATCAATCATATCTTTTATCCAGCAAATTTGAGACACAAAAGAAAAAAAATGAGATGTGAAACTGTATACATGTATACATATATATATTAAGGCAACAAAATGATAAAATGTATATTGGTAATAAATTAACAAGATAGCAGTTTTTAATACCTGCGTTTCATCATCCCCGTCGACACTACAGCTATAGGGCCAATTTAGCCTCATGAAGTTTTATTTCGTATTATTTAAAATAATAAAATTAACCCAACCTTACGTAATAGTCGGAGGAAACTTTCAAGCTCTAACAATGATTTTTATCATCATACATGTAAACATACCGTTGTGTAAATATGCTACGAACTAATATTTCTGCTACCGATCTTGGTAATTAAGGGAAAGTCAATTGTTTTCTGTAAATAAAAAGTGATTATTATATATCTTTGGTAAGACTACACATATACATGAATATTATATCAAGGACTGATACTGTCCTTCATTATACTATCCATAGACCCGACCCTGTTAGTCTGATGTCTCCTAGTTAAACTCACTTTATAAAATTGTTACGCATTCATGATATATGGCATGATTCTAACCGAACGTTTTGTATATAAGCAAGCATTTATAAGTGAGGAGGATTCGTCACTGTCCCTTTACATTACTAAAACACCACTCGACACTTCTATAACTGGGAATAAAAACCATTTTTCTCAACAAATACTTGTCTTATCGAGTCAAACAAAACATGTAAAGCTTATTAAATTCACAACTTTTATTACTTGCCTTTAAGACGTAAGATTTAGAAGATAATGTCTTCAATTTTCGTTAAAAAACCATACGACAGCTCATTAAATGACGGTCCGCTTCAGAAAGCTAAGACGATAACCCTCGCACCCGCAAGCTACATCAAAGGCTCCGGCCGGCGGATATGCAAAGGAAAATCAGTCGTCGCCCAACGTCACGGTCAGTGCACGCAATCACAAAAGCTCCTGCGTTGTACCTTCCCCAACCTCAGTGTGACTTATTCCTCTCATATACTTCCTTGATCAAAGTAATTAATGGTCTGACAATGTATCTTGAGAGCAAATTTCATTTCATTGCTTATTTACCAATATACAATACTTGTTTGTCCTTTAATTCAATTGTGAATTGGCGGCTTTAATTATACATATCAAGTTTTGAGAACCGTCATAACACAATACGATGATATGTATCATTAAGTGGAGTGATATATATCGATCCATTTGTTCTGACAAAAAACATTCAGCTTTCGATACTGCACACATGACTTCATATTTTGCGAAATATCATTCATTAATAAGTGTCCTTTATTTGAAAAACAGATCATGAACGGATGTGAAGAAAAACTGAGACTAAGATGTATATGTGTCATCCAAATCCTTCTTCTTAGCTGATGTCACGCTGTGTTGTAATCTTTACCTGTATACTTCGATGGACAACATCGTCTCATGAGGGGTACCAGATTACGTAAGAAAGTGAAACTATCCACGGGTATTATGAGCAAATTGACGATCGCCAGCTGTCAATCACACACATGACTTTGCATTTTGTATTGTGTGTGCTTACGATGTTTGCTCCGACATTGAATAGAAAACACGTGCGTTTGCGAGCACGAGGCTTGGCTATATTACACCTGGCGATCGGTCAATTGAACAATCATGTAATTTCAATTCACGTTTACGTCAAGAATCAAATTATATGGTCTAATTACACGATGTTCAGATCGATGCCGGTCAGTATATGACATAGTCATTTTCTAAAAACAATACATGGTCTTCGGCTTCTTCATACAGATAATTTACGTTATCCAACAACTTTACATATCTAAATAAAAAAAACGTATGAATTGAATACGAAACTTTCTCTTTATTACTAGCTCTGCCTGTTTTTCCTACAGTAAACAAACCGCGTGCACGTTGGTAGAACCTTCGTTATATATATCTAAACAATTGACATGATTAAATAATTACAACCACAATATCGGTTATTAATTACCGTGGTGCCATACATTTCACATCTATGCCCCAGGGACATGGCATGCGACAACTATGGTACAGGTACGTGTGCATTTCACGGTCGGTTAATCAGACCTCAATGCAATCTATCGGTGTCACTCAGGTAAGGCCGGTTTTTCAGAAGTGTATTTTAGATACATTTGACTATTCCCGATCTCAAAATCGGTCCGGTATTCAGAATTGGGAGGGATCGGTTTTGGAAATTTTATATACAATTAATAAAGAGGAATTCATTCCGTACATACATTACATCCATGTTCGGTTTTTTCTAGAGGTGATCAGTTTTTGAGAAGTTTCGGTTTTGGAAGTTACACTGTACATATAATGATAAATGATAATGATAATTTATATGACCAATAAACGTACTGCATCACTCTGTAGATGATTGCTTAAGTTTTTGATGCTGAAAAAAACTGATTGACAAGTGGTCAATAAAACTTATTAGAAGTAATAGAATTGACTGTTGGGAATCACATTTTTGACTGCTGCGTCAAAAACAAAATATGATAAAATTGGCTTGATAAAAAATCAACCATTTTTGAGCTTTAAATCCGATTTTTTGCATTTCCTGCGTAGAAATTAGAATCGCCACATTATATTGGATTTTATGTGGTCACCTGATATATATTTGTTGTTACTAATTGTGGTTCATTTCGATACCTCATTTGTCTACTTCGGTTGAAAAAAAAAAATGTTAATGTTATGACTATTTTTCATTTTTTAGAGCGATGAAAAGTAATTTCGAGATGGCGGCATGATATTGGACGTCTTAACCGGAAGTTCATCCCAACTTATGCAATGTTAACATTTTGATTTGTGATCAGGGGGTCATAAGGGTTCAGAAAAATATTGGTTCGGAGGTTTTGGGGGGGGGGGTGTGTATGTGGGACCCTCCTAATGGCCTAATATTTAAACCCGCTGTTATGCTCACAAATGTACACAATTCGTGTATTAAAACATCCAAGTGTTAAGCTATATCTTGCAATATACAATTTTGATTAAGGAGGACACTTATATTTGATAAATTTACTTGCACTTAGTTCTACATATGATACTCTTCAGAAAATTCAATTCCTAAAATCACCAGTATTACATCACCTTACAATGTTTACATCAAGGTAGCTACATGCGTTTGAACAATCCAATTCAATTTTTCTAATAGGTTTTATTTTCCTGTTTACTAGAGCCTTTCACAATACAATCAATTTTTGTTTTCTTATTCACAAGACAACTTTGGGTTCTCGAACTACGTTTTGAGATGTTTGAGCTTGCAATATACATCTGTGCAAATCTGCAATCCAGATATAGAAAAATTGGTAGAATAATGTTTTCTGTGATATAAATAGTATGTATGTAGTCTTGAGCTTGTTAAGACAGAACAAAATACCAACCAATTGTATTTTTACAAATACTAACTCATTTTCGTTATTTTCCAGGACCTTTGCTATGCATGAAAGGCATGTTTTGGTATATTTTCGCCCTATAAAATTTCAATGAATAAGCAAAAAATAAAAAGAAAACCCTGTCAATTTCAAAATATCTGCATATGATATTCGAAAGGTAATACATTTTTTAAATACAGGTATCGTATAAAACTATGTAGTCCTTGATCATTTTTTTTATAACTTTGCAAACTGGAATTTTGAACCTCATAACCCTACCCCCATTTCATAGTGTACCAAGATGGATAATATTTGACTATTTTTAAAACAAGCCGTAAAAAACACCATTCAACATCAGTTCATATGTTTTTTGTGATATAGCATCTGGCTTATGTATGTTTATTTTTATAACTTTCTTCATATTTTGGGTTTTAAAGTAGTCCGTGTGCGACTTCCTAATTCCGGAATTTCGATCTGGATTGGTCCCCTTTTATTATTTTTGTGACTAATGTTACTTTGGATGTTTGAAAATATATTAAAAGCAAAACCTCAGAGATAACAACGAAGTTTCACTTTATTGCTTTTATTTTATTCATTTAATATTTAAGACATTCGATATTATTTGTATGCAATTTTCAATTTTTGAAAAAAATATGTAAGTGGAATGTCGTAGTGTATCGGAAACCATTCTGGAATTCGAAACAACCTCCGCAGCTTCCGGTGTAGCGGCATGCGAATTGGCGTCGTTTTTAAAAGTATGGACCTACCTTAACCTCCCACTGGTTATACTTAATATGGGAAATACACAGAGAATTAAGGATAATAATATTTACTATATTTTCACAATATAAGCAACTTTTTTAAGAATAGATAAAGTAATCTCCGGTCAGGCAATATTATCAGAAGTAGGAGTTTGGCGAATCGAATTTATTCTATTCTATTGTTTTACGAAAGTATTTCTGTAGTCACTATCTTATATAGCAATCACCAATCTTTAATCGTAGTTTATAAGTATAATCCAAATAATTTAGATAGTATATACTCATTATCTATTTATTGGATTTAACTCAATTTTATAGAGCATCAATGCCAATCGATGTCAATTCTAAATTTCTAAAATTGGGAGGCTGAAGTTGGTTCCGAGTTCCGAGTTCCGAGTTCCGTTTAAGGATTTTGTTTTTTAAACAAAATTATAAAAAATTCAATTTATGTAATTTGAACATATTACAAATGTTTTCTGTTGTGTTTTTTCATGGATAATTTGTGATAGAGCTAGTTTAAATACGTTTTCAAAAAACATCTATTTCCGTTTAAGTAAAACGGAACTCGGAACCAGTTCCGAGTTCCGTTTAAGGAAATTCTCAATCTTTTTAGATAAAAATTGTCAATGTGCTTTTGACATATTAGAAATGTTGCCTGTTGGCTTTTTTAATGGACTAATATTGGTAAATCCTCTTTAATTTAGTTTTCGATCAACTCCCATTTCCGAGTTCCGTTTAAGTAAAACGGAACTCGGAACCAGTTCCGACTTCCGTTAAATTTTTTTCTATAATTTTCTGGATAAAATCATTCTATATGCCTAAGACATATGAGAAATGTTGCCAGTTGTCTTTTATCATGTTCTTTGATCAGTTTTTGATCAACTCCTATCTCCCAGTTCCGTTTAAGTAAAACGGAACTCGGAACCAGTTCCGAGTTCCGTATAAGTAAATTTTCTATCTATTTAGATAAAATCATTCTATATGCCTAAGACATATGAGAAATGTTGCCAGTTGTCTTTTTTCAAGGGTTACTAGTGATGAATCCACTTTAATTCAGTTTTCGATCAACTCCCATTTCCGAGTTCCGTTTAAGTAAAACGGAACTCGGAACCAGTTCCGAGTTCCGTTTAGGGAAATTTTCTATCTATTTTGATAAAATCATTCTATATGCCTAAGACATATGAGAAATGTTGCCTGTTGTCTTTTTTGATGGGTTTACTAGTGATGAATCCACTTTAATTCGGTTTTCGATCAACTCTTATTTCCCAGTTCCGTTTAAGTAAAACGGAACTCGGAACCAGTTCCGAGTTCCGTTTAAGGAAATTTTCTATCATTTTACATAAAATCATTCATATGCCAAAGACATATGAGAAATGTTGCCTGTTGTCTTTTTTAATGGATTAATATTTGTAAATCCACTTTAATTTAGTTTTCGATCGACTTCCATTTCCGAGTTCCGTTTAAGTAAAACGGAACTCGGAACCAGTTCCGAGTTCCGTTTAAGGAAATTTTCTATTATTTTAGATAAAATCATTCTATATACCTAAGACATATGAGAAATGTTGCCTGTTGTCTTTTTTCATGGGTTACTAGTGATGAATCAACTTTAATTCAGTTTTCGATCAACTCCTATTCCGAGTTCCGTTTAAGTAAAACGGAACTCGGAACCAGTTCCGAAATGTTCCGAGTTCCGTTTAAGGAAATTTTCTTTCTATTTAGATAAAATCATTCTATATGCCTAAGACATATGAACAATGTTGCCTGTTGTCTTTTTTCGTCGGTTACTAGTGAGGAATCCACTTTAATTTAGGTTTCGATCAACTCTTATCTCCCAGTTCCGTTTAAGTAAAACGGAACTCGGAACCAGTTCCGAGTTCCGTTTAAGGAAATTTTCTTTCTATTTAGATAAAATCATTCTATATATGCCTAAGACATATGAGAAATGTTGCCTGTTGTCTTTTTTGATGGGTTACTAGTGATGAATCCACTTTAATTCGGTTTTCGATCAACTCTTATTTCCCAGTTCCGTTTAAGTAAAACGGAACTCGGAACCAGTTCCGAGTTCCGTTTAAGGAAATTTTCCATCTATTTAGATGAAATCATTCTATATGCCTAAGACATATGAGAAATGTTGCCTTTTGTCTTTTTTCATGGGTTACTAGTGATGAATCCACTTTAATTTAGTTTTCGATCAACACCTATTTCCCAGTTCCCTTTAAGTAAAACGGAACTCGGAACCAGTTCCGAGTTCCGTTTAAGGAAATTTTCTATCTATTTAGATAAAATCATTCTATATACCTAAGGCATATGAGAAATGTTGCCAGTTGTCTTTTATCATGGGTTAAAATGGTTTCAGAATGTATCCAGGTGTGTATAGATATCTCAGCTGCTAAACATCCATCAGAACCATCCTCTATACACCTGGCAGAGGAGTTCAGGCATTACCTCCTAGATGGCGGTACCATACAATTATCTGACGAATCACAGACGGTGTTACAAATAGACGAAACTAGTATTCAGATAACGCCGCACAGTTTACCAGAAGATGGTAAGGATACTGGTGTTGAATTCAATAGCATAATTAAAAGTTCTGTTTTAGGTCACCGGGACGAAGTTTGAAGTGACTTATTTTAATATCACGTCTTACGTTGTCCGTCGCCCGTCTGTTAACAATTTGTATAGTTGTCTTCTTAAACTCTTCTCAACAAAACTGAATGAAAACGCATATATTACCTGTACTTGTAACTTGCGACAAGCAAACGAAACGAAACTAAACGAAATTACTCAATACAAAATGGAACAAAATTTAATTTCAAAAGATGCAGAAAATAATTCCAATCCACGGCCACTTATTTGAGGTATTGATACTGTATGAGATGAAATTATATCTAGAAATGTTCGTTGTTTTAGTGGTTGCTTATGTTGTACGAATAGCAATTATTCAAAACAATATGGCGTCAGCTACTCACGAATATTTCAACAAATGATTGGTTTTAAAGTTCCAAACCACAAACTGAAGTGCACACGGACAGTATTGTTATACACTACACGGCCATGTTTTGCCTTCTAAGAGATTAATTAAATAGATTAATGGAAAATATATTTGTTTAATTCGCATAGGAAATCAGATAAACCTGGTTTTAACTATCAGCGTGAGACGGTAGCTAAACAATATGGTCATTTATACTTGAATTAAAAAACAGGCGAGAACTAGAGAAACAGGGTCAAATGTTTACATTTTAAACAATCCTCTCAACTTCCAGATGTGGATAAATCAAATACTCTTTTGGGGCTAAAACAATCTTTTAGAAATAAAAAAAATCACCAAAAGAGTTTAATTTCCAAATTATATCTCAATTCAAATTTTTATACCGGATGTGCTCACATTAATCTTAACTGGCATCAGGGGGATGACGGATCGGTAAACGTGTCAAAAGAGAGTTATGCCAGATTGCCAGGTGATCGTTTGTCCTTTCTGACCTATCATATTTCTTACACTTATCAATGATTTAACCTTTTCCCATTTTACAAGGTACTCCGTATGTAAACATCAGCCACGGTGAATTCACTGTTCCTGTCGGGAAAACGGTCATTCTCCAAACCTACGTAATCTCATCAACAGAGGCTACATCTATTCAGTGGTTTAAAGTAGAAGATGGACACCACATTGCTATAGAAATAGACAACCAGCGATATTACGGAGGTTCTGATGATTGTCCCACTTTAATCATCCGAGAGACAACCACAGACGACCAAGGACAGTATATGTGCTTAGCTACCAATAGTAAAGGATCTAGCTCCAGCGACACTTCCTCACTGTACATTGTATCGGGTATGTTGTTAAGTCATCTGATCTGAATGGTCATTATGACCTATAGCTACTGTGCATCGTGTGGCGTCGTCCAATATGTGCCGTTTTTCATGATTTTTGCAATCAAAATCAATCAGTGTTAATTATTAATAATTACCTCATGTACTGAAATGAAGATCGATGATGTGTTACTATTACAGTCGATCGTCATAGGTTCGCTTGGAACTGTGGCATTGTGTTTGTACCATAATGGTAAAAACCAAAACGGGTTCTCTTAAGAAATGTTTTATTTTTTTTTATTTTTTTATTAATGTGAAAAATGCATGTCATTGCAGATGGAGAGCGAATTGAAGAATCACCGACTGTCACTATGAAAGGCCATGCTACATGTACGTACCACAAAAGAAATCTGCTTGATCTCCATTGTGGAGATTGTGATGTGGCTGTTTGTATCAAATGTGTATCTGAGAAGCATCAAAACCATTCAGTATCTGATGGTACTACTCATGAAATGAAACAGTATATCCAAAATTTCATTCAGGAAACAGAGGGAAAAGAGATCATCAGCATCAAACAGGACATCATCGCTACCGGCAGGCAGTTAGAGGAAAACACAAGCCACTTCCACAAACTAGCACAACAGCTAAAGGCTCTATCAAACCAATTGCTCGAGGAAATCAAGTTGCAATCAGCGCAAATGTTGTCTCGCTATAAACAAGACGAGGCGGCCAATATCAAACTACTTCATACTTATAAACAAGAACTGGAAATATACGAAACGCAACTTAATGAAAAGGTAAACACATGCAAATCAGCACTTGAACTGAATTCTGAGAAAGTCATTCAAGATGTAGGATATCAGATTAAGTTTCCTGCTTCACGTCCTATGAAGCCTTCCCTGACTACCCCTTCTGTAAGTCCAGAAGAACTGAAGAAAATATTGCTTGGAAAATCGTTCGAAATGGCAGGGTCATTGTTAGTTGCACCACAAAAAGGAAGAGAAACTGAAACAATTGATAAGCCAGGTGATGTATATACCCTGTTGCCTGAGATCAAAACGTTGGAGGAGTGTAGTATTGCATATGCAGTTACTTCCATTTGTCCGACCAAGAATGGTGAGGCGTGGACGTGTACTGCCGATCACACCTTAACTCTCCTAGACAAGACAGGTACTACAAAACAAACAATCAGCCACACTACCTGGATCAGTGACATTTGTCTGTCACCAACAACTAATATGGTGTGGGTCTGTGATGGAAACCAAGACATCCTTGAGCTCGTGTCCGGACAATTAGTAAGGAGATTCAGAATCAGAGAGAAGTCACTGTGCATCTGTAGTACAGCCAGTAACCACATGCTTGTTGGTACGATTGGCCGAATCACGAAATATACTCCAGAAGGATCACAAGTGCTTACTTCACCAGCTACAGACCATGGCGAACCAATTGTGTGCTGTCCAGGAAAGATATCAGAGTGCCTGGTAACCCATAATGTCGCCGTGACTGACTATGGAAAAACGGGCTATGGAAGTTGTGTAATTGTCCTGGACAGATATTTCAAGCAGCTGTTTGTCATTGATGGCAAAGTCTCTATTACTTCATTTCGTCCTAGGAATAATTTGTTTGACAACACCGGCAACCTGATCATACAAGACACCTTTAACAATAATTTAGTACTCTTCAGTGGACAAGGGAAGATACTCCGGACATTATGCAAAGATATTTTCAGGCTTAGCGCAATCGGTGTCGACAAAGACAACGTGCTATGGGTTATTCAAAGGAACAAACTCAGACTGGTTCAGTACTATGGTGATATCTGATCTATATAATATACAGTTACCAAGAGACGTACAATATGGATAATTAATTTTAGTGGTTTTGATTGTCAAAAATGTAAGATATTCATTGGAAATAGAGACAGTAATTGCATTTACAATAATACAAAGAGACACCAAATTATTCATTTTATTGCGCCTGTGTGTGAAAGATAGAGTTCTGAATGATATGTACCGTAAATTGAGGCAATATTCTGGCTTATATTTGGTGTTGAGTTAGAAAGCGCCAAATTTAAACCCTGCAAAAGACTACAGTATAAGTTAGTATCAAAAGCTGAAATTTCGACTTCTGACTCTATATCACCATTTTATTTTGCGTATACGTACAAGAAAGAGAATACATGAATATATTCGTATTGTTCATTTAATAGCTCTAATGACTAATAGTGTAAGCTTAGCTCAGGAAAATCACATCGCGTACTGTCTATGGTGTGTGCAGTCAACCAGATAGAAACAATAACACATGTTTCAGTTTGTTTTATTTAATGAAATGTATGTAAACGTGTATATCGGTACAAAAGAAACATGCAAAAACATACATTTAAACACACCAAACTTTAACTACTCAATTCCGCTACAAAAACGTTAACATTTCACGACACCAAAATATCTGCATTCTTGGTACATGTGATCACTTTTCAAATTATAAGCATTCCATATTCTTCTGCCTAATTTGAAG
The DNA here is from genome assembly GCF_041381155.1 of Argopecten irradians. Taxonomy (NCBI): domain Eukaryota; kingdom Metazoa; phylum Mollusca; class Bivalvia; order Pectinida; family Pectinidae; genus Argopecten; species Argopecten irradians. The sequence continues at coordinate 15,103,550 of NC_091142.1, read as the reverse complement.
TCAGTCCGTTCTTAAATATTGAGTAGAGTTGACTCTGGGATATGACATATAGGTCAAAGGTCAGAATGTTTTTGTTGCGTTTTTAATATGATATAAATTGATTTATTACTTAAGGCAGATTGTCATTAAAGACCAAACCTGAATATATTTGGCGTTATAGGTATTTTGTGTAGAAATATATAAGAATTTGATATCCAAATGGCCGGTAAGTTTATGGTATAGAAGCACGCAGCGTCGATCCGTCCATCTAGGTTTGATTTGTTTGGAGATCAAAACCCATGTTGTATTGTACATATGTAAGAAGTTTATGTTACACTAATCAGAAATGAGCGATAATTTCCGGCAGCTTGTGTGACGCTTCGCTTAAAATAGGCACAATTTTCACGTTTTGCTAATTATAATCTTGTGGAATAGAGCGTGAATCTAGTGAGGTTGGAAGTTATTCATGATAGTGAAACTTTTAATGTTATCAAAGGTTTTAGGTAGAATGTTGGTTTTCTTAACTTGTTGTCTTTGTATCTGAATGATCTGATGGTATTGCGTTAACGACTACAGGATGAAGCCATAGTACTAGTATAGTAGATTTTTATGATAGTCTTATTTACTAAATACAGATTGACAGAATTTTATAAGCCTTATATATGTATTTCTTATAGTCTAAGACTATTTTAAGCCATCGGATGAATTATAGAGGGGAGACATAGTTTGAGGATCGTCTTCATGCTGAAGATGTTACTGTCAAATACCTTTAAAAAGGGAAAGAGTTCCACTATGCAAGAAGTCACAACACGAATATAGCGCAGTCTCCCAAACCGCGCAATACGTATTTCATTCCCCACAACACACCTCAAACATGGGAGGCCGTCTGGCTGTTTATAAGACGTAAATAAAATAAACCAAACCAAACCAGGAATGAACAGGCTTATTTCGTTTACTGTAAACCGAAATAAGTCTGTCAATGTAAACATAATCATAAACATAAATGAGCTCGGAAATTACAGAGCAAGTTTTTTTTTTTTCCTGTGAATCTATAAAAACATATTATGTACCCTATCAGTGCTCTTGCTATCACATATTGACAGTGATATGAGGTTTCTATCATAGGAGATTTGTAGAAATTGTAAGATGTGGTATGCTGTGAAAGATGTTATTAGTATATTGAAAGACTTTTATCGCATTGTTTCGCTCAGCCATGTCATAAATATCGCACGTCCCACGTGTAATAATAGTGTTGTGACGTCACAGGTAATAATAATTTCATAATCAAAATATGATTATCTTGGTAGACGTCACATCTGAACCTGATTTGCCTCTTCTATTGAGAAACGAAAGTTTCCAATTAATATAAGTTATGTGATAAAAAGAATCTTACACTCGTAGTTACAAAATATGAAATTTATCAAACTCGTTAAATCATTCAATATGCCAGTCGAGTAAATGCTCGTGGCATATTAAATCATTGACCTGATTCAATAAAATATATATGACATAGCTACGAAAGCAGTATCATATTGATTACATATATAATAATATCATATAATGAAAAACATGATTATAATGTACTGCTGACATGTATATAAATTAGCTTTCGGATTGAGTATCAAAGCATCTTACAAATGAATAAATATGTCTTCTCGAAATCACTTTTTGTTGTCTGCTTTGTATATAGAGACAATGTCTGATTAGCCTAGTGTTTGATGTTGGTTTACTGGTCATATTCGAGCTGACAGAATGGCTTATTGTCATAATTTTGTTTTTCTCTTGATTCGTTTTACAAATTGACTAATTTGTCAATCTCAATTTGTACTACCACGTTTGTTTATTTACAATATATACAGTTGCTATGGTGGAGATGATAAACCCCGCCTCCTACTGATAAGCAGCTCTTTTCCGGGTTTGTGGAAACTCCTGTGTGGAGGAAGAAAAGTGTGCCCATACCGCATGTACATAAGCATTGATACACGATACCAATGAAATTGTTTTTAAATACCCAGAGTTTATCCATCTGCCATGAATAATTGGCTACTTCTGTTTGCATCAATACACACTCGTCCTTGTACACACTACCGTGTTTAAACGCAGTAGCAATTGAGGATTATACACAACATTATGCAGACGACATTGTCTACTACTGTGACATAAGGATATGCGTTTGTTTAAGATAGATCTTTTATGGATCCCAAGGATATCGCCATGCACGAAAAAGCAGAACAAGTTTTACTAGTAACCGCGTAGATTGCCCCACCACTTGCTTGGCTCTGACAACATAGCATGCTGTGCACGTAATCAAGATTATATTGATACTCGAACCTGGAAGACGTAATTCATTTGACGCATTCATTGCTGTCTGAAGTTCAAATGGAGCTGACAATCACCTAACGTTAGGGTGAGTAACTATTTACTCGGTATGGCGGAGGACATGTGTGTGACCGTGTAATGTGCTGTACGTCCTGTATCCATACATGCGTATGCTTCCTAGTGTGTGGTGTCACATTGCAGCCTATGGATACGGAATATCGAGATTTATGTAGAGTATCTCCCTCTTGTTTGAATCACTCCCCGGCATAATGGTGGGTACAACTAGGTCAACCCATATTACGTTACCATGGCTGTTATGTTGATCCGGTGATTAGGCTGCGATCAGCAAATCACCCACATAAACCCAGTTTATAAACTCCACTACGCACACGTAGTGTTTACACACGTACGTTATACACGCGGGTATCCGACGATGTCAGCATGCAGACAGGGCCTAAATTTATTGCCCCTAGATTCACAGCATCACGTTTCTACTACGTATATGTGTGGTTTCTATTATGGATAAAATATATTACGACTTCTTTGAGATGGTTATTCATATATATAGAGTGCTTCTCAAACACTCATGAGAATTACAGAAAACGTACTTGTGATATAAAATCTCAAACATGATATAAGGTCTTCTGTTATCTACACATGTCAGGTCAACTTTATCATCAGTTACACAAATTTCATATGTATGTAACGTGATTGTTGTCTTCATCCGAGCTCAGGATAAGGAGTGATATTATTATTAAATTAATTGTCATGAAAATAAACCATTGTTTGACATCAAATAATTATCAGTACAACGAAATGTGGTGTCACAGATGCATTTTCAACATGTGCTTCTCTGTATAACATGTATAGACGATCTCATATTAGTGAGAATGTGATATGAAATGAATCAAATATACTCTTTCAAATGTAAATATGAAGGATAGGCCTGGATATCTAACCTCGGCAAGCCTCGGGCTTTACAATATCGTGTGATCCTCGGTTAGAATATCCCTATGATTCATATCCATATATAAAAGAGTCTTATATTATTTGCGTGGTAAGGAATACAGGTAGAACAACTGATTACGTATGAATTAGGACATGCATTAGATAATGCTTCAGCTGATGTAATTGAATTGAATTGGTTGCAGATTATTTGAAACTCTTAAAATGGCTACGAACATACCTGACGAGGCTATTGGCATCCACAACGAAATGGTTGATGACTTAAGCACAAATATTTCTGATCCGGAGTTTCAGAAGTTGAAACGTCTTTTCGGAGAAGATTCACTAACTGGAATTGACATGGGGAACATAAAGTCAGTACAGGAACTCTTTGCCTGCCTCGTAGATAAAGTGTTCATTTTCTATGGAGATTATGAACAATTAATGCCAAAGCTAGAACAAGTGAAACCAAGACTGTGCAATATCGTACAGGACCACGCAAAGGTTATAAGGAGAATTCTGAACGCAGGTAAGAAACAAGACGTTACATTGACGTTAGAGATGCTCCACCGCTGACAAACGGTATTTTTCTCTATCAAAACCAGGAACAGACGATTTGGTATTATTCTCCAGTTACAAATGTTACTTACGTTACACCATTATCACCATTAAAAAGGTTGAGCTTTTAATTTTATTTCAAAATAAAAATATTAAAAATAATCAGTTGCATCCCGAAAAAAATCTGTGGCACTATGTCCTTGATGGAATGAAGTACTGATTGTGCATGTAACAAAAACAAAATAAAACGGTTTCTATGTATTTTTGTTAATTTCTTATATAAACTTTTTTAAACAACAATTGTTCAAATGATGGGTATTGTTTATGTTCTGTCGGCGGTGGAGTATCTTTAATGTTAACGTACTTAATTTAGCGCTGTCAACTTTAAGCGTACATTTGTAAATTTCCAGTAATTATGATTTGTTAAAGATGCTCCACCGCCGACAGAGCATAAATGATATTCATCATTTGAACAATAATTGGTGTTCAATCGTGTGTATGTATGTCTAATTAACACACACACACACACACACAATACAATGATTTGTTTCGCCTTTGGTGCATGCGCAATCAGTACTTCATTTCATATGGAATACAGTGACATAGAAATTTTTCGGGATGCAATTAATTCTTTTTCATATCTTTAACTTGAAGTAAGATAAGAAGCTCAAACTTTTCAATGGTGAAAATGGTGTAAAGTAAGTAACTTTTGTAACTGAAGAAAAATTCTAAATCGTCTACTCCTGTTTTAATAATGAAAAAACACCATTTGTCAGCGGTGGAGCATCTTTAACGTGGATATAGATCAAAATAAGAAGTTTAAAATTTTCAATGGTGGTTATGGTGTAAAGTAAGTAACTTTTGTAACAGAAGAAAAAGCTAATCCGTCTGGTGTTGTATTTGATGAAGAAAAAATACCATTTGTCAGCAGTGTAGCATATAGAGATAAAATACATGTACTATAAACCTACTTATTTTTATTGTCAAATTTTATACTTTACACTTTACAACATTAAACTAACTAAACCATGCGTTTCGACATATTTCTCCATCAAATCAAACTATATACAAGGTAGGCTTTATAATTTAATTATTATACTTGATGGACTCTTTCCTCTAAGAAATTATCATGCTACCAATTCGACTAATCAAATGTGACGTTATGAATTTACGTTGGATTTTTTTTTTAAATTACGGACTGCTAACATAATGTTTTTTGCCAATAAAACTTCGTGTTTCACAGCAGATTAAATAATACATATTCAAGAGAAATATTTTTTTTTCAGATTTGTTTGCGCCAGCCGAAATGACCATCATGATGCATAGGACAGTATACGAGACCTGGGAAGGGTCATCGGCAGCTTTTGTAGACTGTAAAATAGACCCGGTACCAAATCGAATTGTTTGGAAGAGAGACAAAACTACACCATTGAGAAAGAAAGTTCTGAATGACAATCATAAATACTATTATAGTCCAGCATCCCCAACACTTGTGATTAGAGACCCCAACAAAACAATGGACGAAGCTCGATACCAATGTTGGGCAGAAGCTAAAGGAAAAATTGCCGATGGCGACATCGTACATCTTCATGTGGGTAAGATGAATTCAAGTTAGAGCAAACCACTGTATATTCATGATATATATATATATATATTTCGCGTTATTTGCGATAGCTCTCGACCGCAAATTAAATGTTTCGCGAATAATAGTACGATTCCGAGTAAGAAACTTGATTGCGAATTTATGTGTTAGCGAATATGTTATTATTAAGATAACGCCAAATATGGTTAACGCGAAGATATAGTGGCTTACAGTATTTATTAAAACATCTTTGTTGATATAATCATAATTATCCGTTTCTTATCAAAATGAGTCTTTCAAATTTTATGTGTTGAACTGTGGCATTGAGAACTTTACCCCAACTTCACTCTAGATGTGGACACTTATGGCTTGGCTATGTCAATCGAACCACACAATTATCCGTTTCTTATCTGAAGGATTTATTTTGTTCAAATGTCCAATTTACAAGTTAGAATGCGGAATCTTTGCCCCAACGTCACTCTAGAGGTGGACGCTATATGATGTGGCTATGTCATCAGGTGAAGTGACGCAACCGTCATCTCAATCCTATTTTTGCTTCGGACGAGATTATTCCATGATGCTACAACATTTGCTCCGACATTAAATCAATACGCGTGTGTCTGTGCATAGGAAACTATGGACGGGAAATGAATTTTTACGGATATAATTCCTTGTGTGTTCTTAATAAACATATTTTACTATATACAAATATATATTGGTGTTCTATTTAAGATGTTGAAGGACTCTATAGAAATGTTTCTATCCCAAAAAGATGATGCAGATAAAATATTTCTTACTAATACACTAGAAGGTGGTCAAGAATTGACCGATCAACAGATATCTGCAAGTTAGAATGTTTAAAAATGTGTTTTACAGTAGATTATCTTCTTTAATTTATAACCTAGAAAACTGATGTTATAATAAGTCAATAACTAATCGTCTGATTTTAGGATTTATACAGGTTAACTTATTTTTGTTACAAAAAATAATGATATAATCTGCGAATTAATAAAAACAAGATGATTTTGTATAAAAGACACTTTTCTATATTATAAATAGGAAACTACAAGTATCAAGTATTTTCGAGAATTGATATGGTGACAAAGTCAACTTTCAATATAATCACAATTATTAATTTCCCGTAGCTGTCCCTGAATTAAAGGAGATAACACAAACGTCTGAAATCGAACAGTCTAGTGAAGATCAAACAACGCCCGTCATTGCGAGTAGCAGTCGGCAATTAGCTCAAAGGTATAGCTTATTTTATTTGATTATCAGTTTTATAGTTGCAAAATATAATACCTATGTCGATTTGAAGATATTTAACGTCCTTCTAATTGCAAATGTCCTTTAGCAGATTTCCCTTGTGTGTTTTGCGTATGTCGAGTGCGTGTTTACTTTGGGAGTCTATATCATGATATTATAGTGTGTTTTAATGAAACCCTTGCTCATTTTAGTCTAGTCTAAATGTTTTAATGAAGCATACTGAAATTCGGGAATAATAGAACAAATTATGTATGCACAATGTTTCTTATGTCAGTGAAATACGTTTTGATGATTAATACTTTATTTGCTTTTTTAGCAACCAGTCGACTGCACAAGAACCTGAAACGGCAGAGCGAACACAAGGTATCAGATATACTTTGATGTCGAAATACAATCTGGTTAACGTAACGTGAGCATTACAACATTCGAGACATGAAAAAACTCATTGTGGTTTCTCAACCATGCATCATTATCATAAGTAACAAGGATAATTATGTTAAAAGCATGGACAGCGATTCCGGATTTATCGATTATATAAATATAGTTATAGTTTTACTGAATGAAATACTGTATAACATGGAATATTCTTGGGCTTTTTCTATCTTGGTTTTTAGCTTTCAAACTATATCGTAGATAAAATTATTCTTGGTTAATCTATGTAACAACGATTGCAATAATATAAAATGCGTATTTTCGTTTATTTTATTTTTGTGGGTCTATAGCATCCAAGTAAATATCGAACGTTTCTACACAACAAACAATAATGGTATACAGTATATGACTGTTACATAATTACAGAGCTTTAGAAAAAAAATCACCTTTCGTTTCTTGTCAAATTATGATAACGTTTATTATCCATTTTAATACATAACGCCAAACGAAAATTTGACGTCTGATTTCAGAATCCGAAAATGAAAGCAGTAGACACACCGGCAGTAAAAGATCAAACACATTATTACAGAATCGGAAAAGGACTTTATCTGGGAGGTATACCACTCATAACATGAATATATCAACATATCCATTAAAGGGCATAATCACTTGTTAGCTCGTCTCGAGAAGAGGGGAGGGTTTATTGAGTCTTCCTGGCTTTGCGTTGGTGTAGGGTTGAGATTTATCCAAAGCATCAGTGATTACCACATTAATATATATAGGCTGATGAATGTATTTTTGGTCAGAACATTCGTTTTAAGGAATCAAAGTGTCCTAAATTACCAGGTGAAGGTTGATATCTGATGCCAGAAGGAGCAGATTGGTTTTATTTAATATTTAGTTTGTAGCAACTATACTATTTAGATCATAAAAGTATAACATTAATTTGCAAAAATATGAATCAATGGAAATTAACATGGTTTTATTTACATTGTACGTCGTTCTCATTGGTAGAGAATAATCTATGTACAAATGTTTAACGTTTATTTTCCAGCAGTTCAGAAGATCATCTTGGTGGCAAAAGAGGTAGGAGATGAAGTGACAGTCACTAGTGAACACAGTCGTTAATACATAATATGAAATACAATGAAAATAAATTTTAGAAAAGATTTTTCCTAATTAACATATACGCGATAAAGGGTGAAAAATTCACATTTTGATGTAGAAATAACTAGGCAAAATAGGCCTGAGAAATATGTTTGTCAACTTTCAGTTTAGACAACAAGTCAAATATTGGAGAATCGAAAAAACCTTTTGTAAGCCTTAAACTGAGCACAATGTCGAAAATATTCACTTAAATAAGAACTCTTAAAATATTTGAAAATGTTCATCAAACACTTTTTACAGGTTCACAACTCTTTGTTTCAATTGCAGTAACCCTCACCGACCACGGGTGTCGCATAACGTTTGGTGTTACAAATGAAATCGACATCACTAGACTGGAGACAGAAAATGACATAATTGATGGATTTGAAGGAGCCACAGGGGGGAAAGGACGCGTAAATGCAGTCAGACTTATGTCAAGTATGTATCGGTATAATCCTTAAAATCCCTGGGGTTACTATCATTATCGTCATATGCACCCCTGGAATATTTCATAACAGACCTAAAGGTTTTGTGTTCGACCACAGATGAAAAAGGTTGTTGAGTCTTAATAAAATAAGTAAACATGAATTGTGCTTGACCGTGTGACTTTCTCAAAACTGCCTTCAGTTTTGCTATGAAATAAATCCAGGGGTTGATATGAGGACAGTGATAGTAAGCCCTGGAATACTGAGAATGGTATCTGTATGCCAAATCAGCAACACGTGTATGTAGATGAAATATTAAACACAACAAAGCACTATGTATGGTTTGGCCCTTTGTGGCCTCCAAATCCGTCAAATTTTCAAAACTGTTATTTAGTATTTAAATTGTTGGATTTGGTATATTTAGTACATCCCTAATTTAAATGTAATGATAGTTTTCTAATTTTGCAGCTTCAGTTGCCATAACTACTCGAAATATTCATAAATCATGAAAATGTGGTAATGTTGGCAATTTTGTCCATTTGCATGCTACGTTTTATAAACCATAGAGCTCATCTTGGAACAAACTTTACATTTCTCCTGAAGATGTATTGGAAGTACACATATTATCAGTTAATACTAACTTTGCTCAACACCATTTTGGTAATTTCAACCACCTGTTGTCACGTGATCTTAAAATATGCAAAATATATTATTAACAAAATGATTCAAATGGTGTGATAGTTTCGTAAAGAGCGTAATAATACTTAGTAAGCGACCGATTTTGCCTTTAATACAAGTGTAGGCTACTTGAAAATATATGTTTTGATATTTATTTTATATCATGTTTCTTATTAATTGAATTTAGAGAAGTTCATAATATATTGATAAATGTTTACACGCGACAAATACATCATTTACATTTTTCCTGCATACACTACAGAGGTTTTTTTTTCAAATTAATTATCGTTCACTTTGCAGAATGTATACAGGTGTGTATATATATCTTAGCTGCTAAACATCCGTCAGACCCATCCTCTATACACCTGGCTGAAGAGTTCAAACATTACCTCTTAGATGGCGGGACCATACAATTATCTGACGAATCGCAGACGGTGTTACAAATAGATGAAACTAGCATCCAGATAACGCCGCACAGTTTACCAAAAGATGGTAAGGATACCTGTGTTTAATTCTAATACAAATAAACATATTGATGTCATTTTCCTCCTTCGTTCTAACGTGCGACAAGCAAACGAAAGTAAACGAATTGGAACGAAACAAAATGTAAATTAAAAATAAAATACTTCCAACCAGGTAATACAACGCCTGTAGCTGTATAACATGGAAAAATTCGTTATGAAGAAGTGTTTGTTGTTTTTGTGGTTACTTATGTAGTACGAATATCAAGTATTCAAACAATTTCGCATCTGCTATCTAGAAAATGTCAACCCACGAAATGATTTTAAAGTTGATGATAGTCAAACTACTAAATTAGTCAATTGTATACCGTTAATATCTACCAGAACAAAGCTCTAGGAGGATGGCTGGGGAGTTTAAGCTCAAATGCCTACAAAGCGGGACCACACAATTATCTGACAAATCACAGACGGTGATACAATTGTACGACTCAAGCTTCGAGATTACACCATATAATTCACCTCTGGATGGTGAGTAAACTTTTTTTACATTATCCGTCACTTTCATACTACATTAATCATCTACTATATACCCTCTTCTTGTTAGAGCATTTGCTGTTTCACTATGGAACTCAATATAATTCTATTTCTGGGTTCTTAGAATCCCTTGACTTTTTTATAACCAAAGATGAAAATCCTGACCAATCAAACGACAGGAAGATCATATTAAAAAGTGGAACATAAATTGTTTGTTCAACATAGTTATACAAAAGTCCAAAGTGGCAGAATATTTAGAGTTTAACGTCATCTTGACTTTATTTCGAAACCCGACAATCTTTGTTTTTATATATATACTTCACATCAATAATTAAGTATTACAATGCATTCTTGGGGGAATTCTGCAACAATTGCAGACAGATTGAATAACGCGCGTTTGTTCTTGTAAAGTTCTAAAAGGTCTAGATATCTAATATTAAGCTTGTAGCGCTTGTAGCATGTTGACATAATGACATGATTGACCTTGACCTATAATCAAAGTCACCGTACCGAAACATTCTGAATTCTTCAAATAACTTCTTGTTAAGTTCTAGTATGCCTGTAGCATGATGACATCAATGAATACCATGTTGTTGACCTTCATTCATTGTCATAGGGGCCAACATTCTAAATTCTGAAAATGACTTCTTGTGAAGTTCTAGAAGACCTAGAGGGCTAATATTAGGCCTGTAGGATGCTGACATAAATGGTTACAAAGTTGTTAATATGAATGTCCATGACCTTCATTCAAGGTCAGAGGGACAAAAACCCTTATATCTTTAAATGACTTCTTGAAAAGATCCGAAAGGCCTAGAAATCTGATAATGGACCTGTAACATATCGAGATAAAGGGCTATTAAGTTTGTTAACATGAATGGCCTTGATCGTAATTCCTTGCTGTTGAAATGCCCGTCAAATTTTCCAGTGACAATTTCTAATTTTAATATTTTTATCTTGAAGTAAAATAACAAGCTCAAATTTTCCAGTGGTGCTAATTGTCTAAGTAACACTTGTAACCGAAAATTACTTATTCGCCTTCTCCTGTTTTTTGATAGAGAACAAATACGAATTGTCAGCGGTTCAGCATCTTTAAGAATATTTGTTTACAGTGGATTATCCTTTTTATTTTATACAATACACAATTTATATTATACTTATTCAATAACGTAACGTCTTATTTAAGGATATATAAATGTAACAACAAAATAATGATAATCTGTGAAATAATTAAAATAAGGAAACTTTGTATAAATTACACTTTTCTATATTATAAATACGAATTTTCAAGTATTAAGTATTTTTGAGAACTGATATTGTGTCAAAGTCAAATTTTAAGACGATCACCATTATTTATTTGCTGTAGCTGTCCCTGAATTAAATGAGGGAAAAGAAACATTAGGAATCGACGAACAATTTAGTGAAAATCTAACACCACCTGCCATCGCGAGTGGCAATGGACAATTAGCTCAAAGGTATAGTTCTATTTTATTTTCATAATTAGTTGAAAGGTGTGAAATAAAATAACTTTAAAATAAGATTAAGGAGAGATAGTATTAGGCATGTTGCCCGCTGCCTAATTCTGACTGTCTTTAACATCCAACAATAAAATATTATGGAATTAATATAATACATTATCGCAAAGCAATACTCTCAAACGAGATCTCTGAGATTGGATTTATGAAATATTTAGTTTGTTTAGATCATATACGTATTACATTAATTCACAAAAGTATGAATCGCGGGAACTTCATATGGTTTTTTTTACATTGTTCGTCGTTCTCATTTGTAGAAAATATTTTACGTACAAAAACGTTATCTTTACAGTACATCAGAAGAACACATTGGTGGAAAAAGAGGTAGGGGATGAACGTACAATTATACAAATTAGTTGATAAATAATACCAAAAATACGATAAAAATAAAGTTTGGAATGCAGATGGATTGAGAAAAATTAATTCTAGTCTTTTTTACCTCGCCTACAAACATAAAGTTTCAGGAAATCCGTTTTGCGTCAGCTGGATATCTCTTTTTTAAATTGAATTCAAAAATAAATTGTATTCTGGATTAAAATATCATAGGTCAAATTCAGATGCACTAAATTCAAGTTTGATGCGTCATTGCAACAATACTAATATAATAGTACCTTGCTCTACAATATGTAACATACTTATGAAATATCACAACTCTTTGTTTCAATTGCAGTGATCCTCACCGACCAAGGATGTCGTATATTGTTTGATGTTACAAATGAAATCGACATCACAAGACAGGAGACAGAAAATGACATCATTGATGGATTTGAAAAAGCCACTGGGGAACAAGGACGCGTAAATGAAGTCAGACTTGTGTCAAGTAGGTATCGGTATCATCCTTGAAATTGCAGGGGTTCTATCACTGTCATAATATCCACCCCTGGAATATCTCGTAAGAGAACTAAACGCTCTGTGTACGACCACAGATGAGAAGGTAATTTGGTTTTTGATGTACATCAAAAGAATGAAATAACGGTACATTGTGATTGACCATGTGGCGTTGAAGTTTGACTTCGCTGTCTCTGTAATCGTCAAAGTCTTGGCAGGCCTGTGATTGGTCAGTTGACTTTTTCTCCTGAACTGCCTTCAGGTTTGTTAGGAGTTATCCAGGGGTGGATATAAAGACTGTGATAGTAACTCCTGGAATATCGAGGATGGTATATGTGTATGGCAAATCAGCAACCCGTAAATGGCATAAGTATTTTTACATTTTGGAAATGAAGTACATCTATGCTCAGACTGGAGATGTCTAAGATGTTTAACTGTGTGTATTGTAGGTCGCTTGCAAAAAGTTACATATATAGAGACTTATACCAGTGATTCGGTTTTAAAGTGTAGCTCACTTCCTATCTTTTCCTGCGGTGAATCTTACATTGATAGCTTGTAGAGGATTAACAAATTTTGAGGGATTTTTATATCGACTACCATTTAAATTATGATAAAACTAAGATGACTATTCATTGTCGCTGGTTGTCAACATCTACAGTGTATTGACAGATGTATGTGAGGTCAAATGTAATCCTTCATGTGTGTTTTGTCTATATATGGAGTGTGACGGAAGTACGGAATTTCTCTTAAACTGATTGGGATTTCTCCATCCTTGTTACAAATCTGATTATCTATTATATTTTTCAACAAGTAATATCGCCATTAGGATATTTCCTTTGTCATTAGGCAAATTATTATATTTTCTACAATAAAATTATCACAAAATAATAAAGCAGCTTTAAAATATGCAGAAATAAATGAGATCTCAGCAGGCCGCCATTATTCGAAAGGTTTACGAAAATGGTTTGATAGCTTTGAAAGAATGGTGATGATACTTCATGTTTTGTGTCTTAAACGCAGAAATTACAGGTGTAGACTAGTAGAAAACTATTCATTGATATTTACTTTATATTTCTTATTAATTGCATTTAAGAGTTTAATACGGGAGGCTGAAGTTGGTTCCGAGTTCCGAGTTCCGTTTAAGCTAAACCAGTTCCGAGTTCCGTTTAAGGATTTTGTTTTTTAAGATAAAATTGAAAAAAAAATCAGTTTATGTAATTTGAACATATTTAAAATGTTCTCTGTTGTGTTTTGTCATGGATTATTTGTGATAGAGCTAAATTAAATACGTTTTCATATAACATCTATTACCGTTTAAGTAAAACGGAACTCTGGTTCCGAGTTCCACTTTTCTTAAACGGAACTCGGAAATAGGAGTTGATCGAAAACTAAATTAAAGTGGATTCATCACTAGTAATGAAAAAAGACAACAGGCAACTGGTTCCGAGTTCCGTTTAGCTTAAACAGAGCTCGGAACTCGGAACCAACTTCAGCCTCCCTCTTCGGACTTCATTATAGATATACAGAAGCTTAAAATATGTTTCATCGTACACAGAACAACCATTTCAATTTTATCTGCTTACACTTGGAAGTTTATAGGTATATGGAATGGAAATAAAATGTGTTCAAATGAATTATCGTTCACTTTGCAGAATGTATACAGGTGTGTTTAGATATCTCAGCTGCTAAACATCCATCAGACCCATCCTCCATACACCTGGCTGAAGAGTTCAAACATTACCTCCTAGATGGCGGGACAATACAACTATCTGACGAATCACGGACGGTGTTACAAACAGACAACTCAAGCTTCGAGATTACACCGTATAATTCATCTATGAATGGTGAGCGAACATTTTCTTTCACTTTCATTCTACCTAACTCACCCACTATATATTCCCTTCTTGTTCGCGTCTTTACTGTTTCACTATTGAAATCACCTTGCCGCCAGTACTGCTTCTATTCAAATTCAAGAAACATATTACGGCTGTGTTGTTCATTTATTTTTCAACCGTTTACATTGCATAGTTCAAAGTAATGCTGTATGAAAGTAAATTGTACATATATGCAAATAAAACTGTTACATTAGAATGCATATCGATCTATGCATTTCATCTTTTTTTTCTTTTTTTTTTTGATATTTTCCTAAATACTAAATTTGTCATAATAACTAGAATTGATTTTTTTCTACCGGTTGTAATAATCAAACATAAATGTGTCGACCATATTTTTGCTGAATGGAGGGGATCAAGTGAACTCATTTTCACACATTGGAGTAATGGTAGAGTGTTTTTTTGTTTTGTTCATTACGTATCCCTACTATGAAACTGAAGTTTGATAGCTGTTATATCTCATGGTAACACAGCATTCTGGTTATAAAACAAGAGGCTCTATGGGCCTGTATAGCTCAACTGTTCCAGACCAGGACCACAAGCTAACCACTTGAAGGCTCTTGATTTGAACTTAATTTATTCTATGCATTCCTTCAGAAGGAGTTTTAAGAATTTGCTACATTTCCCCGATTGGGCCCGTCCCTCAGATTCTGGGGGACCAGACCAACTGTATATACAAAATTGGTTCGTCTTCACCCAAGTAAGCTTCAGACTAAATCTGAACTATATCTCTTCATTCCTTCAGAAGAAGAAGTGTTTTAAAAAGTACTATATTTCACCTAATGGGCTCCGCCCTTCAGGCCCCCGTTTATACAAAATTGGGTTCACTTCACCCAAGGATGCTTCAGACCAAATTAGAACAAAATCATTTCATTCCTATAGAAGACGGATTTTAAAGAACTTTCTATATTTTGTTTTAACCGTTGTAACAAAGACATGTCCTATTCATACATTTTAATAGCAGTAACTGTTATTATACACAATGCTATTTACTCTGAATCATAACTTGAAATTCAGTAAAAACTTTAAATTATAATATGTATCTATATTTTTCTTTACGCATTCCAAACAACTTTATGGTGTAGTTATACTACTGCTAGTTTTATTTATCAGGTTCTCCGTGCGTTTACGTCAGCCATGGCCATTTCACTGCTTCCGTCGGGAAACCGGTCATCATCCAAACCTATGTCACTTCATCACCAGCTCTAGAAGCTATATCGATTCAGTGGTATAAGGAAGACGATGGTGACATAATACCAGTAGAAATAGACAACAAGCGATATTACGGAGGCTGCGATGAATGTCCCACTTTAATCATTAGAGAGACAACTATAAGCGATCAAGGGCGATATCGATGCTCGGCTATAAATACCAATGGAGTTGGTTGGAGCGATACATTGGCACTGTCCGTACTATTGGGTAAGTAATATGTTTGATTTTATGGAATAAGTGACGTCAATATCCATGCGCCATGTGTAGAGCAGTAATCATCTCACTAAATCGGTGAATTGATTAGTTTAACGTCAATGTAATAGTGAAAATATTGCTACTTGATAGTAATATCAATGAAAAATGCCGCCAGAGACGCAAGGAATATTCCGGTCATATTATACTGGCAACGGACAAACCAGTCGTCCCACTCCTTTTGTGCTAAGACCCAAGTAGGAGGAGTATGATGTGTCTCGGCCAGGGACTGAACACATGCCTATAGCCAAGTGTGTGACAGTGTCAAGAGAGACGGCAGGAGGAAGAAAGTCATTTAGGGAAAATAGAAATGATAAGATACCAATTCAGGGCTCATTTACGATGACTGTACATGGTTTTAATTTCGTCGGCGTTCTGAATTCATATTTAAAAAATATCTAACGCATGAAATGGTTCCATTTTAGACAAAATACTATATTTTGAACCTGAAATATTCTGGGGAATGTTGCAATGAAATGTAAATATAATGGTAGTTCCGATACCGTTATAGTCCAAATTGAAGATTATCTCCATTTATCTTGCTGATAAATACATGATGTCATTTATTTTTGTCTTTTTTTTTTAATTTAAGTACTCAAAGTGTTGCAAACACAACGCAGCAGAAACAAAAAAATCAAAATGAAATCAAATGAATTTCCAAAATATATGAACCATTATAAAATTTATTATCTATTATCATTTCTTAAATAGTGAACCACCATAAAATACTGTGTATTTACTGAGGTGATCCTTCTGAAGTCAGATATCTTTCTTATTTAAAAAAATAATTTTCATCTTTTCACAAATATGTGTTACAATGTATTACAGTGTTATCTTCTAAACAAAATCACTTGAATATACATTGTAAATATCTTGTAACAATCATTCAATTTGACCGTAGTATATTCATATACAGTATATTACCATACATATCCATATAATTAGTTTTTAAAAGAGTGGCTATTACCATATTGTAATTGTTTTAAACTTAAATTCTAACTTCCAATAGATTCTCCAGTTTGACATACAAACTGTATAATTCTAGGAATTTATCAAACGTATAAGGACACAATTCAATGTGGCAAAAAGTTATAAACATCCAAGACCATATACTGCTGATCATCTTGTTTTCAAAGCATTGATGTGATGTGCAATATTACAGAATGGTTGAACCTACATATAAACCTTATTTGAAACGAGGATCGTCAGTATATTCTATAAAACAGTGATATGAAGTTTGTGAAAAAATCCCCTCTGCAGAAGTTGTCAATACCCAAGATGGCTCCTTGTTGGTCACGTTGTTTATGGATTATAATGTAGTGCTAAAGTGCAATATGCATAACTATACATCAAGGAGAATCTACTACGATCCCTCATTGCTTTCTGGTGAAAACAATCATCGATTATCAAAATCCAACATGGCTGCCTGTCGGCCATCTTGTTTTCAGATAAGTCTCAAAATGCGGTGGACATACAAATCACCAATGAGAACCTACATATGAAATTCCTTCTGTACTTACTGACTTTATTTCGACCTGTTCAAATTTTGGTTGAAAATAGAGTTTACTTGTTAACTTGAAATAAATTTCATTTAAAGGTACATTTCTTTGAATTTTCTATAGAAAGGTAATAAAAGGCAATGAAAGTTGGAATCACTGTGACCTGTACGTCTGCATGTGCCCAATATTTGGTCAGTGTGTGCATGTAAAACATAGCTCCCCATATCATTACACAGTGTGGGCCAATATCATTACACAGTGTGGGGCTACCTCTTTTAGATGAATTATCATGTTAAGATAGAAAGGTTCTCTTATTTGAACAAAATATCAAACATGTGTAAACATTTCCATCACTGTGCGCGACATTCTCTAACCAACACGTATATACCAGGTAAATGCATTTAGACTTGAAACATATTAAGTTTCAAAATAAAAGTCATACTTATATCTAATACATTTTCATTTAAAATCAGTTCTGCATTTCATAAATAGAGCAAACATTAGTATTTTTCATCATTTTATTTATATATTTTACTCAATGCAATGGTTGGTAACTTTCAATCATTTTTGGACCAATCAGAAGACAATCTTCCCATATCTGCCTTACAGTAATGCAGTAATGGAAAGGTCACTTTAAGGATTGGTGTAAAGGAATATTATTCAATGAATAGGGTAATTTTTGAATGGAAATAGATGAATGAAATGGTAAAAGAGGTTACCACTAGATGGCATTGTAGGGCAAGTCAAACACATAGTATACCAAAGAGCGGTAAAACAAGCACCACGCGTTGTGTTAAAATCGTGTACAGTATACCAATAATGTTAAAGGCCAGTGTTATAACTTTTAGACATATGTTGTTTTGAATAGTTTTTTAGCACGATGGAGCGTAGCTCGTAGCTTATAGCATACCCCCTAGTTTTGAAAATCACCTTGTGAACAGGATATCTCAAGTTATACACCATTAACAGCAATGAAATTTGGCACAGACATGTAGTTATAGATAAGGACGGAACTGATAAAACTTGGCGACAAACAGACATAAACTGTATTTTTGAGGAATTAAAATATATTTCATTCCTTCTTTGTCTATAGTAATATTTAAATGAGAAACACAATGCATTATGGGAAATTATATGGCCGACGGTACCACTTCATACAAAAGAAATATAGTTTAAGAAAAGATTAAGGCAATTAAGAAATATTCATTATTTTTCTATTCTTAAATATGTTACTCAAAGTGTCATGACATCATAATTACCTGTGTTGGATAATCGATATTCCCTGGACAGTGTCACAAGTCAGGTGCCCTGGTTTCATCTAGATGCTGTTTATAGGCCTATATATGTGTGTAAATGTTACATATACACTTTACTGTAAAAGGGAAAAAAATGGTTGAGAGTTAATTAATGTATTTTGTTATCAAGGCCCTGGGAAAGGCTCGACTGTAGCTGCCAATGTCAATTTGTTGACCCGTAGTACACATTCCATTGTGCCGAGACCCAGCCAATACCACTTGTGCATTGTTATCTTAATTGTGAAATTTATATTGTGTTGAAGAAAATGAGATAAAAGATAAGTAATAAATTTCAACGTATTGAAGCAAATTCAGTTTACCTCTTATAACCAGGACAGCCAAACATCTTTGATTTTTTTTGTCACCTATAATGAATTAAGCCCTCCTCCAGCAGGTATCTTTTAAAAGTCTAGTCAACTTAACACTTTGATTATACATAGTTGTACATGTGTGATACCGATAAGCAATCATACAGGAAAAAGTTTCCCCAATTATTTTTTATCATATAACAATATTCTGATAAATTTGAATAAAAAGCATTGTTAAATTTTGAATTTTATTAAATTTTCTAATATTAAAGTTAAGTTGATGCTATTTGAATTGGTCCCAACAATATTCTTACTAAGAAGATGCTGCTTCTGCATACGCTCACACTAAAATCCTGCTCAGAAAAAAACCTGTTCTGCACAAATCATTTTTTTTATAAAACTGTTGATCTATATATAACTTAACATTTGATGAATGACATCTGTCTTGAAAAAACATTATGGTTATTTTAATACCAACATTAGTAACAATTAAATACCAGTGGTCATTTGAATTGTCTTAATTAATTTTTAGTTTAAACAGTGCATATGAGTGATAATCAAGAATATTAGTCGAAACCAATCACTGAACATTAATTAACTGGACCATCTTGCTATGAGGCCATTGGCCTCTTGTTAAGTTTATATTATTTTTTTTTATTTTTTCATTTCAGATAAAAGTGAAAGCAAGGTTGTGAAAGTCAACAAAGATTCATTACCTTGTAAGTATCACGAAGAGTACCCACTAGATTTGTATTGCGATCAATGCAATTTGTCGATTTGCATCAAATGTTTACCAGTGGAGCACCAGAACCATCTGGTGTTTGTACCTGATGATATCAATCTTAAAAAGAAGGTCGTGAATTTTATCGAAAAGTCAGAAAAGATTGATATCGTAAGCAATAGGCATGATATCAATGCTACCGATACACCACTAATTGAAAACACAAAATACTTCCAGGAGATCTCACAGCAGATTCAAACCGAAACCAATAGATTAAAAGAAGAACTTGACATTCAATCAGCCCAAGCACTATCCCATTTTAAGATGACGGAAGAAATTAATGCCCAGTCACTACAAAAGTACCAAATGGACATGGAACTTTTCAATGCTCAGCTTAGCCAAAACGTACAGCAGTGTAGAACAGCAATTCAGACTGGCTCTTCATTGGATATTTATAGGGCGAATTTTGGGATTCTATCATCTGTCACACACCCTGTAAAACCTATCCTTATCAACGCTACCTTCAGTCCAGAGGAATTTAGAAGATCTTTAGTTGAAAAGAGCTTTGGAGTGTCAATCGCGGGTCAAGATCAACAACCCCCTGATCAGGATAGTACTTATATTCGATCGCCTGAACAGCCTTCAACGTCAAATCTGCCACAGTATTATTCTGTTCAGGCAGAAGAACGACAGCAAACAGAGAAAGCAGACGACAAGGTGTTGAGTTCGGTCTATACTCTCTTGTCTGAAACAAGAGTTTTAAATACGTGGGAGTCTCCATGTTTTAGTGCTTCGTTGTGTCCAACCAATGATGGTAAAGCATGGACGAGTCATCATTACCTGAAAGTCTTAACGCTCCTCGACAGGTCGGGCAACTTAGTTCAGACAATGGAACACCGAGTAAATATCGAGGACATATATCTCTCACCCGAAGACAAAACGTTGTGGGCATGTGATATTGAACACAACGTCCTTAAGTCCGTGTCGGGTCAACTGGTGAATCAATTCAGCACCAACGAGAAACCCTTGTGCATCTGCATTACTTACTGTAATAATGTCTTGATCGGAGAGACAGGAGGGATCTCCAAATATTCGTCAGGCGGTATGTTAGTGCGCAGGGAGCCATTAGTTGGACTGCCAAACAGAATGTCGGAGTGTCCAGTAACTCGTAATATTGCCGTGACTGATTGGAGTCATGACGATGGTGAAAAGAAAACAGGAAGTGTTGTGGTTATGAACAGCGATATGCAGCAACTCTTTGCCTATGATGGTACCATTCCTGAATCATTTCTCCAAACTCCAAAGACGGAGAATCTGCAATTCAACCCCTCGGCTGTGGTGTATGACAGTGCTGGTAATCTAGCCATAGGGGACCATCTAAACAAACAGGTCCTACTTATCAGCGGACTGGGTAATTTCTTGAGAATCGTACACACAGATAACAACTGGGTACGCGCTATCGGTATCGACAAAGAAGACACCCTATGGGTTGTTGTTTTGAAAAGGGAGGTCAGGTTATTGCAATATTCAAGTTACATTTGAACTGCAGTGTACCGAAATCCACCCTCGATACTTCAGGGGTTACTATCACTATAGTGATATCTACCCCTGTTTTCATTCGGTTTTGCTATGACATAGACCATGGGTGGATAGACTTCAGTTTTGCTATGACAAAATCCAGATATGTATACTACGACAGTGATAGTAACTCCTGGAATATTAAGGGTGAAATAAACCATCACAATTGATGCTTAGAACACAGCTTAATATAATAAGCCAAGCCAAATACCACGTTGCATGCCAACAGGTTTTGAACTAGCCCAGTTCTCCTTATCAAAGATAAAGCCCTTTTATGCTAGCTCACAATAATATGGTGCAGATCTGAAAGTGATGTAACCTTGAACTCATTTAAATTTAACCTTTAACTCAATTAAATGTAACCTTGAACTAGTTTTTAAATATGGAATCAATATTTCTAGAATACTTATAGTACTGACAAAATTAAACCTGATAGAGACAAAACAACGTACAGTAAAACCTGTCGTCTATAAAGGACATCAACAGGATTATAACAAACTTGTTCTTTATAGACAGGTGTTCTCTAAAAATGCGACAGAAAGAATAAATAACCCGTTTCGGATCTCCAAATATACGTCAGACGGTATGTTAGTGCGTAGGGAGCCATTAGTTGGACTGCCAAACAGAATGTCGGAGTGTCCAGTAACTCGTAATATTGCCGTGACTGATTGGAGTCATGACGATGGTGAAAAGAAAACAGGAAGTGTTGTGGTTATGAACAGCGATATGCAGCAACTCTTTGCCTATGATGGTACCATTCCTGAATCATTTCTCCAAACTCCAAAGACGGAGAATCTGCAATTCAACCCCTCGGCTGTGGTGTATGACAGTGCTGGTAATCTAGCCATGGGGGACCATCTAAACAAACAGGTCCTACTTATCAGCGGACTGGGTAATTTCTTGAAAATCGTACACACGGATAACAACTGGGTACGCGCTATCGGTATCGACAAAGAAGACACCCTATGGGTTGTTGTTTTGAAAAGGGAGGTCAGGTTATTGCAATATTCAAGTTACATTTGAACTGCAGTGTACCGAAATCCACCCTCGGTACTTCAGGGGTTACTATCACTATAGTGATATCTACCCCTGTTTTCATTCGGTTTTGCTATGACATAGACCATGGGTGGGTAGACTTCAGTTTTGCTATGACAAAATCCAGATATGTATACTACGACAGTGATAGTAACTCCTGGAATATTAAGGGTGAAATAAACCATCACAATTGATGCTTAGAACACAGCTTAATATAATAAGCCAAGCCAATCCAAATACCACGTTGCATGCCAACAGGTTTTGAACTAGCCCAGTTCTCCTTATCAAAGATAAAGCCCTTTTATGCTAGCTCACAATAATATGGTGCAGATCTGAAAGTGATGTTACCTTGAACTCATTTAAATTTAACCTTTAACTCAGTTAAATGTAACCTTGAACTAGTTTTTAAATATGGAATCAATATTTCTAGAATACTTATAGTACTGACAAAATTAAACCTGATAGAGACAAAACAACGTACAGTAAAACCTGTCGTCTATAAAGGACATCAACAGGATTATAACAAACTTGTTCTTTATAGACAGGTGTTCTCTAAAAATGCGACAGAAAGAATAAATAACCAATGAAATCCAATTGTTCATCATTGTAGTTATTTTTAATGGCTCATTTCAATCAATTATCGTACAGAGACAATAGACATTTAGTAAATAATAATGCATTTTGATAGTCAGACATGACTTAGCTTTTCAGATTGTAATTTCAATTAAATCCCAAACATCCACATTTGAAATTATCATAAGCAAAGTTTTACAAGATTATTTTACCGTTTCCTAATATACAGTTATCGCCGGTTATTTTGCCGGTTAGGTTTTCACGATTTTGTCTAAATTTGAGATAATCAAATTAACTCTGTATCAAGAATTTGTATCTCTTTAGAGACCAGGCAATAATTTAATAATATCTATATTTTGCATATTACGGTATAGAAGATTTTTATATGGTTATATAGTGAATGTGTCCTAAATAATGTACGTGCTCCTTGGAAATCTTGAAAAGGATCACACGACGAAAAGCAATGATTGAGTCAAATATCAAATTATTCTGAAATTCTCAACATTTAATAATAAGTTACAATATATGATCCTGTGTAGCATATCATGAATTAGAATCTCCAAGAATCACGATCAAGGTGAGATCAATTTTATTCATACCACAAGTACTCACCATTTATTTAATAAAGTTGATATGCATTTACTAGTAAAACGTGCTAATTATACTGAATGACAATGCAAAGGGACGAGCCAATACAGACACAATATCACAGTAGAGTTATTTTGTAGGTTTTGGAGAGTTTCTGTCGCGCGAGCAGATCAAGTGAGAATACCGGGTCCTTGATCAATGGTCATAACTCAATCTTAGAGCCTGCTTGGTTGGTCATACAGAAATAGGTTTCGTTGTTAATGATTTTGTTTCCATAGCAACTGCCTATATAAGACCTACAAAGATGATATAAAATACAATTACATTATTGTTGATTTCTTTATAAAAGAGAGTTCTTATTTACCAAGTTTATCTTCAACAAAAATGTTAGTCTATTCATGTACCTTTTTAAGCAACCTCGTGTCACAGTGTAATGTGAAGTTCCGCCTTATTTAGACTCTTCAGAATAATGAGATATACAATCAATGACAAATATAAGGGTTCTTACATGTCATAAAAACTTTGAATTCAGTTTAAGATCAGATTGTCTTGATGTAATTACTTAATTTTGTAATATTTATTTTTTAATTTTCAAGACATTTTATAGTACATAACATAATACAGGCACATACACATTCACTCCGACATACCATACATTCATACATACATACACACACCTATAATTCTAACCTGAAACCATTGTAGTTTGGAACTTTTTGTGACAGAAAAGGGTATTATAAGTATTTTTTGCCATTTTTCATTATCAAATTCAAAATCAAAATCCTCATACCATTTGGAGTAGGAGGTGGTGAAATTATCCATTTGTAGAAATCTTTAGACTCCTTTTTGCTCATAAAAAATATTTCATATAGATG
Source organism: Argopecten irradians (assembly GCF_041381155.1). NCBI lineage: Eukaryota > Metazoa > Mollusca > Bivalvia > Pectinida > Pectinidae > Argopecten > Argopecten irradians. The sequence goes on along the minus strand of NC_091142.1, from coordinate 15,079,097 downwards.
AAACAAAAAAGGTTGTGCTAGCCTTTTCATTTGAAAATTATACTTTTAAAGAAAGCGTTTCACTGCAGTAACTACACCATGATACTGGAGGAAATTTGTATTAATCCTGAAATTTTGAAGAAATTCATCAAATGAATAAAAAGTCATATCATCAGCGTTTTTAACAAGGTCGTTGACTGTAGAAATTGCTGCCTTAAACCAATTTGGATAAAAAACATAATTATTTCCAACTTGAATATCTTTATTATACCACAGTGGTGTTTTCAAGATAGATCTTGTGTAACATTTCTCAGAAACATAGAGTTATTCATTTTGACCCAGGGTTTAAAAACATCTTTCAAAAACTTATTTTTGCATGAGGAGGCACAGACACATATGAATTCTTTGCCACAAGTTTGTAGTTTATTTAAGTCTATAGTAGTATTCAGAAGCAAGTTCCATTTACCAAAAGACTGACCCAGCCTAATTTTAGTGAATCAATAAAAGAATGTACGTCAATCATTTTTAACCCGCCTTCTGTGTAATTTTTAATAATAACACTCTTTTTATTTTATGTGGTTTGTTACTCCACAGGAAATCATATAATAGAGAGTTCAATTTGTTAATAAATTTCTCAGGAGGATTAGGCAAAGTAATGAACAGGTAGTTAAGCTGTGAGATTAATAAAGATTTTATTATATTAATTCTACCAAGTAGTGTCAAATTTCTCCTGCTACATACATTTAAAAGTGAGTTTAGTTTCGCAATCTTTTTATCAAAATTCATTTTGGGGATTTCATTCAAATCTACACAAAATTCTATTTCTAGGAAGCTAAATTTATCCTTTCCCCAAATCAGATTCAATTCTGGCAAGAAGGTTTCCTGACTATATTTGCAGCTACCTATCCAAATAACTTGTGTCTTACTAATATTAAAAGAAAACCATGAACTTCTGGCAACGTGGTTCAATTCAACAATAGATTCCCTTTAAGATCTTTCTGAACCGTCTAATATCAAACCAGTATCAACAGCATATTGTCCATCTAAAATATTTACATTTTGAAGTTCAATCCCTTGAGTTATTTTTATCATTTCTTATTCTAACAGCTAAAATTTCAACAACAGAATGAAGAGGTATGGGGCGATCGGATCCACTTGACGACAACCACGATGAATGCTGAGTGGGGAAGAAATATTACCACCCTGATTTATAACTGAAAACACAATTTTATGCAAAGTTTTGACCCAGTTTCTAATATCTATTCCAAAATTAAAATATTCTAAAACTTTATCAATAAAACCCAATGACACAGAATCGAATGCTTTCTCGAAATCAATCATAAGTAACATACCTGGAATGCTTCGATCTTCTGCATACTGCATGACATCATATACTGTACGAATATTTTCACCAATGTAGCGCCCTCACAAAAAACCTGTCTGATCTTCATTTATAAGTTTGCCTAGAACCGATTTTATTCTTTGTTTGTTAAAATTATACCAGAAGCAATTTTATATGTGATGTTTAAAAGAGAAATGGGTCTCCAATTTTTGACGTGGTTTATCTCCCTTGGGGATACATGTAATTACACCTTGTCTCTGAGTAATAGATAGCTGGTCAATTGGAAAACTGTGATTAATTGAGCGAACAACAAAATCCTCTATATAACTCCAAAATACCTTAAAAAATTCTGCTATAAAACCATCTGCTCCTGGACTCCTATTGGTTTTTTTTTATATTTTTCAAAACAAAACCTGCTTCTTTAAAAGATATTTTACCTTCAAGATTGTTTGATTTATTCTCACTCAACTTAGGGACATCATGATCTTCAAGAAATTAATCTAAATTAATATTATCAACATCTCTGTATCAGTACAATTCCTCATAAAATAAACGAACTTCATTCAGTATCTCTTCCTGAATATTAATGACCTTGTCTTCTTTCTGTTATCTCTTAGGAATGATTTTTGAAGTATAATTCCTATTTTCTAATTTAAAAAAATTAATTCTGAAACTTTTTCCCTTGATATTTTACATCTACGTTATAATCACTAAGTTTATTAAGGAAGCATTCTCATTCCGTACCAAATTTTGCTATCCACCCGCTTCTGAATCACCAAAGCGGTAGTCGTTTATGGAAAAAAATGAGGTTTCACTGTTAGTGTGTTTGTATTTCGAGTCAGCTGAATTTCAGCAAAGTCATTAAGAACTAAGTTCAGAGTTTTCGTGGCTTCTCTGTAAATATCACACAGGCTATGATTTTTAATTAATTCTGAAACTTTTTCCCCTTGAAGCAGCATTATTGATATTTCGATAGTTATAATCGTAGTCCATTTCTCAGGATTAAGAACTAAGTTAAAATCGCCACAAATTATTATATTCTCATTACCAAAATTTTCTGTTGCTTCTGAGACTAGGGCATAAAAATTTGGATTATCTCGGTTAGGGCCGTAAAGTGAAATAAGGGTAAACTTGGAGCCCTCAATACCTAAATCAAGTGCGAGAAAATTACCGTTTAAATCTTTTTCTTCTTTGTGTACTTTGCATTCAAAATTATTATTTAAAAGAATTGCTATGTCACGAGAGTTAAAAGTATAGGAACTAAAGTAGCATTCGTAACCCCACTCATTTCTAATAATATTCTCCTGCCTGATCTGTTGTGAAATTAGTATCTTGTAAACAAAATACACTATATTTTTTGTCCCATAGATAATAGAAAACATCTTGCCTTTTTGCCCTATCCCTGAGACCCTGATAATTTGCCGAAAGTATAAAAATATTATTCATGTGAAATCTAAAGTTAATTACTTATTTGTTACTGATTTGGGGTATTTATTTAAGTCTTTATCCCCTTTCCTTACATTAGCCCTGACACGATTTTTTATTTTATTTTTTTTTCTTTGAGGTTTTTTTCCACTAACGTCTATTGTCAGTTGAAATGCAATTAAGCTTTTAGCATATCAATGAAATATATACTCTAAATCAACTTTCTTTCGTGGCTAGAAAATTCCGCCATTTTTTTTAAAGCTTTTCCGCATTTTGAAAATATAAAATTGATTTGAAATACCTTTCAACTTACTTGTGCAGGAATTGTGGATGATTTAATTTCGGAGAGGCAAACTTGCCCAAAATTACCTTGATAGCGAAAGGACTAGATATGGTAATGGCTCTTTTTAACCCCTAAATCTACCAAATTTCAAATTAAGTATTTAGAAATTAATTGGCTGCCTTTGAAATATTGAATATGCCCCTGATAAAAACTTAATGATATTTTTGTTGACAGAAAGTTTGTTTTTGCTATATAACCATGGTAACTTTGCATAAATTATGCAAATTTGAAAATTTGGTCAATTTTGGCATATTTTTGATAGTTTTTCCTTTAAAATCAATAGAGCGCAACCTAGAACACACTTTATATTTTAAGTGAAATAGCAGACACGAAGAACACATCATTTTGAGAAATATAAAGTTTGTTCTAGAATGCGCTCTATGTTAACTAGATGAAAAACTGCATAAAAAAGGTCAATTTTGATGAAATTTTCACATTTTGCATAATTTATGTATAATAAAAATGGTTGCCATGTCAACTAGAACTGCTATATTACCTAATAGCACTCTCAAATATGTCAAGTATGTAGTTAATATTTGAAATGCAAGATTAACATCTTAAAATAACAAACTTTGAAAAAAGCGGATTTGGGGGCCACAAAATACCCTTACCATACCTAGTCCTTTGCGAAAATAAAACACGCGAAAGGCAGTGGGTTTACAGTAAGACCCACCTAAATATGACATTGGTCCTGTCTGGAATGTCCTCAAAATCACTGTGATCTCCGAATGGACACCTTTTTCGTCATCCACACAGAGTTTCCAATATCCCGGAACAAAGCTATTGTTATAATAGTTAGGACGACCAAGTTTCAAATCCGATGGAATCCTTCTGTTAACAGAATCACCTTAGTAATTGTGAATAGACACACGTAGTAGTAAGGATTAATTGTTTATTTGTTTTAATTATTACAAATGTAGAACTGAAAATCCCAACAAAGCAGTCTTTTCATATTTACATTTACATGTCACTTCTACTATATAAAATAACTAAGGCAAAGTGAAGTATATGACGATATAACTTACACCCAAAACGTGACCATTATGCCGTCACTAATGTTGACGTGGTGACGTCGACTGATCACCGTCAAAATGGCTATTCCATCTTGTGGATTAAATCGTCGTTGATAAACGGTTTTCCTGGTCTAGCTTAAACAATGTTAATACAGAGAACCTAAAATGAGTTGATAATGTAAATATAAGCATTAAACTATCTTTCTATGACATCTATGGTCTATATAGATGCCAGAGCGTTGATGACAATCATCTCAAAATGCGCTAGCGCGCATTGTGAAGATTGCCTGCAAAGCTCTGGCATCTATATAGACCATAGATGCCATAGGAAGATAGTTTAATGCTTAATTATCTGTCAACAAATCCAATGTTATAATTAGGCAGCAGCAGATAAACGTATATTGAATGTTGTTTGGCTGATAGTGATAAAACTAAGGACTAAGGTTCACATTTTATGTGAAAATTCATAAAAACTTAAGTTGAGCAAAAATACTTAGATGTTGAATTACAATATACATCAATGGTAAATTATACAAAACACCTACGCTAATCAGACATTGTCTCTATATACAAAACAGACAACATAAACTTCTTTATTTCATGTAAACATTGTCATATTTATTCATTTTAAGACCTTATGATGCTATATCCGAAAGTGGGGACGCTAATTTGTCAGTAGTAAATTATTTAAGGAATGTATTTTGATTTTGTTGAAGTTATGAGGGTATAATGATAATGGAGCACGTGTAAATTATGTTACATAAAATTTACACGGGCGATATTATTATTATACCCTCATAACCTCAACAAAATCAAAATATATTCCTTATATTTACAGTTTTTCACGCAAATTAATGTGATTTATTTTCGCGACAGTTGCATATTTTTTTTTATTAAAATATCAATATTTTTTCTCTCCCGTCATCGTCAACTAATTCGATTGAACAGCTGATCGGAATAGAGTCATTCATATGTCCCCGTCAAAAGTGGGGTCATGACCCCACGTTGGTACGCCAGCGACTATTCCCGTAACAATAGAATCGCCGCACGTGTTGCACTATCATTATACACTGATAATGATAATACTAGAAAGCATTGTTATTGAGTTTATGTCAGTGCAAACTGTAAATATAATCTTGTATTTTTGTTATGATATTAATATTTGTAATAAATTGGATCTTAAATTTGTGGCTATGACATATAAAATTAATTGAACATTGTCAATAATTTGATATTCTACCCGACTGGCATATTAATTAATTTAACGTTTTTGATGTGTTTCATACTTTGATTATGACAGCGGTGTATTTGTGGGGTCGATTTTAAAAGTAAAACCTCAATTTTATTCAATAGGCATGTAATTAAAAATGTTTTCTTTTCCCGGAAGGACTCTTACACCAATTCTAAGTATGAGTTTACAACACTTTCACATTAATTTCAGGTATATTCATAATTTACACATCTCAATCATTCATATCCATTCAAAAATAAAATGATTATGTAATTCATTTAATTAGTGTAGTTACTTTCAACAAATATATTAGAGGAACAACTCTTATATAAAAAATTAAAAGTGAGACTACTCCCGTTTCATATATTGTGATATTCAATTACAAATTTTATACAAATACTTCATAACTTTTGATAATTTAAGTAATATATGTTACTTGTAAATTTTCTAACTTCAAAACAATCATGAAGTAGTATTTTATATTATTACGACACTAACAATCAGGTCAGAATATAATGGTCTATATAGAATTTACATTTATACATCAGGCTAGTGTACTCGATAAAGAGTACACAATAGTGTCTGGCCATATTTATGACATTGCTAAACGGATGAGTTATGTGATTAAAATCTTCCAATACACTCAAAACGTCTCTCATATTTACAGCTGATCATTTCCACAATGCCCCAATAATAACAATTTCACTGTCAGGATATATATCAACAAAGGAGCAGACTTATTTATGTTTACAGTAAACAAAATACAATTGTTCATTCTAGATTTACATTATGAGAATGAAGATGACCCAAACACTATTTCATATAGCTAATTTTATAAATTGAGGGAGGTAACTCTTACCCCTTGTGTATATATCTAAGATAAAATCTCCGTGATTCACATGATGGCTTAAAATAGTCTAAGGCGTGGGGAAAAGCAAAAAGGAGCTATCAAATCTGCTTTACTTTGGACCGTCTCCATTCCATACTATGGCTTTATCATATAACCATGAATGGAGCACGTTTCTTGCAAATTCATCACACCACTCACAATGCAACAGTTTCAGACAAACATTATCCTTTTTAAAAATTTCACCATCATGAACTTATATATTGTAACTATTTTCTCTAGATTCACGCTCTGTTCCACGTGACTGACAAAACGTAAATATTGTACCAATCCCCAAAAATAAATTAATAAATAGTCTAACCTATATGAACGGATAGATTACATCAGCTTATATTAATTACCGGCCATTTGGATATTTAACTATTATATCTTTCTCCACAACCACCGATAATGCTTAACATATCCAGGTCTGGTCTTTTCAATGACTATCTGCCTTAAGTAATAAATCAATTTACATTGTATTAAAAAACACACAAAAACAATCTGACCTTTATCTATATAGTGTCATTTCCCTGTGTCAAATGTACTCAATTATTTAGGATTGAATAAAGAATTTTTATAAAACTGACATTTGAAAAATGAGTAACTTTAATTGGGATATTATAGTGTCATGCAAGTTTAACGTTTTGTACCAAAATGGAGTGGTTAAAGTTTATTGTGTTTAAATGTATGTGTTTGGATGACCCTTTTACACATTCAAATATAAGTGTCATACTTTGATAAATGGGGGGAGGGGGTATAAGGTATTACAGTGTATTAATAATAAGGGTCAAGTATGAAAGCCCGAGTAAAACTTGGGAACGGCCCTACATGTGATTCCCACTCGCAACCCAGAGGTCTCAATCACCCTTAATGAACAACACGAATACGTCGAGGTTTCAAATTTTGGTGGGTTAAAATTTGGCGCTTTCTAACACCAAATAAATATTTTCACATCCAAAATATCGTAATTTATGGTACATGTTATTAAAAAAACTTCATCTTTCATAAACTACCGGTGACTCTTTGGATTAAACATACTGTAGTAAACGTACAAGGATTGAATTTTTTTATCTAGGACATATTTTTTGTGAAACGAGACTGTATGAGAGTGTGATGATAGCTGATGAGTGACATCACCTTTGATTCATATGATGATGAAAGTTATTAGGGATTCCATCGAACTGTTCTTATGGTGTTTGTCAACGATATATATGATGACCATCGATTCTCGAGGTCAGGCGGCCTGTTTCAAAACATCGTTTAGTACAGTGTCTACTTCAAAAAGATCTTACAATTTTGAGGTAAGACCGAAGTCACGTCACACAATCAACCCACTGTAATGAATTATCCATATTGTAGTTCCCATGATAAACATATATACTGTATTTCAGATGTCTCTGTAGTACTGAACCAGACTGATTCTGTTCCAATGACAAAGCCATAGAATGTTGTCTTTGTCGACACCGATGGCGTTTAGTTGCATATATGTGTGAAATTTCCGGAGTAGCTTCCCTTGGTCACTGAAGAGTTCTATATTATTGTCGATGGCGTTTAGTATGACTAGGTTACCGCTGTTGTCAAACACAATATCCAAAGGATAGAATCCACCCAAAGATACAATACTACCAATGACAAACATCTTCATGAAATATCCATCCATGACAATAACACAATTTTCATGGTCCGTTATTCTTTTGTCAGTCACGGCGACATTATGGGTTACGGGACACTCAGATATCTTTCCTGGACAACGTACAATCGGTTTGTCATTGTCTGTATCTGGTGAAGTAAGCACTTCAAATCCGTCTGAAGTATATTTCGTGATTCGTCCTCTCGTACCGACAATCACGTGGTGACTGGATGTACTGCAGATACACAGTGGTTCCGCTCTGATTCCGAATCTCACCATTGTACGTCCGGACACGAACTCGATGATGTCCTCGTTTCTATCACAGACCCACACCGTATTGGTTGTCGGTGACAGAGAAATGTCTCTGATCCAGGTAGTGTGTCTGATTTTTTGTATAGTAGCACCTGTCTTGTCTAGGAGAGTTAAGGTATGATCGGCATTACATACCCACGCCCCACCATTCTGGGTCGGATAAATGGAAGTAAATGTATCTGGTAATATCCACTCCTTTAACGTTTTCATCTCAGGCAACAAGGTATATGAATTTTTCATTTCAGGTAACGCGGTATATGAAGCACCTGGCCTGACAATAGTTTCTCTTTTTCTCTCACTTGACCCATACGTTCGTCTTGTTCTAAAAGTTTTCTTCAGTTTTTCTGAAATTACAGAACAGGTATTCAGTTTAATGTTTTACAGGACATGAAACCGAATACTTCATCTCATCCTGTCCTCTTGCCCTTCATGACCGTACATTATAATTTCGATTAAACAATGACTGATTTTGCTTGCACCGATCGTGATTCAATCGAGAATATATTTATAAAATTGCTAGCATGTCAATGATAGAAAGTGTTTTGAATCACGATGGAATACAAAAATATAAGTACTATGTAATATCAAAAGTTGCTATACTGAAAAGCGCACTAGTAGAACTCCAGAAGTTCAAAATGTGTTTTCAGGATGACAACCAACTTGTATTTTGGATCTCTCCAAAATAGCAACATCAGATCAGGACAATGGCAGAATCATTGTAGAAAAGTTTCAGCTAAATTCACTTATGGAATTCCAGAAGAAAAAAAATTTGTCTGGAGGATGGCAGAAGACGACGGATGAAACACAATAGCCATAGATCAGCCTGGCCCTTCGTGTCAGGTGACTTAACAACATACCCGATACAATGCACAGTGAGGAAGTGTCGCTGGAGCTAGTTCCTTTACTATTGGTAGCTAAGCACATGTACTGTCCTTGGTCGTCTGTGGTTGTCTCTCGGATGATTAACGTGGGACACACATCAGAGCCTCCGTAATATCGCTGGTTGTCTATTTCTATAGCAATGTGGTGTCCATCTTCTACTTTAAACCACTGAATAGATGTAGCCTCTGTTGATGCGATGACGTAGGTTTGGAGGATGGCCGTTTTCCCGACAGGAACAGTGAATTCGCCGTGGCTGACGTTTATATACGGAGTACCTGAAAATGGGAGAAGGCTATATGTATTAATAGGAATTATGTAGATTAAACAAACAACCATAACACTATCGCCTGATGTATCGTAAATTGTTATATTTTGGCGTAGGAAAATTATGACGATTTTTTTACCAAAATGTTATGTTTAAATTTCAGTGTGTTTAAAATAGGTGTATCCATTTTCCTATTCTAGCTATATACAATCATGTAATCGCAAATTTCACCGAATAAAATGACTCAATTAAGGTGTAATACGCTGTACATTCGATTGTATGCAATGTGTATCATTACCTTAGCACTGATCACATTAGTAATGAATAGTGAGTATATGAATATATCTATACATTTTATCCTGGGTCAAAAAAATGATATCAACAGGATTTTCCAGATGACACGGGATACCATCAAAAGTAAGTCAGTGGGATACGAATAACTTCAAATGGTAAATATGAGACAAAGAAGTAATTCCAACGATGATCGTTTTGTTTGTCTTGATAAAGGGGCAGATCGCCTCGAAATTTTGATTTTATTTTTTATTCATAGATACCCGGGGGTGACCTATGAGTAAGGTCAGGTCGGAGTCGCCTGTGATGTATGGGGGTTAAACAGAAGAGTCAATGTTTTGTTTGATCAAGTTTTGCTGAAACCAAATGATATTTTTGAATGATTTTCAAGTGTCATGAACAAAAAATCAAGTAGGCCACAAATCCAATATGGCCGCGACATTTTGTGAATTTCTGGAAGGCGTAGACCTATAGTGAGTCTGACGCATGCTGTTGTAACGGTCTATCACATTTGTTACTATAACTGACCTTGACGTTTATTCAAGGTCACATCACATAGGCATAATAACATTAAATCTTTAAAATACTTCTTGTCAAGTTCTGAAAGACCTAAAGTTACGATATTGGAACTGTAGCATGTTGTAATAAAGGCTCAATATGGTGGCCCTAGCCATGATTTCCTGTTCTATGAAGCATGAGGAGATAAATGATTACGATGTTTGTTATTAATGACCTCGACCTTCATTTAAGTTCACAAGAGCCAAATAACCTTAATTTTTTTAACAACTTCTTGTCAAGTTCTTGAATGTCTAGATACCTGATATTTGGCCTGTAACATTCTGATATAATGGGTTACCTGCTTTGTTGATAAGAATGACCATGGCTGCCATTCAACGTCACATTTGCCAAATAATCTTAAATCTTTCAACTGGTTTTTTTTGTTCTGAATGGCCTAGAGACCTGTAGCATGGTGAGATAAGGCTACATATGAATGTCATTGACCATAATTCTTTGTAAGTGAAAGTTGACAAGTTTTATTTTAAATTTTGTTTTTGTCCATTTTGATTGTTCCACGTCGGTTTGTTTCGTTTCGTTTGTTTGTCACACGTTAGAACAAGGAGAAAAATGACATCGAAATGCATAAATTCAAAAGTCGTCCCGGGTGATCTAAAATACGACTTATAAGTATGCTATCAGAATTAAACACCAATTCCCTTACCGTCCTCTGGTAAACTGTGCGGCGTTAACTGGATACTTGTTTCGTCTATTTGTAGCACCGTCTGTGATTCGTCAGATAATTGTATGGTCCCGCCATCTAGGAGGTAATGTCTGAACTCCTCAGCCAGGTGTATAGATGACGGTTCTGATGGATGTTTAGCAGCTGAGATATCTATACACACCTGTATACATTCTGAAAGATTGATAAGTCAATAACGTTGTGGAATGTTTAACAATGAAATCGAATGTTTCCATATTTTGTTATTTATTTGTTTTAAGGATTGATTGTCAATTGTGTTGCTTGCATTGACTGATGAAAAAAGTTAATTTCATGCTGATGAAATGAACTGCGAAGCAGTTCAAGTAACATTTGCACGATATTAACTTTCTTCTTCAGTCAATGCAAGCAACAAAATTGATAATCAATCCTTATATTTACGTTAACCAATTTAAAAATCCAGCTGTTTGAAACAGTCAAATTATATGTACATGTATTCGGTATAAGATTATTATACAAATGCAACATTGTACCAGTTATCGTCATGTATGTACAGATACGGAACAGCCGCCAGTCAGTTCTTCTCGTCACCAAGGCAACACAAAATGTAATTCCGAAACTAACTTCATTCTTTGTGCGTTCTTACGATTAAAAACGGCTATTTTGAAATATTGTTTTTACGTACAAGAATTAAAGGCTTAGATCTTATCATAAAAACATTATTTATTATGTCGCTTCAAATACAAAAATTGCTGCGCAGTACTAGCAGTGCAGTCAATGTGTAATCCTGTTGCTCGATTTAGCAAGGGTCCGGTTTGGAAGAAAATGACGATTGTGGTGAAAATGCTGAAACTTCGGTATCTAGGAATCGAAACTTTTAAAATTCAATTGCAGTTGTTGTGGACTGTAACTGAATGTTGTATTTCTGTCTGGTAATTATTTGCAGCTGACATTCAAATGTTTATTAACTAAACCTGTCGTGAAATCCAACCTCTGTGTCTATGGTATGCGATGCAGTCAAATAACCATGATTCTGGAGCTGAATAAAACGTGTTGAAATGTGGGATTTATTTGCAAATCATTGGACGACTTCTGTGTTATTCCTGAAATGTGATAACCTCTCTTTCAACTGGAGTTTTGGGATAAATTTTGTGTATAAAGTAAGTAGAGAAACGTCGATTTGAAATATTGATGGTTTCCAACGACCCTCCAATGCCGTTTGTTTTGACACTCACAGAATCGTTTCGTTAGGCTTAATGTCACTGAAATCAGCCTTTTTGCTATTTGAGCGTATTTTCATGGAAGCTATCGTTTCTAAGATTACATATCACCGTTTCACATATATTGTACACATTATCGTAACTATTTGCGTTCGATTATGCCTACATGCGATGAGTGGTGAAACTCACTGCGTTAGGTAGGTCCTAGCCTATGTTCAGCATTTCTCCGGGGTTTGACCCTAAGTCAGCGTTTCATCAAAACATCTGTATACTATTATTTTTCAGACAATTTCTAATATCACTTCATCAAACATTTCTGTCTGTGTTTCTAAATATACAACGATAGGCCACATCTTCATTGGGAAATGAAGTGATAAGAGTTTACTAGTTTCATTGAGGCGGAGCGAAGAGAAAATGTAAATATTTAACGATCGAAATAGGTTAGAAGTACGGAAGATTTGTTTTCGAACAATTAGTTAGACTACTTGTATGATATATTATTTTGAATTGTGGGAATAACATGCATGGCTCTAACACATACACAGCTATCTGGCAGTGTGCGCGTTGTACTCAATTAAACAATAATGTTTGAAGAGTTAAACCCGAAGCAACGTTCTGGAACAAACATATTTTTATTGAATATAATAGTTTTGATGTTTAATCTCAGTTAAACAACACATTTCTTCGAAGATTATTTAGAGTTTGATGTGATGAATAAGACAAAAATGGAGATTATGAATTTGAGACGCACTCATATATATAAAAGTATATAATATTTAATTTATTTGTACAACACTTATATAAGTTATAAACAAAGATATTAAGGATTGGTGTTTGCTATATAAGATGGTCAAGTACAGAAACACGTCCGTAAAAACAATACAGTAGATTCGAATCGCTCAACTCTATTACCGATAGTATTGTGTGACCGGAGATTATTTCATCTATTTAAAAAAGGTTCTAGTTAATATCATTATTCGTAATTCCCTGTATATTTCCCGCACCAAAGTGTAGGCAGTGGGAGGTTAGGTAAGATCATACTTTTGAAAACGACGCTAATTCGCATGACGCTACACCGGAAGTTGCGGAATACCAAAATGGTTGCCGATACACTACGACATTCCACTTGCATATTTTTCAACAAGCGAAAATTGCATACATCTTATATCGAATGTCTTAAATATAACGCGAATGAAATCCGGATCGAAATTGCAGAATTGTAAAGTCGCATCCGGTTTGTTAAATCCCAAAATATGACAAAAACCATAAAAACAAACATATATAAGCCAGATGTAATATCGCAAAAACACATGAACTGATGTTACTTTTGCGGCTTGTTTAAAATATTCAAATATGAGCCATCTTGGTACACAATGAAATGGGGGTGGGTTATTAGTTACAAAATTGTGAAAATTTGATCGAGGACCACATGATACCGGTAATTGAAAAATATATTACTTTTTTGAATATATGCAAATCTTGTGAAATTGACATGGGTTTTCATTCTTTTTCTGCTTATTCGTTGTTATCTTATACATGTTTTCAAGCATATCAAAGGTCCTTGGAAATAACGAAAATGAGTTAGCATTTGTAAAAACACAATGGTTTATTCTAGTGTTCTGTCGTAAGAAGCTCAAGACTACATACATCCTGATATAATTATGATATATAATATATATATAATATATGATTTTACCAAATTTTCTATCTCCGGTAAGTAAATTTGCACAGATGATTTATTTCAATCTCAAATATCTCAAAACGTAGTTCGAGAACCCAAATTTGTCTTTATATATTTGAAATCTAAATAAAAAATGCAAGAAATTAAGACCTAGTAGAAAAAAAACTTAGGTTTCTCAAACGTATGGAGCTACCTTGATGTAGACATTTTAAGGTGATGTAATTATGGTATTTTTGGGAATTGAATTTTCTGAAGAGAATAGTATGTAGTACTAAGTGCAAGTTAAGTTATCAAGTATAAGTGTTCTTGTTATGCATATAGGTACAATGTAAGATATGACATACCACTTTGATGATTTAATATATAATATCAGCGGGTATAACATTACGTTGCTATCGGTAAGTGTATCGCAATTATTATTTAACAATATATGTTACATGTAATACATAAATTTGGTTTTAAAACAAATCTACCCGTTATAAACATCAAACATTAGTCCGTATTAATAATTTTCTCATTGACAAAAGTCACAACCAGACAGATTTATCGTTGGGAAGTACGATAATATGTTACTTTTATTTTTAAATTATATATTTTTTTAACAACAAATACCTACTTGGTTTAAGTTTGGCTTTATCTACACGTCCTGAAACACCAGTGGCTCTTTCAAATCCATCAATAATGTCATTTTCTGTCTCCTGTCTTTTGATGTCGATTTCATTTGTGACGTCAAATACTATTCGGCAACCTTTATCTATGATAACTGAAAGATAGTAAGACATCATTGTGCAATAATTACATGTATGTTTTCATTGTTTTTACTAAATCTTCATTATAATTGTGCGCTCCGTCTTTATTAATACCTTCATGAACAAACTGACGTTACTTATTGATTAAAAAATATCTTGACAAAATACTGGTGTATAAATAACAATTTATTTTATTAAATGATAAAAAAATAAAGTAAAAATAATGTTATAAGCATCACTAGTTTTATTATTTCATCAGGTTATGAACGATATTTTGTTTTAAACCATATGGTATCTTGACTTAGATAATAATATTGACATGTTTAAGCATTTTCCCAGCAAGAGAAATAGAGGATTTAACATAAACGGCAAAGTGATATGAAATTTATCAAACGGGTTCAATAATTTAATACCGGTATACCATAAGCCCTTATATTAGTAGAGTGGCATATCAAATTATCTAACGAGGTTGATAAATTTCACATTACATAGTCACAAGTGTATGATTATATTCATCACATAACGTTTATCAATAGACATATCAGTAA
This sequence comes from Argopecten irradians, assembly GCF_041381155.1. Taxonomy (NCBI): domain Eukaryota; kingdom Metazoa; phylum Mollusca; class Bivalvia; order Pectinida; family Pectinidae; genus Argopecten; species Argopecten irradians. The sequence continues at coordinate 15,064,081 of NC_091142.1, read as the reverse complement.
AACCTTTAATTTCGTCTCTATATAAAACAATTAAAATATGGCTCGGATGTGACGTTTCCGTCTACTGAATCATTCATTCGACGTCATATACAGATTATACCGTCACAACTACCTGTGACGTCATAATAGTGTTAATACACGTACGTCTTACGGTATTTATAACATGGTCATTTCCAATGGCTCGACGGGCTAATTCTTTGGTGGTTATTAGTTGTATGTTGTTCTTCTTGAATAACTAGAATCCTAATTCGAAATTGATATAGCAGGTATGTGAATTCACCTCTTTAAACATCTGCTACAAGGACCTGCTAAACAGTATCTTTATATAAGATTAGGATTGTTTTAATTTTCAATTAACAGTGTTTGCTTGGTTTATGTTCCATTTGATTTGTGCTTATCCAGGAAGATAGGATTCACGTAATTTCCCTTTAATATCGCAGTAAAGAATATCATACCTCTTTTACCATAGGGCTGAGCATCCGATTGTCTGAAAATATAAAGATATATACATACTGTATTTTAATTTCTGACACAAAAATCTACAAAGTGCAGGGCGAAAAATAAATATCGGAAGAATTCACTCTACATGTAATTACCCATAGAGGATTAAAAACCATCCAAACCATCAACCGATTCTGATATTTTGTAAGGCACATAGAGGCAGTCACAAAGGGTTATATGCCAAACACTTCTGTTACATTTGGAAACTCAATGTCCGACGATTGATGAAAGACAATTTTGAAAAATCTAAACTTGATGTAAAATTCAGAAGATTTTGACATCAAAGTGGTAGGCGATGGATTGGTCATTAAACACTAATGCACCATTGATAGTGATTTACATAAGTTGTATAATTTATTACTCAATCGATGTAAAATAGATTAAGTTTATATTTACATTACTAGTAGACATTTTGAGCTATTTGTGTCAAAATTCCATCGCGTAATAATGCACATTACGTTTACATTTCGTTAAGCATCTTATGGTCGATATAGCATTAAAATCCAATGACAAAAAGTCTAAATTTATAAAAAGAGAAAGAATCGCCAAGATACCCATATATGGTAAACAGATAGAAGCTTGCGTCACCAAACTCAATGGTTAATGAATATTCTTTACCTTTAATTAATCCTTGTCGTTTTTTTTTTATTTCTCTTTTGTTTGTTTGTTCTGTTGTTGTTTGTGTGTGTGTGTGTGTGTGTGTAGATTACAGTTTATATTTGGAAAGCTGATATTGTTCATCAGCTTTTATGTCTTACCTTGTCAACTTTTTGGCATTCATCTAAAACTAAAATCACGAAAGGTAACTTTCGTGGATTTACAAATTGAACGGTAATAACTTTCAATATATATAAGAAAGACTTAATTCGAAGCAGTAATTTATGGATTTATCTTGATCGCAGAATTCGCAAAAGGAGATTTCACGCAAAAGAACGTTTGTTTTCAGTAGGATAAAAAAAGTATTCCGCTTGTCATTACAACACATTAAACAATTTACCTCCTTGTCCGTTTCCGATGCCGAGGCAGCGTTTCTAGTCCAGTAGTGATGTCGTGTATACTGCTTTCGAGCTCTTTATCTGATACTGAAACCAAATGATTAGTTTTTTAAGTTCGTTTAGTCTTCTTTTCAATGTACACCATATGCTTAATTGTATGTTCTAGATATGAAAACATTTAATATATAGTTTGTTATGTTCGTGGGACTTTTAATGTTGCTAACTACGCGAAGCCCACAAAATTCACGAGGATTTTAGTGTGAGCTTATGCAGAAGCAGCATCCTCTTAGTGTGAATAGTGTTGGGACCAATTCAAATAGCATCAACTTAACTTTAACATGAGAAAATTTAATAAAATTCACACATTTAACAATGCTGTTAATTCAAATTGATCAGAATATTGTACATAATATGATGAAAAATAAGTGGGGAAACGTTTTCCTGTCTGATTGCTTGTCGGTATCACACATGTACTACTGTATATTATCAACATGTTAAGTTGACAAGACTTTTAAAAGGATACCTGCTGGAGGAGGGTATAATTCACTATAGGTGACAGAAAAATTCAAAGATATTTGGCTGTCCTGGTTATAAGCGGTAAGCTGAATTAGCTTTAATATGTTAAAATTAATAACTTATCTTTTATCACATTTTCTTCAACACAGCATAAATTTCACAATTAACAAAATCAATTGTGATATTTAAACTGTGTTGAAGAAAATTGATTTTGTTCGTTATTTTTTTGTATCTACCACTTTTTTCTATACCCCTTCTTTCCCTTTTCTCCCCCTGTTTTTCTTTACTGACAGATATAGTTTACCACATGTACCACTGTTATCATCGGTTACTTTAAGAGGCAAGTATGACAACATGATTTGTACTTTTATCTTCAATATTAATTGAGGGGATTAAATTACTAACAGCAAACTGTCAGGGCTTATCAGACAAGCTCAAGCGTAAGGATGTATTTGCTTATTTACGAGAGAAAAAAATATAACATTTATTGTGTTCAAGATACTCATTTTACCAAAGAAAGAGAAATTTTAATGCGTGACGAATGGGGATATAACTGTCATTTCAATTCTTTTAAATCCAATTCAATGGGTTTTGCAGTGCTGATAAATTATAATTTTAATTACAAAGTGAAAAGGGAAAAGAATGATTCATCCGGTAATTTTTTAGCATTAGACATGGAAGTTGAAGGAGAGAATTTAACATTAATCAATATTTATTGTCCAAATTCTGATTGCCCTGACTTTTTTGGGGAAATTGAGGATACTGTCTCCGAGTTTAATAATGATAAATATATTATCTGTGGTGATTTTAACTTGGTTCTTGACCCTAGTATTGATTATGATCAAAGCTATAAAAAATTAATAATTCAAAGGCAAGAGATAAAGTAATAGAATTAATAGAAAAGTTGGATTTGGTTGATGTTTGTAGAGAACAGCATAAAAAATTGAAGCGTTATAGATGGCGAAAACAATCACCGGTAAAACAATCTAGACTAGACTTTTTTCTTGTTTCTCGGAACTTATTGACAAGTGTTTCTGATGCTAGTATTGATGCAGGTTATAGGTCTGACCACTCTTTTCCAAAAATTGTTTTAAAATTTAATTATTTCAAAAAGGGTAAAGGGCTTTGGAAATTTAATAACTCTTTATTACATTATCAAGAATATTTAAATTTGGTGAATAATACAATAAATGCTGTAAAATTACAAAACTGTCTTCCTATATATAATTTAGATTCTATTGATAATATTCCAGATCGTATTTTTTTACCTTCAATTTGTAATAAATGATCAAATTTGTCTTTTGTTTAGAGAAAACAGTCTTAGAGATGATATAAGTAAACTTGAAAACCAGAACGCAGTTGATACAGATGAATTGAAGAGAAAAAAAAGGAATTAGAAAAAGTTCGGTTGGAAAAACTTAAAGGTAGTGTAATTCGGTCAAAAGCGTTATGGATAGAAAAGGGAGAAAAACCTACACAGTAATTTTTCAATTTAGAAAACAGGAATTTTGGAAGGTCTAATAACATATGAGGAGGCATCAGTAACACTTAAAAATGTGAAACGGGTCAGACGGGTACATATCAGAGTTTTTCAAATGTTTCTGGAAAAAATTAGGATTTTTTTGTTTTCAGATCTATTAATCATGGTTACTTAAATGGTCAGCTTTCAATTACAAAACGTCAGGGCATTATTACCTGCATTCCAAAGCCAAACAAATCAAAATATTTCATTAAAAACTGACGTCTCATTTCTTTATTAAATATTATTTATAAAATTGCCTCTGGAACAATAGCTAACAGATTTAAAAATATTTTGGATAAAATCATAAATTTATATCAGACTGGTTTTATTTCTGGTAGATATTTAGGGGAAAACACAAGATTAGTTTATGACATCATGCAATACACTGAGGAATTTGATATCCCTGGAATGTTGTTAATTCTTGATTTTGAAAAAAAGCTTTTGACTCAGTGTCCTGGAAATTTATTGATAAAACTGTTAAATATTTTAATTTTGGAAACAGTATTAGGAATTGGATAAAAGTTTTACATTGTAATGCTAGCTCTGCAATTAATCAGGGAGGTATTTTGTCTTCTTTTTTTAATATTATGCGCGGTTGTCGTCAAGGCGATCCAATCGCCCCTTATATATTTATTATCTGTGCAGAAGTTTTAGCCATTCGTATTAGAAATAACAGAAATATTGTTGGTACAAATGTAGATAATTGTAATATTTTAAATTCCCAGTATGCTGATGATACATCCTTAATACTTGATGGTACAGAAAATTCATTAAGGGCTGCAGTTATGGAACTAAGTAATTATGCAAAAATTTCAGGACATAAAATAAATACAGGAAAATCTCAGGTTATTTGGATTGGTAGTAAAAAGTATAGCAGTGATACACTAATGACAGGCTTGAACTTGCAATGGGAGTTACTAAATTTACACTTCTAGGTATTGAACTTCATGTCGATCTTCACAAAATACCAAAATTGACCTATGATAAAAAATGATTAAACTCAAAAATATATTGCAGACATAGAACAAAAGGAAAATTTCACCAATTGGTAGAATTTGTATTATAAAATCTCTTTTGATCTCTTAATTAAATCATCTTTTTATCTTGCTTCCAAATCCGAATGAAGGTTTTGTAAAACAGCTCAACAGTATTCTTTTTAATTATCTATGGAATAGTGGTTCAGATAAAGTTAAGAGAGATGTAATTATACAAAATTAAATGGATGGAGGCTTAAAAATGATCAATCTCACAGCTTTTAAAGATTCATTAAAAATTGGATGGATAAGGAGAATATTTAGATCTAATGGTAAATGACGTATGATTCTAAATTCTAAAGTTAATTTTCATCATTTGGCGAATTGTGGAAGTGAATACCTTAATCAGATTTTGACAAATTGTAGAAATGCTTTCTGGAAAGATGTTTTTACAGCATGGTATAAATTAAGATCAAAGGGGAACCAGTTAAAAGCAGAAAAATGCTCTGTATTCAAAATTCCAATTTGGTACAACAAAAATATTATTGTTGGAAATAAAACTGTTTTTTACATATCTTGGTTTAGAGAGGGAATCATAACCATACAAGACTTGTTAAAAAGTGTTTCTTCATGATCTTTCTTTATATATGATGAATTCTGTAATATTTATGATGCAATAAGTAATTGTCTTCAGTATTATGGACATATATCTAGCATTAAAAAGTATCTGAAAAATGTAAATGTACCAAATGAAAAAATTACTTTACCCAATAATTCCTTTTAGCCTTGAAATGATATTGAAAAAAAACCGTGGAGTCCAAGATTTTTACAGAGTTCTAGTTAAAAATGATACGGCTATAACTGGCCAGCATAAATGGAGAACCTCCTTTGACTATGCTCAAGAAATGTGGAAACAGATATACAATATACCCTTCATGTCTACTAATAATGCTAAACTTCAATGGCTTCAGTACAGAATTTCCCATCATATTCTAACAACTAATACATATCTTTGTAAAATTGGTCTTTCAAATAATCCTCACTGTATGTTATGTGCATTAGGGAGACAATCATACATCTTTTTGGGAATGCTCTGAAGTTCAGAACTTTTTAGCCAATTTTGAAAACCTTGTGGACATTCTTTTTATTCTTTTTGCTATTAATAAAGAAACTATGTTTTTTGGGAAACTAGATCAAAATTGTATATACCATAGGATTGATAATGAAATTGTTCTTTATGGTAAACATTATATTTATAAAAGTAGATGGTTACATGGTTCATTAAATGTGACTGCTTTTTTTAAACTTTATTAAAGATTATTACTATGTTCAAAAGTATATAGCTTTTGGTAAAGGAGAAAAAGAAATTAATGGATTCAATAAACATTGGCAAAAATGGTTAAAACTAGTGGAACTTGCAAACCACTAACAGTTTATCCATATTTTAAATTGAAATGAAATAGCTATTTATTATGCATGTTTTTCCATGTGTCATGCTTGCACTATGTATACATTTGTGAATTGATATCCATTTTCTGTCTTTTTTCTCCTTTTCTATCTCTCCCCTTATGTTAATTGTTTATTTATTAGTTTATATACCATCCCTCTTCATACCCTTATCCCCTTTACCTCATTCCCCCTCCCATTCTGTTTTTTTCTTACCCCCTGCCCCCTTTTCATAAATAATAATAAAAAACAATGTAATTTCTAGTGTATGAGAGGAAAATGCCAGAATGGATGGAAATTAGAGTAATGTGCATGTATATGTGGCAAATGTAGTTTTTGTAACATTGTTTGAAAATAAAAAATAAAATCAATAAATAAATAAATAAATTTCACAATTAAGATAACGGTACACAAGTTATATTGGCTGGGTCTCGGCACAACGGAATGTGTATATATATGTAACACATTTACACACACATATAGGCCTACATATGTATATACAGCATCTAGATGAAACTAGGGCACCAGACTTGTGACACTGTCCAGGGAATATAGATTATCCAACACAAGTAATTATGATGTCATTACACTTTGAGTAACATATTTAAGAATAGAAAAATAGTGAATATCTCTTTAATTGCCTTAATCTTTTCTTAAATTGTATTTATTTAGTATGAAGTGGTATTGTCTACCATATACGTTTCCCAAAATGCATTGCTTTTCACATTTAAATATTACTATAGACAAAGAAGAAAAGAAACATATTTTAATTCCCCCCAAAATAGAGTTTATGTCTGTTTGTCGCCAAATTTTATCAGCTCCATTCTTATCTATAACTACATGTCTCTGCCAAATTTCATTGCTGTTAGTGATATATAACTTGAGATATCCTGTTCAAATGGTGATTTTCAAAACCAGGGGTCATGCTATAAGTTACTATGGAGCGTATTTATTCTGGGAGGCTGAAGTTGGTTCCGAGTTCCGAGTTCCGAGTTCCGTTTAAGCTAAACGGAACTCGGAACCAGTTCCGAGTTCCGTTTAAGTAAAACGGAACTCGGAACCAGTTCCGAGTTCCGTTTAAGGAAATTTTCTATCATTTTAGATAAAATCATTCAATATGCCTAAAACATATGAATAATGTTGCTTGTTGTCATTTTTCATGGGTTACTAGTGGCAAATCCACTTTAATTTAATTTTCGATCGACTTCCATTTCCCAGTTCCGTTTAAGTAAATCGGAACTCGGAACCAGTTCCGAGTTCCGTTTAAGGAAATTTTCTATCATTTTAGATAAAATCATTCAATATGCCTAAGATATATGAATAATGTTGTCTGTTGTCATTTTTCATGGGTTACTAGTGGTAAATCCACTTTAATTTAGTTTTCGATCGACTTCCATTTCCCAGTTCCGTTTAAGTAAAACGGAACTCGGAACCAGTTCCGAGTTCCGTTTAAGGAAATTTTCTATCATTTTAGATAAAATCATTCAATATGCCTAAGATATATGAATAATGTTGCCTGTTGTCATTTTTCATGCGTTACTAGTGGTAAATCCACTTTAATTTAGTTTTCGATCGACTTCCATTTCCCAGTTCCGTTTAAGTAAAACGGATCCGTTTAAAGAAATTTTCTATCATTTTAGATGAAATCATTCAATATGCCTAAGATATATGAATAATGTTGCCTGTTGTCATTTTTCATGCGTTACTAGTGGTAAATCCACTTTAATTTAGTTTTCGATCGACTTCCATTTCCTAGTTCCGTTTAAGTAAAACGGAACTCGGAACCAGTTCCGAGTTCCGTTTAAGGAAATTTTCTATCATTTTAGATAAAATCATTCAATATGCCTAAGATATATGAATAATGTTGCCTGTTGTCATTTTTCATGCGTTACTAGTGGTAAATCCACTTTAATTTAGTTTTCGATCGACTTCCATTTCCCAGTTCCGTTTAAGTAAAACGGAACTCGGAACCAGTTCCGAGTTCCGTTTAAGGAAATTTTCTATCATTTTAGATTAAATTATTCAATATGCCTAAGATATATGAATAATGTTGCCTGTTGTCATTTTTCATGCGTTACTAGTGGTAAATCCACTTTAATTTAGTTTTCGATCGACTTCCATTTCCTAGTTCCGTTTAAGTAAAACGGAACTCGGAACCAGTTCCGAGTCCCGTTTAAGGAAATTTTCTATCATTTTAGATAAAATCATTCAATATGCCTAAGATATATGAATAATGTTGCCTGTTGTCATTGTTCATGGGTTACTAGTGGTAAATCCACTTTAATTTAGTTTTCGATCGACTTCCATTTCCCAGTTCGAACTCGGAACCAGTTCCGTTAGTGGTAAATCCACTTTAATTTAGTTTTCGATCGACTTCCATTTCCCAGTTCCGTTTAAGTAAAACGGAACTCGGAACTTTAAGGAAATTTTCTATCATTTTAGAAAAAATCATTCAATATGCCTAAGATATATGAATAATGTTGCCTGTTGTCATTTTTCATGGGTTACTAGTGGTAAATCCACTTTAATTTAGTTTTCGATCGACTTCCATTTCCTAGTTCCGTTAAAGTAAAACGGAACTCGGAACCAGTTCCGAGTTCCGTTTTACATAAACGGAACTCGGAAATGGGAGTTGATCGAAAACTAAATTAAAGTGGATTGATCAATATTAATCCATTGAAAAAGCCAATAGGCAACATTTCTAATATGTCTTAGGCATATAGAATGATTTTACCGAAAATGATAGAAAATTTCCTTAAACGGAACTCGGAACTGGTTCCGAGTTCCGTTTTACTTAAACGGAACTGGGAAATGGAAGTCGATCGAAAACTAAATTAAAGTGGATTTACCACTAGTAACGCATGAAAAATGACAACAGGCAACATTATTCATATATCTTAGGCATATTGAATGATTTTATCTAAAATGATAGAAAATTTCCTTAAACGGAACTCGGAACTGGTTCCGAGTTCCGTTTTACTTAAACGGAACTAGGAAATGGAAGTCGATCGAAAACTAAGTTAAAGTGGATTTACCAATATTAATCCCTTAAAAAAGCCAATAGGCAACATTCTAATATGTGCAAAGCACATTGACAACTATTATCTAAAATGATAGAGAATTTCCTTAAGCGGAACTCGGAACTGGCCGAAGACACCAAGCAACACACCCCACCCGGTCACATTATACTGACAACGGGCGAATCAGTCGTCCTGCGCCTTGTATGCTGAGCGCTAAGCAGGAACAGCAACCACCACTTTTATAGACTTTGGTGTGTCTCAGCCAGGGGAGAGAACCCAGAGTCTACCTCAAAGGGGCGATCGCTCAACACAAGTCCTCTACCTCTAGGTCGCGAGTGCCCCATTTGGGGAGGAAGTTACCAAGTGCTGATTGTAAGTCAGTGTTTTTTCTCCGGGTACTCCTTTACCACATAAACCTGACATGTCCTTAAATGACTGGTTGTTGATAGAACATTAGAATAATCAAAGAAAATCAAATGAGTTAATTTGTGTAGTCGTCAATAAGACGTCACAATGCATTAATACCATACTTTCCTATCATGTTGACAGATATTCGCAGCGTTGCTGCTGCTGCCACTGATAGCTACCGAGTTTACACCACTACCATAACCAAAGGAAGTCAAGGATTGCCTATTCGCAGAGAAAAACGAAGATGCTTCCACCTGTACGGGTGAGAGCATAGCCAGTTCCTCTATGGGACATTCGCATGGAAAAACAAAGCCAATATCGACCCATACGTGCCTTCGAAAGAGCAGCAGGCCTATCTCAACCAGATGTCCACTAATCCCAAACATGATCGAGTCAAGAGAGGAACCTTTCCAAGAAGAGGAAAGCCAAGGCAACGAAAAGAATATAGGAAGCTCACAAACAAAGCTCGAAACAGATTTCATGATTGTTTGAATATGTTAAAGAATGCTCGGGTAAGACTCCTGAATTTGGCATGAATGTGTCAGTTCCTTGTCATGTGTATATACTTGTTCACTATCATAGCTTTGTTGGAATGTTAAACAGTGCAACGTACTTTTCCGACCACTGACTTCCTGATACCCTGTTATACCCGAACACCCTTTTCAGAACGGAGATATTTCTAACACTAACTTTGTAATGTAAACCAACTTTCTTACAGTCATGGCTCTCAGAAGCGGGTCTTAGACTCGATATAATGTTAATGTCCTTTACCAATCTTTATTTCGGACATGAAATGAAAATAATTATGATTATGATATTCACAGACGATCCATTTTCTTACATGGAGACAGAGTTGTTTAACCTTAATTATCTAGATATCTAATAAGACTTGTTTTTAGTTTCCTAGATTTTATGCCCAGGATTGAGAAAACTATTTTCGATGCTATGAAAGACATAAAAGAGAGCATAAAATACGCATTGTATAATTAGGAATAGTCCATCATTTGTGTCTATTACTTTAGGTACCAGGTGATAACATGACGCGATACGACGCCATTGCTGCGATGCACAACGCACGAGTCGCTGGTTCTGCACATGGCGGGGTTAACTTCCTGAGTTGGCACCGTGTATACCTCTACACGTAAGTAAAGGTTTAGAAACAATGACTTACATTAACGTTCATTTGGGCATTCCCTATTTGCTTAGTCACTGTATAGGAATGATTCCGGATATAGGTACCAGTCGAAGCGAGAGAATGGTAGATCTGACAGGACCCAAGGTTATTCTATCGCATATTTTATAAACTTAACATTGTTTAATATGATTAAAATTCTAATCTTTTACTTGATAATTTTATAATAAGAAGATAATAAAAAAAATCCTCATTTATCTCAAACATGCCACCTAGTCCCAGCGAAAATCGGTCCTGTAAAATTGAGACATCCAAATACAACCTTTCACTGCTTGAAAATTACCCAACCATATATCGATTATACAATAATGATGTCGAGATATTGAACATATTTCTAAATCTTATATATCATTCGTTTCTGCAGAGAAATAAAAATATTCGTTTTGGTGCTGGTGAATTGCATACTGCATGCAGTGATTTGTTTAGTGTACGGTATGTTAACGTTGAAGTGTACGGCATACTGCAGCTGTGCGAACCTTTGCACAGGTTGATGTGTGAGAGTGCATTTGGGCTGGTGAATTCAATTATGATTAAATTTAAACAAAATCAAATCGGACAATGTGCAGTCAGGCTACTGGTGTATACAACGTACTAATATCACTTGATCCAACAAATGGCGTACATCAAACATGACCTTAGTAACATACATATGCTATCTTGTACATATTTATATTTCAGTGAGATAATCAAACTGTAGGTGTCTGAACCTTGATCCGACAACAATGAAATTGTAAAAAATTCTTCAGAATATCATACATGCATGTTAACCCCTGATGGTCAGAAACAGTTATATATCAAAACCATTTGCATGGCAAACAACTTTAATTTGTGCGAGATATTTTACCGTGTGTTGATTTCGCCTAATGCAATGGGCAAAAAAATATAAATTTGAATTGTTACATGTACATAATATTTATAATGAAGACCTCTACAAAATTCTTTCGAGATTTGAGTGATTACCGGAGAATTGGTTCAAAACAGAACTTTCGCTTTAAAGCTACAGCCGGTTTATTTAGCAGTAGATTTAAACACTCTTTCATTTCATGTAGAAAATAATCATGTTGTTTTATTAGCTTCGATTATGAACTAGCATTTGGTATGTCCGCAAAGGATTATTTTCCCTCTCCGTCCGTCATTGTGCTCTTTCTATAATGGGGTTTATACTATGCAGACCTCCCTGCAGGTAGGGCGTTAGAATTGTACCTGCTGCCCCTATTGCATGATCGTAAAAGGCGACTAAATTTAGGATCTTATCTTTTCTCTTCTTCCTAACTGACTTTATCTTTCCTAATGCCTCCCTTGGCACCGCCTCACTTTAGGCCTTGAGTTGAGCGTTCGCCCCTGTGAGGAAAGCTCTGGGTTCTGTCCCCTGGTCGAGACACATCAAAGTCTATAAAAGTGGTAGTTTCTGCTCCTGCTTGGTGCTCAGCATACAGGGAATGGGACGACTGGTTCGTCCGTTGTCAGTATAATGTGACCGGGTGGTGTGTGTTGCTTGGTGTCTTCGGCGACATGCATCAGTGATATAGCACTATAAAAAGGGCAACAGTTCCACTATACAAAAAGACACAACACGAGCATACCACAGTCTCCCAAAACACGCACCTCACACAACATACACGCATCACACTGCAAACATGGGAGGCCGTCCTTACATGACCATAGCTGTTAATAGGACGTTAATGAATCAAACAAACAAACAATGCAGACCTCTGGTGTAAGTTTGAAGTTGCTTATTCGTAGATATCGGATGTTGTACTTCGGCTTTAACTTAATTAACAGTGGTATACGAGCGGAAGTTGTTTTGAAAGTACAGTATTGACACTATTATTTTCCTATAATTTCAAAGATACATGACGATTGACATTTAAAATGAAAACAATTTCAACGCATTATTTGTATCAATGGCAACTAACTGTAAGTGCCACCAAATACCAGTAACAATAAGGACTTATAAGATCAATATACCGTGTGTACACTTTAAAGTTACTAAATCATTAGATTTACATAGATTTCTTAAGGTTTTTGACTTCCTACAAACGTTCTTATACCTGAAATTAGAAAGTTTTCAAAATTACAACATTTAATTTGAACTATTGGCAATGTTTATCAACGTTAAAATATCGCCAAACACAACAAGAAATTGTATCTGTCAGCATTGACTGTTTACAACGGAAAGAACCGAGTGCATCTTTGAGTTCGAAATCGAGGTCGCTGAAAATCTCATCCGGCTAGTGGATATAGATGTAATAACACCACTAAGAGGCAACTTATATTTTATCGGTTACATTGGCCTGATTCAGCGAAATAACCTATACATTTACAGCGTATATCAGTGGCGTAGGAAGATGAAACGTAATTCCCCCTCCTCGCCCCGATTACGATTTAGAATTTTACGATGCACTTTGATGAATGTGGAAGCGTTCGAAGGCGCGAGATTTTGGTGTTTGAGGGTGTCCGGGGGTCTCCCCCGGGTAAAAATATTACGATTTAGAATGGCTGTGATGAGTTTTACGATGTATATTAATGATTTTAAAGCGTTCTTAACATGACACTTTTTCATTTAAAGTTACCTGCATTTAGAAATGATAATTGTGAATGCCGTCATATCATTATGCAACTCTGCTCGATCTGAACATACCGGCTTCACACCATCGGCACAGTGTTGTTTAACACAAAATAACAATGAATAGTTGTCTTGCTAAGTCATATAAACAAATGAATCTTTTAAGATACATTTTTTAAAATAGTACGTAGAATCCCTTGGTTGACATTTAAGTCTAGTTCACGTGTATTGAATTATTTCAACATCATATGCATACATATATGTACATGAACGTTTAAGAACATGTGCCACGCACCGGAAAATTGTCTAAAAAATAAAGTACGAAAATGTGCAGGAGGAACCTTTTTTCTTTCAAATGTGCAATTTTAGAACATTTCAGTCGGCAAAAATGGGGGGGGGGAGGGAAAACAGACATGTTTGCCCCCGTCCTGGGAAACGGGGAGGCAATCCCCCACCCCCTGACCCCTCCAACCCCGACCACCACCTCCCACCCCCGATTCCTACGCCCCTGTATCTACATTGCCAAGTAAAACAGCATACGTTCTGTGAAGCTTTAGAGTATTTGATGGAAATATGACAAGAAGTGAGAGGTTAATTATGTATATATTATACAAGAATACAGGTGTACATGTACATTATTAAGCAAACATATACATAGGTCTACAATGTAAGGTATATTTTTGCTTTGATTACATAAAAGTACACATGAAATTTAGATATATAGTTATGCTGATTGTTTTAAGTAAATCAGATGGAAACAGTTATATAACTAGTGACATGTAGGGGAATGTCCATTAGACGGATAGAGACTATAACTAAGGATATATAGGGAATTTCCATTAGACGGATATATCTTATAACTAGGGCTATATAAGGAATGTTCATTAGACGGATAAAGACTATGACTAGTGATATATAGGGAATGCCCATTAGACGGATAGACATTATAACTAAGGATATACTATGTATAGGGAATGTCAAATATTGATATAATGATAAAAGAAATACACGTACTTACTAAGTCCGCTAAACATGCCTATATTATTAGTTTTTTTCCCATTTTTTCCTTACTATAAAGTCTATATATTAGGCCATTTTTTTAAAAGCCTAATGATATTGGCAGGTTTAGCGAAATAGTACCTAATATCATGACAAATGAAAATAAAATAACGGTAGAAGCAAGTATAAAACCATATAATATAATGAAAACTCTTCTTTATGGCTGCAAAAACCTGTACAGTATAGGATTATTTACACTTAGAAACTCTTCACAAAACGAAACGTTTATTAGATTTAACAAAGTAATCAGGAACATGTAGTCGATAAATTTGTGTTTTCAGTCGATAGTAGATATGTCCAATAGACAGATGAGATTTCCTTCGATCGGATGTTTTGAATGTTCACGCGTCGCGCATGCACATAGGGATTGTTTACACTCGCCGAAAGATAATAATATGAAATAGTGACTAGGTCGTTTCTATTTATTTTCAGTTTTTCTCCATTTTGAACAAAATTGTTATACAAACTTTTATATTTTGTTATTAACACAAAGTACACAACTTTTACAATTATTTTTAGTTCTATAATTCTTTTTATCTTTTATTACATGAATTTTTAACGATTTAGTTCCTTTAACAAAGATATTCAGTATCCGTACATCATTACCAAAATTAATATGTTGATTTCTCTGCATGCACAAACGATAACAACGTTTTAGAGGTATGTTCAATATCTTGATATCATAGTTGTGTAATCGATATATGCCTTGTTAATTTTCAAGCAGTGAAATGTTGTACTTGGATGTCTCAAAGTTTATAGGACCGATTTTCGCCGGTACTGGGCGTCATGTTTTCACTTGCCGACCTTCAATGAGGCATTTTTACTATCTTCTAATTGCAAAATTATCAGGTAAAATTCTATTAGATCTTTTGTCATATTAAACAAGAATAACCTTGGGCCCTGCCTGATCTAGATCTGCGATTCTCTCACTTCGACTAGTACCTGTCTTTTGTGTTTTTTTTTTTTTACATGTATCCTCGGGATTTCCTATACGGGTGGGTAGTGCTGCTCTTATGATTTTCCTCTCAATAGTCTATCCCCAGATATCGCTTCTAAGCCAAAGTATCATACCAAGAACTCCGCGGCTTCCACAAAACTAGTGAAAGTGGATGTCAATCTTCAAATACTGAAAAACAGTCAATGTAAAACAACTTTCGGGAAAATTTGTCCAACGAGAGTTGAAATCAAATACATTGTACGCCTAAACGGCATTGACTAGTGACATGAAAACTGTAGACATCTTCAAGCATTCGATTCACTAAAGGACTTCCTGATATCTGCTTGTGACTTCTCTACTAATGCCCCTTCTCTGCTTTTGCTTATCAAAGTTGGCGATGTTTACCATATAGTATTGACAAAATCTTTTCTAAGCTTCTATTCGGTTGAATAATCTCTAGTAAAACAAAGATTTAAAAAAAATAGTGTCGGCATCAGATCTGCCGTATCATTATATCTGTATTTATCACATAACTGGTCCGTCCGGCCATTTCATACGGTCATGTCATAAATGTCGTTAGACACATGTTTAATAACACCATTGTGACGTCACATGTAATAATGACGCCATGATCAAAATATGACGACGCAGACGAAAACGTCAAATCCGAGCCGGATTTCTACTGTTTTATATAGAGAGGAAATTAAAGCCACACTATACGTAAATATCAACAAAAGGTCAAGTTATAGTCGACCCGATATTGTTAGCATTTGTTTATAATGATTACTTATTCACATTGGTACAGCAGTTGTTGAAAGTCAATACTTGTAAACATGCCTTCATTTTAAAGTGGTCGCCATAGAAGTTACGATCATTGCCGAATGGAAGTCGGAAAGTTCATGACCCGTACGCGTTCTCGGAAGAGTTTCGACAGATGTTACGTAGTTACGGTAGTCACATGACGTTCTCGGCAATGACGTTACAATGTCGGCTAACGTCGGCTTGTTTGACTTAATGGGACCCACCTATCGATGTTCAAAATGTATTTGATTTTTATAAAAAGTTTCCGAGTCATTATCGCTCATCTTGACTTCGATTTAGTCCTGTTTCTGTATAATTAACAACAGGAATTTTCAATATATTTCTAAATTATGACAAAAATAAGACAGGTACGGATATTCAGACTTTGCAGATTATACTTATATCTATATTCTATATACATATCTTGTAAAAGGTGTTTCCAGTGCCGAACTTTCCTCTGGCTTGATATTTCAAGGAAAGGAATTTATATAAGCTTTAAGCTTGTTTTTCCGATTCCGAAATGTGTTTATGAACTGTATTATATGTATCATTATATAAATAAACTGTTTAAACTAAGATATTAATGTTAATACACTACTGTGAAATTTTTTTAGAGAAGCTGCAATACAAAGTCCAACAAAAAACTAGAGCGCTTGATAACGTGTTAAAATACTAATTATTCTAAGATCCAACCCTTTATTTAAAAAAAATATCGGTTATTTAAATGTATTTAAATTGCGAACCTTAGAATATTGAATATACTTGTAATGACCACTTATGTCGCTTTAGCCTATGTATTCTTTCTCCTTTCAATGTGTCAAAGTGAAAATGTTAATTAAACTACGATAGTTTATGTTAATCATATATCTCATTAGTGTTTAGATATAATTCATTATATTAAGTAATACAGACTGCGTTAACTACTACATGTATTACCTCATCTATACACGTGCATTCCGTGTTACCTATACATTAGTCACACAATAGTTGTTAATATGATGAAAGGTCATACATGTACATTGTACATTATCTATAATTCCAAGCTTGTGTGAATACTTGTAATTACATGACAATTGAATATGTTTGTGCATAGGTCATTATTTAATTAAAACGATGTACCATTTCACAGTAAACATAAAAATAATACATATTATTATACCTCATGTTTATAACAGTGTCTGTGATTAGTAGAAATACATCACATGACATGGTAATGAAACGTCGTATTTCCCTCGGGGGAAATAAAACGTCGTATTTCCCTCAGCGCGTGCCCCTATGGTGATCGTCCGTCATTCACATGGAGTTATCACACTGTCACTGGGGTCATACATGCATAATACAGTGTTACCCAATTATAATCAGCGATAGGTTGGAATTTTAAAGCGTTTCAATTAAATTTTGTATAAACACTGAATTAGATATTTGATATCTTATAAACTTGTCTTGTTATTTATTTAGGTTAGAAAACGCCATTAGATCGGTTGATCATCTAATGATCTACGGAGCTGCCGTAGAGTAACATTTCCATATTGGGACTGTACTGCAGAGTACTACAGCGACCAGATCGAAAGAGGCTCCAGCGCACGCTCAATAATATTTTCTGAAGACTTTGCTGGAAATGCTGACATCGTCGTGGAGACTGGTCCTTTCAGAAACTGGGGTCTTGTGAGAAACATAGCATTTGGAGGCTTGTTATTTGGTCGTGATGAAATTGAAGGAATGATGACGCGGACAAGTCACGAAGCAATAACCGTACCGCGTGCTCAACGACGCTATAATTTAGAGTTTTATCATAACCGTTTGCACGTATTCCTCGGTGGATTCCTCCTAGATATCAGTCTTGCTCCACGCTATCCACTCTTCTTCCTTCTTCACACATACATTGACTTCTTGTGGGAGGAGTTTCGACAAAGTCTGATTCGTCGTGGCCTGGATGCTGAGGCATATCCACGATTTTCAAATCCGAGACACGGCCCTAATGAAGTAATGGAGGGATTCCCAGAATGGACAAACAGAGAAGGATATCTTAATGACTGGAACGACAGAATCGCTCAATATAAACCCACATTTAATTGCGACAGGCCGAAAAATTGTAGAAAAGGTCCTCGAAGATCGCGCTGGATCGCTTGTGAAAATGTGGGAATCTTTGGGACACAGTGTGTTGCACAACCAACAAGGAACGACTGGAATCAAAGAAGAAGGCGACGTTCAACAATATACAATGGGAACAATATGTCACATACCAAAATACAAGTTTGTGACAAATATACATGCCCATATCAGGAGTCTAGTTTACAGAACACATACAATAAACGACAAAGTTGACCCATCAAAGTTTTTGTACCTTCCCGTGAAGATCTTAAGGTCATCGGGATTAGTGTTTCACACATATGATCAATTGAACGGGAAAAGCCATGTTATGGATATATTTGATCCATCTCGAAGCTCGACACTGAAGAAAAATCTGTACACGGGACAAGCAAGAACATACGATTCTTGTAGAATTAGTGATACAGGTGCTACCAAAGTTATCATCAGGGCTGACGGGATCACTTTTAGCGGCAACAGTGTAGAATATGCCATAATTGATGACAGATACCCAATTATGGTCCAAAAGGCCTTTGTTCCAGTGAAAAGTCCTGAAAACGAGACATCTGAAGTGTGTTTAATGGCGTATGATGAATGTGGCAGGATTTGCCTCCCAACTTGTCTTATCAAGGATTCAAACCCTCCTGTGTACATACCATGCAGTGGTTGTATTAGCATGAACAATAAATACCCGAAAGGATATGGGAAAAACTGTTGCTGAAGCCGTGGCAGACTACTGGGAATTCCATGACGTCCACGATGAAGATTACATCTGTCCAGAGGAGCGAATTCGAACTCCGATATACCTGAAGTTCGTTTGCGATGCATCAACGAAATTTCCGTGGCAAAGGCTGGCCAAACACACAGCACACTAACAATGCAAAACATACAAAACATGTTATATTGTAATTAAATTTGTCTGTGGGGACTCATTGTTTTGTTATGATTTGAATGAAATGACACGAAAAACCTATTTGTAATATGAGGTATATGTTTAATAAACGGATGGAAACTGCAGAGACTCATCTGATATATAATATGGGACCTCAATATTTATTTAACGTTAAGACTTCTCTTCATAGATAGTGCATTAAAGTTAAAGTTGACTGCGTTTTGATGTGGCTCATTGCGATAGAAGTGCACCATTGTCACTTTTAAAGTGCTAACCTAATAAAACACTGCATTAAACAGTAAATCAACCAGGACGTATAAAATGAATACGAACAACCTAGAATTACAAGTAGAAGTATATCAACCTGGACGTATAAAATTAATACGGACAACCTAGAATTATAAGTAGAAGTATATCAACCTGGACGTATAAAATAAATACGGACAACCTAGAATTACAAGTAGAAGTATATCAACCTGGACGTATAAAAAGAATACGAACAACCTAGAATTATAAGTAGAAGTATAATAACCTGGACGTATAAAATGAATACGAACAACCTAGAATTACAAGTAGAAGTATATCAACCTGGACGTATAAAATAAATACGGACAACCTAGAATTACAAGTAGAAGTGTATCAACCTGGACGTATAAAATAAATACGGACAACCTAGAATTACAAGTAGAAGTGTATCACCCTGGACGTATAAAATAAATACGGAAACCTAGAATTACAAGTAGAAGTATAATAACCTGGACGCATAAAATAAATACGGACAACCTAGAATTACAAGTAGAAGTGTATCAACCTGGACGCATAAAATAAATACGAACAACCTAGAATTATAAGTATAAGTATATCAGCCTGGACGCATAAAATAAAACACGGACAACCTAGAATTATAAGTAGAAGTATATCAAACTGGACGTATAAAATAACTACGAACAACCTAGAATTATAAGTAGAAGTATAATACGTGGTGAAGAAGAACACTGGTATATTCCGGCTAGAATACAAGAAATCATAGATACCAGAACATTTCTCGTAGGGGCCAACGATTGGTTGGTTGTTTAGGTCATTAAAGGACAATCTCTCTCCTGTATGCATGCAATGTATTGTGTGTGTAAATGTATGTATGTTTCCGGAGACTGTGGTATGTCCATTTTGTGACTCCTTGTAACAGCTATAACCAATAAACGATGCCGCCAGATGCACCGAACAACATACCCCACCCGTTCACCTTACATAACTAGACGTCCCACTCCCTTTATGTTGAGCGTCAAACAGATGTAGAAATAGCCATTGTATATAGAATATACCAAGGGAACCCAGAGCCTTCTTACCTTATAGGGGTGAACGTTCAACTCAATGCCAAAGATGAGAAGCGGAGAACCTAGGAAGATATATACAATTGTAAATTTAAGATCCCATATTTATTTTCCTCATACGATAATACGATATGCAAAATGTGTCATGGTTTGCACTACCGAAGGTACTTTTCAGCCTGAAATATTTTCACTTCAACACAATTAATTTAATTGCTTTTAAATGATTATGAGCGCTGAACATATTAACTATGAATATATAAATATCCCATAAATGATAATTCCTTCAACGTAACTTTAAGATGACTCTGACTTTGAAATGGTTATAATATATAACGATGGCATGTTATTAAGTATTTGTAGGAAAGATAACTTGAGAACTTGTGGAAATCAATAGCGACGGTTAATCTATTTTCAAAGACCACAAAACCAACTTCCGGGCTCATATGATGGAAGGTACAGCACAACTGGCGCTCTGTTAACACTGATCTACCACAGATCAGCATCAGCCTATTATATATTCTACTGAAAGGTGATTATATCTCCTAGGTGACTGAATCAGAAATTTAAATATCAAGCCTGACATCAAAAACAGATATCTTATAATGAAAGCCAGGCAAAGGGTAGCTACTGTTTTGCAGAAAAAATATTTTACTTCCAATGTCTTTTCAAAAAGTCATCAGAAGTGTAATTTGACTTTTCAGCTACAACTGTAGCTGTCATTAGCTATACATTTAGGCAAAGGGGTGTAAGTGTTTTCTGAATTCAGTTTAGGTGAATAAGATTTATAAATTTGGAGTTTGGATATAATCAGAATCTTTTTGAAATTATTTCCTAACTCCCACTGCCAGCATCCTCTGTTTTTGTTTTAGAGTATTTTACATGTACCGGTATAAATGTATTTAAGTCTCAGAACTAGAAAATTTATATCAATCATTTTTCTATTTGATTTCTGGGACCTGTACCTATTTAACTGAGGAAAAAACTACTTACATTTTTTCTCCTCTTGAATAAAGAAAATTATTTTCAGTGACAAAATGATTTTTTCGTTTTTCATTGTACACATTTATAGACAGTTACGGGCGTCGATAAAAAGAAATTAATGAATACACAAATTGCCATGCGAGCGCCGAAGGTGCAATATTTTGGTGTTTGGGGGGCCAAGAGTCTCCTACGAGAAAACATCGATATTACCATTTAGAATGGCTAAGATGAGTTTAACGATGCATTTTGATGAATTTGCGAGCACCGAAGACGCGATAATTTGGTGTTTGAGGATCCGGGGGTCTCCCCGGGGAAAAATATTACGATTTAGAATTTTACGATGCATTTTGATGAATGTGGGAGCGCCCGAAGGCACGAGATTTTGGTGTTTGAGGGGGTCTGAGGGTCTCCCCCGGGTAAAAATATTTCGATTTAGAATGGCTGTGATGAGTTTTACGATGTATTTTAATGATTTTAAAGTGTTCTTAACATGATACTTTTTTTTTATTTAAAAGTTACCTGCATTTATTAGAAATGATAATTGTGAATGCCGTCATATTATAATGCATCTCTGCTCGATCTGAACATACCGGCTTCACTCCATCGGCACATTGTTGTTTGACACAAAATGATAATGAATTAATTGTCTTGCTAAGTCATATAAACAAATGAATATTTTAAGAGACATTTTTTTTTAAATAATACGTAGAATCCATTGATTGGCATGTTCAAGTGTATTGAATTTTTACTGTTTAAACGTTTCAACATTATATGCATACATGAACGTTTAAGGAATGTTTTTCAGTAAATCCTTTGGGAATATTTTGGTACTAGACGGTATTGTCCATGTTTTTCAGTAAATCCTTTGGGAATGTTTTTTGTACTAGACAATATTGTCCATGTTTTTTCAGTAAATCCTTTGGGAATGTTTTTGTACTAGACAGTATTGTCCATGTTTTTCAGTAAATCCTTTGGGAATGTTTTTGTACTAGACAGTGTTGTCCATGTTTTTCAGTAAATCCTTTGGGAATGTTTTGGTACTAGACGGTATTGTCCAGTGTTCCGAGAGGGATGAATTTGCCTATCAGGAAATGATTGCACATCTTCCTCTCAACTGTCATTCCAACCCTAAAAAGGTAAGTCCACAGCGAAATGTGTAATACTATTAATTTATGGTTATAACTTAGTAATGTGTAATCCCTGTGATGTCATGTTTCCTATGTTATGTTTATAATATGTGTATGAATACTGTAAACTAGCTTTCTTTTGCGGCTACTAAATATCGCGATTTCCATTTCAAAACATGTTTGCAATATAGATTTTTAGATATTAAATCACGAAGATAAACTTTCACTGTCAAAAGTAAATGGTATGCCAATGAAAGTTGGTTAACAGTATAATAAACTCTTATGCTTATAACAAAGTAATTTGGCTGGTTCCCAGAGGTTTGTTATAACTGTGTGTTCACTGAACTGACTACTATTGTGCTACCTTGTATATTTATGGTAGTGCTGACTGACTTTCGTCTAGATGTCTTAATGTACATACATGAACATTTGTAGTACTATTATAATATTTTGGGTATGGTTTGGTTGGTGTAATATCTCATTAACAGCCAGGGTAAATATAATAAAGGATGTACTAGGTTTTGACGGTAAAGCCAGAGTACTCACAGAAAAACCATGAACTGCCCCTTCTCTTAGCATAATACTGCTGTATACATTTACCCAACTTCAATGGAATATTTTCCCAATTCAAGGAAATATTGTATTAGAATATACATATTTCAATGAAAAAAATGTAATATTTTCCTATTTCAAATGGTACATGCCCTACAGAATTGTTGAGTATGCGAATAAAGTCATCAGTTGTTAAAGTATAATGTGTTAAATGATACATATCACATGTTTCTGAATTGATAATTGACCAAAAACACATACAAATGTAAGGAAAATGAGGAGGGGGTTCTTCTTCTATTGCTTGGGATTTTACATGTAGCAAGCTGATGTTCTCACACAAGTCTTAATAAATATGGTGAAAGTCTATTTGCTTTAAAAGTCTTTTAAAGGCCCACCCATTCTGAAAAAAAGTCTTAAAAACAACAATAACAAAGAAAATACATGTAAATATATCAACCTAGGTTACAACGCCAAATAAAACAAATGCAAGATTGCCTGCATAATCTATGTTACATGTAACAGTGAAGATTGATTTTGCTGTTTAACCATGTGGCGCTGTGATAGTCAACTAACACATGGTAGCTAGCTAGGATGATGGAGGGAAACATCAGGCAACCTGCTTTATGAAAATTAACTTTGAATTTATTTAAATAAATTGTTCAGAATTAGGTGATGATATGTGTCTCGCTGTCAAGTAGTATTAATGGTAAAAAGCTAATAACTTTTGCAAGCTAGTCTACAAAATTATCAATCTTGTTTTCCATTCCCATTTAAAAAATCAAAAGCCATTTGGGAAAGGTAGTGGCCCTTTTATTTCAAAAATGTTAAATTATTTTTAGATTACTGTGTTCATGATTTAAAGGCCCACTACCTTTCCGAAGCAAAATTAAAAGCTGACAATGCAAGTTAAAAACATGCAGTTGAAATTAAAAAAAAATATTAACGAAATTTTTTTTTTTCAAAAATTGTTTCTGAGACATCCCCTAGTTATGACAGTGTGGTATCTAAGGAAGTGGCAGCCATTTTTCTTTTGCTCTGCTTAGTAACCTTCACTGGCCAACCCCCTATATAAAGCACGGGACACTTGACACACGAGTATCATTCTAAACATATTTTGTCTCAGATACACATGCCCCGATATTGCAAATAACAATGTCAAATTGAAAATAAACACTGCACTCACCTGACAATATTTCATTGAAGTAATAGATGAATGTGTTGTCAGCTATATCCCAACATATGTCCAATACGAAATAATAAAACACTTCAATATACACGAAGTTTTACACGTACATGTACAACGACACGTGTGTGTCCTTGATAGTTGTCGCTCGTTCGGGTCAGGTACGTAGTCACGTGTATATGGTCAGTTGAGTGCGTCGGGTACGATGATATACGTGGAGATATGTGGATGGATTATTTTTGGATTTCTATTCACTTGCGTTGGAATTTTATTTTGAGAAACATCTAAATGACAACTTAGAGGAGTTGACATGTTTTCTTGCTAAAAAAAGTCCCATATAGTTTTACAGGTGAGGGTTTTGTTTACCTATTTGTAGGTGACATAACCTGTGGACTGCTAGGTGTATAGGTACATGAATGAGCGCACGTGTGTCGATTCACGCGCTTTATATAGGGGTCGGTGAGTCGTCGGAATGTAAAACAAAAATGGCTGTCCTCAACCGGGGAATGTCTCATAAACGATTCTTGGAAAACAAGTATACTTATTTTAAAAAAATCATGTTAATAATTTTAACTTGCATTGTCAGCTTTAAAGGTTTCTTAAAACATTAATAACAAAAGAAAATGCCGATCCATGGCCTAAGATGAGTTAACAAGACCAAACATATGGAAGATTTTCTCCGAAATATATGATAACAGTGGAGAGTCATTTCGCTGTTTTGTCGTCTGGCGCAATGATACTCAACTACCGCGCGGTATTTGGGACATTGTCGGGAAACATAAACGACCCGCATTATGAAAATTAACATTCTATTATTTTAATCAAATTTTTCTGAAGATGATGATGAGTGTAGTAGTAAAGATGAGTTAATAACTCTTGCGACTCTACAAAATTATCGATCTCGTTTTACATTCCCATTTAAAAAATTAAAAGCCGTTTTGGAAAGGTAATGGGCCTTTAAAATAAAATTTACTCAAAACAGCTGTTTTCATTGCATACTGTTGTAGAAACATTAAGATACCATACTGGAGCCAAACCACCTCCTGTTGCTCTTTAATTTAATGACCATACACTTTGCAACATCTGTTGTGTATATTCACCAAGCAACATAAAATATGCCATAATGTTCCGAAATAATGATTTAAAATAGCAGAACACAAAAGACATTTATGTGAAAGTACTCAAAGTCTATCTTGTACTGGTTGAAATATACTTGATGTATATATATGTGAATTCCACACCCATGTGATGCATCAGTGGTTTCTGGTGCATCTTTTTGAATATATGCATGCATGAGGCTAATCAAAACAAGTGTATGCATGATTATGAAAAATACAATATCTGGTTTGGATTTTTTCTTATTGACCAAGTACATGTACAAGTACACATTATGCCATATTGTAGTGATTTCTGCAAGGATGATACACCTGCAAAATGTGCCGGGGTCACGATGGCCCAGTGGTTAGGATGCCTAGACATACAAAATATTCCCACAATTAAGCCCTCCACCTCTGGGTAATGATTTTCAAATCCCTGACATGCAAGTGGGGCAGTTGCCGGGTACTGACCGCTGGTCATTGGTTTTTTTCCCGTTACTAAGGCTTCCTCCACCAACAAACCTAGCACGTCCTTACATGACCTTGGCTGTTATAGGACGTTAAACTAATAAAACCCAAACCTGTACGTGTATTTACACATAATTTCCTGTGATGGTGGTTGGGAGGATGTAGTATATTTGTCTGGATGTCGTCTGCACTGCAAGTCTTGTTTGGACATTTGTACGACGTCTTCTGACCTGCATTTGAATCTGTTTAATGATGAAACGTCACAGTCCTACCGTCCTACAGTCTACAATACTTATCAATATTGATTTTGAATTTTTATTTTACTTGTAAGAGTTTTTTATCCTTTTATTCATCAAGATATACCTGTACCTATATCTCTTTAATTGTTATTGATCAGAGAGATGAAGATATGTCTTTGGACTTAAACTGTGATGTTTTAAACAAAGTGCTTATTTTTATAAGATACAGCAGAAAATTTTGAAATGTTTTCATACAATATTGACCTATGATATGTTTTGTGTATGCATTAATGTAAGTTCACTTAGTTTTGATGTGCATGTGGGTTTCCAGTCTATACTGTTGTCTATGTAATTGTGTGAGGAGATCAATCTGTAGTTTGTAAGTTGTTCAAACTTGTGTCTAATCCTTATTTCCTTTTGGATAATAAGTAATGTTTAATGTAATAAAAAACATTGACTGCTACAGGTGTTGGTTGTTGGAGGAGGCGATGGGGGTGTTGTTCGTGAGGTCCTGAAACACAACGTCCAAAGTGTGGTTCTCTGTGAGATTGATGAGGTATAAATACATGTAATGTAGGATGTGGTTTGTACCCCAATAACAACTTAAAAGCCCAATATCCGTACCTTTCTTATTTTTTTCATGATTTAGAAGAATGTTGAAAAAAAATCCTGTTGTAAGTCATGCAGAGATACACATCTACAAATACTAACAACATCGGAGTCGAATTTAACTTGAATTTTTGTTGATAGTTACGTATAGTGTGGCTTTAATTATATGATATAAAAAAAGTATACAGTGGTGATGAATGTCACAACCACAATAAAAAAAAAATCAGAGCAAGATCGTCACTTTAATTAATGAAATGATAACACATTTTAAATTTAGATACTGTAGGTGTACTTATTTAAATGGTAGTATAATATATTTTAGCACTTTTTGTACTGTAGTTGAAGTGTTAATTAATGTTCAGCTTATATACTTCCGGTATGGAAACATTAATTTGTGCTAAAATGTATTTATTCTTCCATCCTAATGAATCATGTCTTAACAGTTTTCTGCATTTGTATTAATATTTTAATGCATTGAAGTATTAACTACTGTGCAGTATGTTAAAAGTAATTAAATTATCAGAATAGAGAACTAATATAGGCACTGCCTATTGTTTGATTCATCTTCTTATTTAGATAAAATGATGAATTGAGAAAGAATATTATCAGAAATGATATGTATCTTTCAATCCATAATCTGCTCATTTGATATCTAGAAAGTAAAATTTCACAAGTGTAAATTTTTGTTCCAGGAAGTTGTAGAAGTGAGTAAGAAATACCTGACGGAGATGTCCAAGTCTTTTGGTGACCCACGGCTGAAAGTGTTCATTGGTGACGGCGTACAGTTCATGAAACAAAACAAAGGAGAGTTTGATGTGATCATCACTGACGCCCCAGACCCGATAGGTCAGTATAAGGTTGATTATGTATACAATGTATGATTTAAGAAATTTGTTACCATAATCTACTGGTGGCCATGTGTGACTAATAATTGCCTACATATAATTATTACATGTAAAGCCCAACACCTGCGGTGTTATTTAACAATTAAAGGATTGTTAGATTGCATTTATTGGAGATATAAATGCAATCTGGGAGGTAGATAAATAGAATAGCGCCCGTTACTTTCAATTATCCAGACATTTAAAAGATTTTCATAGTTTCATAAATCATAACCAAATTCAACTACAATGTCAACTTTCCTGTACGGACTAACATGGTGTCAGTAAGCAAGACTCGCATCATGCATCATTACTACACCAAGTCTGACTGCATTTATTGGCTCATAATGCAGATCACGATTATCATTAGAGTAATGGGAGTCGCTGTGGCAAAATGTAATATAGATGTGTGTTAGAAGGGTGTGTGTTCCCGCTACGCCTACATTCTATAACAATAGGTAAGAAGATCAAAGAAAGTGTAATTATAGTCTGTTTCATACAAGTTTCTGATACATGTACTTCGTCTACTTACCTGGAGTTTACCTATGCGTGCATGTAGAATAATAGTAGTCTAGTAGTTTACTAGAAATTATAGTAAAAAATATAGTAGTTTACTAGATAATTCATCAATATTACATGTACATTATAGAATAGTCCTCGTGATGAAATATCATATTATAAAACATTTATTATGATTAATACATTAATGAAAAAAAAACATGTTGAAAATTTCCTACAAAAGTGTGTTGTAAAATGCACATTTTTACGGCATCATAATCTTCTTAGTGAAAATATGTGATTTGTTACATCATATTCTCAAGAATTAAACCTGCGATATGTACACCATTGAATGAAATATCACCTATAAAACTCTCTAAGCCACTTCTTATTCCATACCAATTTGTAAATGATGATTTGGAAAGAAGTGAAACTTACAAAAATATGCATGTAAGTAGGAAATATCATGTTGTATGCGTTCGATTTCAAGGTTTGTCATACCTATTTTTGCTGATTACATGATAGATGCTATTTTGCTAATTCCCTTATATAATTAGTCGCTGCCATAGGTTTCACATCATTTTTATTTTCTTATCTTTTTTTTTTTACAAAATTAATGTTAGTTTTCCTTGTGAATGTATTTGCCGTCTATTTGATCAGAAAGTAGACATTTCATAAAAATCCGTATATTTTGTCATGGATTGTATAACTTATGAACTTAATTAAGGACTATATGTATGGTTTGTGCCCTTTTATGATATATATAAGTTACTTAAAAACAGAAACTCGAAACTTTGTCAATTATTTGATATGCTAAATATAGAAAACATAGAGCGCGTCATTAAACAAAACTTATATTTATCTTATAAAGATATAACTTAAGTGCCTGTATATTCTCAGTAAAATATTACATGTATGTACATGTGCATGTATTTAATTTATGTTTCTGATTGACTCAATAATTTTATATTTTATAAGTTGCAAATAATTTCACTGCTCTCCTGATATAACTTCGGTTTGTCTTCATAAATTTGGTATCAACTCAAGCTCATAATCCAGGTAAAATGCATAGTATGAAATAGGTTAGCCGAAAAATTGAAATTGAACGCATGTAGGAGGGAATCCGTCCGTTAATATTCGAGATTTGTTACAACTGCTTTGAATAATCGTATATTGACGTATAACCTACACTGTTCTATGCATCTGTGGTTGGACAAGGGGAACACTTGTTTCATCTTTTATTTGCTACAAAAGCCCAAAATCTATTTTTTTCTCTAAAAATATTGTAAAGAATGGATGTTATACGTACTAACATTATGATGTTTGTCTCTAAGGTCTTATGTTATTAAGTTTTATTAGATTCCATAATATAAGAAATTCATTCGAAATTGATAGAGAAATATTGTCATAAAAATATATATATAATGCTGTTATGTGTGACCAAAAAAATCGGTGATAAATATCTTATTTTCATTTGTTTTTTTTCGTTCGTCTTTGCAAAAAATATATATACGTATACCTCTAGATACAATTACCAAAATCCATCTAACGACCTTTTGCCCATAATGCAAAACATAGTATATATGTCCAGGTAAAAAATCCAGGTAGATCACACACAGGTAAAGTTACCTTTATGATACAGACTATAATTGTTATAACAACATACTTGCTGGTAGATGTTTTTAAAAATGTAGGCGTTCCGGGATACAGCCGTTAGAAGTTATATGCGAAATGTTGTTTTCTTACATAGGTGTTGCTAAAGGACTGTTTGAAACAGATTACTACAACAGTATGAAAACTGCCCTGGCCCCAGGAGGTATTGTCTGTTCTCAAGGTAAGCCTAAATATATGAGTAACAAGATCAGGTTAATCTAATTAATAATTAAAGTCTTAATTAATGATGGTATCCATGGTTAAGGGATAGCAATACTGGCCGAGTGGTTGTGATATCGAAATATATATTACCACAAGCCCTCCACCTTCAAGTTGCGAGTTTGAACCCCATATTTGTGCAGTTATCAGATAGTACACTGGTTGTCCCACACCTCATGAACCTGGAATATACTTAACTGACCTAGACTGTTAAATCAATCAACAAAATCAAATTTTAAAAATACATGGTTATAGCCATACAAATTTGTGTTTTAAGATTTCAGAAGAAAAAAACCTGACAAAAACTCAAATTAAAGACAGTCATTATCAGAATTATAAGTAATCAAATATTACTATAAAATACAGAATTTGTTTTGTCTGAAGTGTGAACTGACCATTTATATGTCCTTACATGTGCCAAGTTGTCATGAGGCAGATTACTTAAATAAATCGCTGTGACAAAGACTATATATAACTAACAAGTGCAATTATAGACTGTTTTACCTGAAAATTGTAAAAATGGATCGCCATGAACAAGTATAGATCACCATGAACAAGTCATTGGACAAGAAAATTTGCCAAGAAATTTGATTACAGTAAGTAATAAAAGTGATTTATAATTTACAGGTGAGAGCTTCTACTTCGACCTGGAGTTTATTACAGGGTTTTTAGCCATGGCCCGCACGGCGTTTCCTCGGGTTGGGTTTGCCTACACCATGATGCCAAGTTATACGGGCGGCCATATTGGATTTGTCATGTGTAGCACAAGCCCTGTAAGTTTTTACCAATCATAGTGGGGATATACAGTATAAAATTACTCAAAAATAGTAATTTTTCAATGATTAAAAGGGATATGCATCATGTAGGTAACATGAAACAATTGAAAGTAATGTTAGTGTATAATAAAATAGATTTTGTAGTGTTGAATAATGAATTAATGTTAGTGTAAGATAAAATAGATTTTGTAGTGTTGAATATAGTAATGAATTAATGTTAGTGTAAGATAAAATAGATTTTGTAGTGTTGAATAATGAATTAATGTTAGTGTAAGATAAAATAGACTTTGTAGTGTTGAATATAGTAATGAATTAATGTTAGTGTAGAATAAAATAGATTTTGTAGTGTTGAATAATGAATTAATGTTAGTGTAAGATAAAATAGATTTTGTAGTGTTGGTTACAGTAATGAATTAATGTTAGTGTAAGATAAAATAGATTTTGTAGTGTTGGTTACAGTAATGAATTAATGTTGGTGTAAGATAAAATAGATTTTGTAGTGTTGATTACGGTAGTGAATTAATGTTAGTGTAAGATAAAATAGATTTTGTAGTGTTGGTTACAGTAATGAATTAATGTTAGTGTAAGATAAAATAGATTTTGTAGTGTTGGTTACAGTAATGAATTAATGTTAGTGTAAGATAAAATAGATTTTGTAGTGTTGGTTACAGTAATGAATTAATGTTAGTGTAAGATAAAATGGATTTTGTAGTGTTGGTTACAGTAATGAATTAATGTTAGTGTAAGATAAAATAGATTTTGTAGTGTTGGTTACAGTAATGAATTAATGTTAGTGTAAGATAAAATAGATTTTGTAGTGTTGATTACGGTAGTGAATTAATGTTAGTGTAAGATAAAATAGGTTTTGTAGTGTTGATTACAGTAATGAATTAATGTTAGTGTAAGATAAAATAGATTTTGTAGTGTGTTGATTACAGTAATGAATTAATGTTAGTGTAAGATAAAATAGATTTTGTAGTGTTGATTACGGTAGTGAATTCATCTTTATGAAAAATTGATAAACAAAAAGATTATTACAAAATAGTTACATTCAATTGCAACTTCTGCAATATAAACTAACCAAGGCAAAGTGATGTCTATGGTGGCATAACTGACACCCAAAAAATGACCATTATGACATCACTAATGTTGACATGGTAACTTCAACTGATCACCATCAAAATATCTGTTCCATCCTGTGGATTAATTGTCCTTGATAAATGGTTTTCTTGGTCTAACTTAAACAATGTAAAGACTCCAACATGAGTTAATAATGTAATTATAAGTATTAAACTATCTCCCTATGGCATGTATGGTCTATATAAATGCCAGAGCTTTGCAGTCAATCATCTCAAAATGCGCTAGCACGCATTATAAAGATCGTCTGCAAAGCTCTGCCATCTACATGTATATAGAACATATATATATAGATGCCATAGAAAGACAGTTTAAGCCTTAAATAAAAATATGCAAAAGGTGTTTAATTCCTATTGAAATGCATTCTGATCCATCATATCGTAAATTTCCTTCAAAATCCCAGAGTAAAACAACGGAAGTAACTCTGATAGATCAAACAGATATCCTTTTTTACTTTACCTGGTCCATAAGGACGGAGGTGAGCTTATGGGATACCGCAGCGTCCGGCGTCCGTCAACAATCGACTTCTTCTCCATAACCGCTGGTCGGATTTCAACAAAATTTGACTGGTAGCATCCTTATGGGCTACTAACTGAAAATTGTACAAATGATGGGGCTGATCCCCTGGGGGCCTGAGGGGCGGGGCCAAAAGGGGTCAATTTGGCTATTTCCATATAAACGACTTCTTCTCTGAAACCAAGCATGGGATAGCACCCATAATGCAATGGTAGCATCCTTATAGGGTGGGGATTCAAAATTGTACAAATGATGGGGCTGACCCCCCGGGGGCCTGAGGGGCGGGGTCAAATGGGGTCAATTTGGCTATTTCCATAAAACGACTTCTTCTCTGAAACTAAGCAAGAGATAGCACTCATAATGCAATGGTAGTATCCTTATAGGGTGGGGATTCAAAATTGTACAAATGATGGGGCTGACCCCCGGGGGCCTGAGGGGCGGGGTCAAAAGTGGTCAATTTCCATATAAATGACTTTTTCTCTGCAACTTAACATGGGATTACGCTCATAATGCAATGGTTACATCCTTATAGGGTTTGGATTCAAAATTGTGCAAATGATGGGGCTGACCCCCCGGGGGCCTGAAGGGTGGGGTCAAAAGGGGTTAATTTAGCTATTTCCATATAAACGACTTCTTCTCTGCAACTAAGAATGGAAGAGCACTTATAATGCAATGGTAGCATCCTTATAGGGTTGGGATTTGAAATTGTACAAATGATAGGGCTGACCCCAGGGG
Organism: Argopecten irradians; assembly: GCF_041381155.1. Lineage (NCBI taxonomy): Eukaryota > Metazoa > Mollusca > Bivalvia > Pectinida > Pectinidae > Argopecten > Argopecten irradians. The sequence continues at coordinate 15,031,162 of NC_091142.1, read as the reverse complement.
CCTTAGACGGCAATAGATGCGAGGTCAAAAAGGTAAATTAGGCTACTACTTTCATATAAATTTCTTTGTCTCTGAACCTATGTATTGGATAGCATATTTGTATGGTATCAATAGCATTATTGTATGGTTGTGATTCAAAATTAAACTTTGGGAGTCAATTTTGCTTATTTTTCTGATTGTCAGAGTCTTGTGATAATTACTAAAAAAAAAACCAGGTGAGCGATACAGGCCCTCTGGGCCTCTTGTTTACTTTACGTTAGTAATCATAAATGACGGAGTTCAACTAAGGGAAGTAACTCTTGATTAATACTTCATACAGAAAGGTGTTTTTGATCTTTGTGTGTCATGCACTTGTATTTTGTAGGACGTTGTATTTGAGGAGCCAGTAAGGTGTTATACAGATGAAGAAATCAGTCAGATGGATCTTCGTTACTACAACACAGCCATTCATCGGGCAGCTTTTGTTTTACCACAGTTTGTTAAAAAGGTAAGCTAATTTATTTTATAGAAGGATGAATTATCCTGGGCCGTTTTCTATTTCAAGTATTAATCCTGACGAACCTGAAGATTTTGATACAGGCCTGTGAGGGATTTTCTAAGGCTCGTCCGAAAAACATGTGACGTCACCAGGTCTGTCATTAATTAAAAATCGATTAACTAGGTCCAGCCAGTCAATCCTTATTAAGGATAATGGCCATATTAAATCTTTGAATACTACTGGAGACAACTATATGGGCTTGTATGTGGAGGTCGAAGGGGAGATACTTGTGAATTTTCTGCTTGAAAGGGGAGTCATTTTGTGAATTAAAAACCTACTGCTAATCTAAATACAAACGATGAAATCCTTGTTAACATGCTATGTTTAAAAGCATATTTACTTTATGAAATTGGTCTGCGTCTGATTGCCATTTTGAATGTTATGTACATTTGTATTCGCATGTGTAAGACATTGGACAAAGACATGGCAAACATTGGTTATAGAGTAAATTCATTTTACAGCATAGGTTTAATATACTTATATTTATTATCACATACAGTCAAACCTGTGTATAAAGGACACCCAGGGGACAAGGCTAAAATGTCCTTTATAGAGAGGTGTCCTTTATATAGAGGTCAGTTTTTTGACGAGTTATGTCCCCTGAGCGGTTCAACCTAAGCAATCTTTTCATACACAAATACATGTATTTGTCTCATTTTCTTTTCATTTGGTTCATTTTGATATATATGAGAAGTAACATACTGTATTTTTCCTATTAGAGAGCCTCCTCTAATAAGGGCGCCCCTACGTTTTTCGCTGAAAAAAATCAACTGATTACATACAATATTTGTGCCAGATTGTGACGATTTGTCTTTGCAGACACTAATAAAATACTGTTTCACATCAATCTGATGCTTAACAGATATCCAAGCAGCTATAAATTTATTGCATTGGGCAACTTAGGACATCTTTGCCAAGTGTTTACACATAGGAACAGCGAGAATGCCATGTTCAAAACAAAACGTGTCACTTGAATGTCCCACACATGTGTATGGATGAAGACTAACTGGCAACAACATTTTAGTGATGTCTATACAGGTTTCATGAATACTTACTATATATCTATGATAAAGGTTCCTAAATAACAGGATTGTTATCATTTCAAAGCATTTTATTGTGTGCTCTTGTCGGTATTTGCCATCTGCCAGAAAACGAAAGTAGCGATCGAAAGCAATGTCTGCCATTTTGTGTACGCATGGTAAACAAACAGGCTAGCATGAAATGCCAAAATTCTGTGAAACAGACATAATTAACCAATGTTTAATACTTCTGGTGCATACATTTCTTCATAATTATGTAATTTCAATACTTACTTGGCTTCAAAACGTAAGTTAGTTATAGTAAGTTTCAGAAAAATACGAAACTAAAAGCAAGATGACTATAGTCTATTTCAGAAAAAAACATCTAAAAATGGTTTCAAATAACGGCGTCCCCCCCCCCCTATGCCATTTACCTGCGCCCGGCGTCCTCATTAGGGAAAAAACAGTAATTATTTTTTAAAGGAGCAAGGTTATTCAGGACAAATAATTTGTTAACATCTTCAGATAAATAAAACAACTCTTTCGTGAAGGTTATGAACAATTCATTATATCGTCTGTTTTTGTAAAATCCCAAATAAAAAGTGGCACAAAATGAGGAAATCAATGTTTGGGCTCGTTCAAAAATTTCCATTTGGGGTTGACAATATCTTGGAAGATTCCATCTTTTCGCCACTCATTGGTCCGTACATGTTATTGTTCTAAACACATTGTTGATGAGCCGAGTAAAGTGTCCAGGCTTTCGTGAGTCTCTGTTATTTCAGACAAAACAAATGTAAACACATGTAGTCGTGAACTGGCTGACATCAAAAAGTCGCTATACAAACAATGGTTCACACCCAACGAGTCCCAAAGATGTATTCCAACACAGATATAATGCAAACCCCAGAGTGTTATGAAAGGTGACGTAAGGGAAATAACTCTAAATGACTAACACAGAAGAACATTGCCGATATATATGGCTTTGATGGACAGGTTCAAAATAAGATGTTCGCTGTTTGTATTATAGAATATTTACTGTCTTCAGGTTTAATTTAAGTGTTAGCTTTCTTCATAGAAAGTGTCCGCTTTACACATTCAATTCACATAGTGATTTTCATTCAAATACCATGTCTTTTTGTGTCCACTATTCTGTATATTTATGTAATCTAACTTCTACTGAAAGCTTGTTTTTTTCAAGTGAATGTACCGACGTTCGGAAAATTTATTTGTGTCCGTTATATGGAAATTTTACCGACTTACAGACTAAACTTAGTGTCCGCTGTCCGCTTTGAGGAGGTGTCCGCTATATACATGACAATATTTATATAGTGATTTTTCTTGGGGATTCCTAGCACTGTCCGTTATGGACAGGTGTTCGCTATATAGAGGTGTCCGCTATTGCAGGTTTGACTGTAATATATTGTACAGTGCAACTTCCCGAAACTGAACCTTCTCAAAACCGATCGCCTCTAGAAACCGAACATGGATGTCATGTACAGAATGAATTCCTCTTTATTAATAGTGAATAAAACTTCCCAAAACCAATCTCTCCCAATTCCAAATACCGGACCAAATTTGAGATTGGTATAGTCAAATGTAACTAAAACACACTTCTGAAAACCGGCCACATCGCTAGTTTACATTGAGGTCTGATCAACTGACAGTGAAATACACACGTACCTGTGATGACATTTACATAAACAATTAATATCGGTCGGTTAATATAACGAACACTAGGCAGTACAGTGTAGTGTAGAAAATGACTTCCGATCAATAAAATATGGATCGTAATGATGGATATTTAGTTCACTTCTCCAAACAGAACCCTCTCTAAACCGGCCTAAATTTTATGCACTGACCATAATCGGTTAAGGGAAGTTCCACTGTATATACCGTATTGGACCAAATAAGTGCCCCTCCCCTTTTTTTTAGGCTTCAATTCACTTACTTTAGATTAAATGGATATTTTCACAAGTATTTTAGTTCGCAATCAGCAAGTGTAAATAACATATCTGCTTGTAATATTTACACGATTAATATGCTGTCTAGTTAATCAACCTTTTCATGTATGTAACCATATAAAAAAAAACAAATGTGGGGAAAATTTTGTCGCTCAAATGTCATTTGCTAAATTACCGGTAGTGTAAATTTCGCCCTCATGTAAATTTCCACATAACAATATATGTTTGACTTATATTTAACATATTCCTTTGGGTTTTTTCAGGCACTTGAGCCAGCACAGGGCACCAATGGCCAAACAGTAGACACATGAGGTCCAGTGAAGTAGACAGTATTTGTCATCTGTATATATTTTATTGATGTTCACATTTATAAGCCAGATTATCATTTGCTGTTATTTTATCTTGATCATAATATTCCATTAATGTCTCTACTAAGTGCTGCCTTTATTTTTCCGCCGTCAATTTTTTTTACATAGAATAATGTATTCATTATTATACACATATTTTGTTTGAAACTTTTTATTGGTTATACATAATTCTGTTTCCTATTAATGTTGATACTTACTCCATTTTTAGACATATCAATAAGCTATAAAAATAACATTGTTTATTTCCATCGTTGATAACCAACATGTGACAGGGTCTCATAACACTCTGAGAGAAATTTTCCATACTTTTAGATGATTGAGTAAAAGGTATAAGCTACAAAAATGTAGCTGAGAAATGTGTACTATATGTCAAACAGATGTATTATTTTCCACTTAATGAATGCCCATACAGAGGACTTTGGGTCCTTTGAGAAGGGGGGAGGGTGCTAGTAACCAAATTATGAAAATATAGTAAGCTTTCTCAAATTATCGCTCAGAGGGAGCCACAAATATATTTGCAAAATAAGTAATAGAAAATGATCTAAGTCTACGTTTTTTTAAAAGAATTAATCTTTAGTAACTTTTAATAGGGGAGGGGCCTATTTTATATAAGTTTAGAGACTTTGTTTTTATTCCTTAAACAATGAATTAGAAACATTTATGAAATATTTTTGTTTAAGATCATTTATATATCCTGGTAACTAGAATAAAAAACTGAGAAACACATAATGGAAATTCATCACATTTTTGATACATGGAGATAATGTATATTGTTTAAAATTGGTGGGATCCATATTGATCCATATTTTGTGGTTTTCTATATGGAGCATAGTAAAAAACATTGAATTTTGAGGTTCACTAATTCTGTGAGCTATTGTTCTTAGATATGCCAATCAATTCATGGATTGAAAAGGCGAATACACTGGAAATAAACCTACCAGCAAAATTTAACTGCTATACATTATTTTATTTACTGTAAAAATGAATATTTTCGTGTTTGGAAATTTCCGATAAGCCAACTCCCAAATTATCCGTGGTGTGGAAATTTTCACGCTGTTAAACCTACCATAAAACAATTTTTACAGTACTATAGTCGGTATTTATTCATGTTAAATGTTTCATTCTATATAATAAAAAGTCACACAACTCAAAATCTTTTCTTCTGTAATTCAGAATAATCGTAAGACTACATGTACATACACATGTACCTACTTGACTGACTATGATATTGTTACATTAGAGTGACACTTGAAAGCTGACATGCTTTTGAAAGCAGCATGGCTGAATACCTGTTCACAGGATGTTTTTTATTATAGGGTGCCAGTAATGTGCTATTGTCATAACATACTCATCTATGTATCTTATTACAAGTATTTATACTTCGGACAACGATCATGATAACGTTACATAACACTGACAACTTGAGTGTAGTGATGAATATATCTGAACTACAAGACAAGAGTTGGTGTCTTGGATTTTATTATCAGTTTATACCTAGTGAAAATATTCACGAGTCAATATTTTCAAGCGTATATATTTTCCCATGTAGATATTATTCACGGAGATTTAATGATTGCGAAATGAAATACATGTATGCGAAATTTCCACATCGCTAACATTTCCACTTTTACAGTAATAAGTAACAATGCTAAAATTCTATAAATACAAGTGCTATATTTTATTGCAAAATCATGGAAACTGTATAGTTACAAATGTAATTGACTTTGAATCAAATTTTTGTGGCATAATGTTTACCTTTAGTAACTTTTCAATGGTTTTGATATCTGCATTACATTCAGTCATGTAATGAATGTGGAAGTTTTAATTAAACATTGTTAATTTCATTCCTATGTTCAATTTTAATTGGAATCTATTAGTTGATATTGTTATATATATTATGCTCATTAAATTTTCATCTTTTTTATTTGAACATGTTAATTGATTATCCGTTAAAATTTTCAAATCATGTGAGTTTTTATTGTTGATTTATAATTATCAATAGTGAATCATATTGGTTTAAGAATGAAAAATTATATTAATTTTGTTGAAATTTTAGATAAGATTGTTGTTTCTATTTCAAAAATAGATAAAGCAATTAAAAAAGAAATATTATGAGAACTACAATATTAATTTGTCACTTCTGCATTTTATTTTCATTCACCCCTGAAATTTCATAATGGACTAGTCTAGTCTTTGATTTAGAAGAGCCTAAATGTGTCTTCATGGGGAATGAATTAATAGCTGCATAATTATATTCAGAAGTGTAAATTATACACAACTTCTAAGTTGGTTCGGTGATCGAGGTTTGAGCCTTCTTTCTATGATATTGTTGTTGATATTTTTTTTTACTATTTTTCTTGTCATTCCCAATGATTGTTCTTTTACCATAATAAAAGATAATTTTCAGTTTTGTTATCGCTATCATAAATGTTATGCATAATTTCTATATGTTTAAACATTTTATGCCTATAAAATCCACTATTTCACTTGTTTTACGTTACCATTGCAAAATGTTCTCCCTTTAATCTTATGTTGCATGGTTTTAAATGTCTTTTAATGCCTTTAATTTAATGTTTTTTGAGATGATAATTCAATATAGACTCAAGGAGAGAAAAAAAAACTTTTTTATTTCAACGTGTTAAGCAGCTGATTAGAATTTGTGAATACATTGTCACAAGAATATTTCAAATAAATCGTTGTGAAAATGTTGATGTAAAGTCTAAAAATGTGAAAATAAATCATGGTGAAAGAATAGATTGGTTTACAGCTAATAAATAAAGTTCTTGCTTTAGTGTATCACTTATTTGCATTTATATGACGATTGTGGAATACCAGTAAGCAAAGTAGATTTGCTAACTTAAAGATTTACATGCAGGTATACATTTGACTCCGTCTGCTATAAATGTGTTCATGATTTTCTTTTATAAAACAATTTTGATTATTGGTCAGTCGATGGTTTATTCATCAAGAATTGTTTTTGTTTTAGAAAGCAATTCTCGAATTGGATGGTTGTCTACGTTATTGTGTATTTGTGTTAGTGACTTAGTATAATAATATATATATACATATTAATTAATTAAGGACAAAAGACGTATTATATTATATATTGTTGTGTAAAAAGAAATTTAAGGTTTGTTAATTTTCGTCTTTTCGGGGCGAAAAGACGAAAAGACGAAAATTAAGGTTTGTTAAATTTCGTCTTTTCGGGGCGAAAGACGAAAAGACGAAAAGACGAAAATTAAGGTTTTTTAAATTTCGTCTTTTCGGGGCGAAAAGACGAAAAGACGAAAATTAAGGTTTGTTAAATTTCGTCTTTTCGGGGCGAAAAGACGAAAAGACGAAAAGACGAAAATTAAGGTTTGTTAAAACGTCTTTTCGGGTCGAAAAGACGAAAAGACTTCGAAATTTAAGTGTTTGATTAATTTTTTCGTCTTTTCGGGGCGAAAAGACGAAATTAAGGTTTGTTAAATTTCGTCTTTTCGGGGCGAAAAGACGAAAAGACGAAAATTAAGGTTTGTTTATTTTCGTCTTTTCGGGGCGAAAAGACGAAAAGACGAAAATTAAGGTTTGTTAACAAAAAGTCAAACACGTAAAGACGAAAGTGATACACGCTAATTAGCGATTTTGAGTCTCGTCTTTTCGCCTTCAAAATTCTCGTCTTTTCGTCTTTTCGTCTTTTCGCCCCGAAAAGACGAAATTTAACAAACCTTAATTTTCGTCTTTTCGCCCCGAAAAGACGAAAATTAACAAACCTTAATTTTCGTCTTTTCGTCTTTTCGTCTTTTCGCCCCGAAAAGACGAAATTTAACAAACCTTAAAGGCGAAAATTAACAAACCTTAAATTTCGTCTTTTCGTCTTTTCGCCCCGAAAAGAGACGAAAATTAACAAACCTTAATTTTCGTCTTTTCGTCTTTTCGCCTTCCGGTCCGGTGTGGAAGTCATTTTGAAATCTTTTTATCTTAATATTGACTTAATTGTTCAATATGGAAGCATCAAAGAAGTTTATGATAACAATCGATTTATTAAATTGATAGTATTACAAGTATCTTCATCAATAACTAAGATTAGAAGTTTTAAAACAGAAGTCAACATGTTTGTTTACAACAGTTATGTAGATTTCTCACACGTGGCATATGACACGTGCCACTAACAGATTCATCATTCCGCAAATCCTTTAGCGTGATTGATACATTTTTTAAAATTCATTAATATCTTATTTTTTTGTGTTCTAATCGCCCTCTTTAGCAATTACGCTTATCAAAACATTGCCGTGTATATTTAGGACCATAATGAACTTAAGATGCTAAACAAGCACATAGAGGAGTTGCCTCCCCTACAATAACTTTAAAAAAAAAGTTGTCGGCGGGTAATATTTGAAAGCGTTTGAACCACGGTATAAACTTGTTAACAAAATAATTTATGAAAGACAACTCGTGAAGACTTTGAGTTTAAAGGAAGGACTTGTACCAAGAAATTGCTCAAATACAGTTAATTAGAACAGTCAATCAGTAGGTACAATGTACTGTGTATTATTTGAAAAGACATTTTGACTACATACACGACATGATCTTCATCATAATTGTACATTAGAAATTACATTATAATCTTCGTCGTATATGATAGATGACAAAGTAAAGTATATCTGTAATTTGTATTTTTTCGGGGCGAAAAGGCGAAAGAAAAGACGAAAAGCGAAATTAAGGTTTGTTAATTTTCGTCTTTTCGGGGCGAAAAGACGAGATTTTTGAAGGCGAAAAGACGAAAATAAAAGGCGCTAATTAGCGTGCTTCACTTTCGTCTTTTCGTATTTGACTTTTCGTCTTTTCGCCGCGAAAAGACGAAATTTAAATTTGTTAATTTTTTCGTCTTTTCGCCCGAAAAGACGACGAAAAGGCATAAATCAGCCACCGTAGTTATACTATATGCTTTACTTCTTTCGAACTGATGTATAAATGTGCTGGATGTTGGGTAAATATATTGGTATTCCCCTAGTGGAGCATGGCCTTTCTGTCTTTTCATTGGTCAAGATCGTAATTTACTAATTTCTGTCACAACACATTTTCACGTCACAAATTGTTATTGTCATCAATAAGTAATCGAATGACGTAACATTGTTGTACAACAACCGAATATGTGACCATGTCGGAATCCTTCACGATTTCTCATTCGTATCATAAAACATGGACTCAAAATTCATTTTGTCCATTATCGTACAATTTGTACGAGGACCTTTCGCTGGATTGGGTGATATAGAGCATACTGCTTAAAAGTATAGGTCGCGGCTAATCGTTTTCACAGGACATTGGCAAGCGCTCGTAAACACACGCCCGCGTAAGTTTTACAACATGTATAAGCAATATGTTTTCCCATGTACCTATATAAATCCAGACCTAGCACGAGGTTAGTAATATAAATAGACAATCGTTTTGGTTTTATAGAAATTAAAATCACATCTGTTAAACATGCCGAAATAACAAATTGGACAACTTTCGTATAATTTTACTTATGTAAAAGACTTTATTACGAGCTTTGAAATCGTTAATACAAATCCTTAATTTTTTGTTATTAATTAATATATTTACATTTACATCTCACTTCTATGTAAACTAACCAAGGCAAAATGAAGTATATGACGGTATAACTGACACCCAAATCGTGACCATTATGACGTCACTAATGTTGACGTGGTGACGTCAACTAATCACCGTCAAATGGCTGTTCTATCTTGTGGATAATAAATGTCATTGATAAACGGCGTTCCTGTAATTACAGAGATTCTAAAATGAGTTGATAATGTAAATATAAGCATTTAATTAACTATCTTCCTATGGCATCCATGGTCTATATAGATGCCAGAGTTTTGCAGACACAGTATCACGAGTTTGAATTCATAATAATTATAATGACATTATATTTTTTAGTGTCGTTATATATAGCGTTATAATATGTTTTCGTATCGGCTCTTTTCAGCTTCATCAGTAGACAGTTTCAATTTCATATGAAACCTACATATAATAATACCACATGCACAGTGTATATTATTATTTGAAAGCATTTGCTTTGTATTTTTACCAATCCCTTGTAACATTTTTAGCATCCTCGATACTCCAGGGGTTTCGATCATTTTCATCGTAAGTGATTGGAATCCCTAGAGTATCGAGGATGCTTTTAGGATATCAAGACCTACTTGTAAGAGAAAATGATGGACGTTAAACTGTTATTTACAATTTTGCGTCGTTACAAATGAAAATGTTGTTAGAAAACAAACACTGCAGATTACATCCCTGATATTTCAGGGGTTTCTATCACTGTAGTTATATGTTCCTTATATGTACATGTTATTGAAAAACTAAAGGCTCTATCAGCGACAACAGATCTAGATGAGACAGGTAGTTTGGGTTTTTATCAAATCAATAACGGTACACTGTGGTTAACTTTGTGGCTTTGGAGTTGGGCCTCACTGTCTCTGTTATCTTTAAAGGCAGTCTTTGTAGGTCTGTGATTGGTCAGTTTATTTCCCCTGAACTGTCTTCAGTGTCCCGGAGTGATTCTTAAATACTGCTGTATCTCCTTTAAAAATCAAACATCATCGAACATTTGAAAATACAATCGAGTTCACATTTTATTTTTTTTTTTTTCGAATTATGTCTTTTGACGTGATTGCTCAGGGTAGCAGACTGACCAAACGCCCTTCCACAAATGTCACACTTGAATGGTTTCTCACCTGTGTGCACTCTCAAGTGTGACGACAGGTACCAACTCCGTGTAAACGTTTTAGCACAAATGTCACACTTAAACGGTTTCTCACCTGTATGAATTCTCATATGCCCGGTTAGATGATTTTGTCGAGAAAACATCTTCCCGCAGACGTCGCACTTGAACGGATTCTCTCCTGTATGCCTCCTGAGATGTTCTACAAGATGTCCTTTTTGAAAAAACCTCCTATTACAAATATCACATTGGAACGGTCTCTCGCCAGTGTGTGTTCTGATGTGTAATTTCAGGGAACATGGCTGACTAAAAATCCTACCGCAAATTTCACACTTGACGCCATTTTCCTCCCGCTGCCGCTCATCTAAGTGTGTTTTACGATGTTTTTTCACATGACTTTTCAGAGCAAATCCTCTACCACAAATTTCGCATTTGAATGGTCTATCTTTTGTATGTACTCTCAAATGTGGAGTTAGGAGGCTTTTATACGAAAATCCTTTACCACAAAATTCACACTTGAAAGGATAAATCCCGGTATGTGTACTGGTATGTGCCAACAAGTTAGAGTTGCAAGGAAATGTCTGAAAACATGTGTCACATTGATATGGTTTAGTAACTTTTTGTTCTGGTTTTGCCATGTTGGAGTTGTACAAATATATACAAATCCAGTGTTTATCAGGTAGGAATTCACAATTCAGAACGACAGTATATACTGGGGATATGGAACTTAGATCACATTATCCCGATGTTGTCATTGGAAAGGGCATTAAGGATCCGTGTACTATACACCACATATAAAGCGCGGGATTCTGTATTAACTAATTGAAGTTTTGAACGAAATCGTTGTTCTTTAAATTGTTTTTTTTTTCCGGCTCATCGTTGATAGTATCCGATTATATTCTCGATAATTGGGATCGCACCCAATAAAACTACTTGTACTGGCTCATCACTATTGTATCCAGATACATTGTAATTCGCGCTCCTCACATAAATTAATGGATGTGATTTCAGATCGTTTTTTTAGCAGTCCTGGTACATCCTGCGTGAGAAAATGAAACAAATGTTAAGACAAATACGTAACCCTTTAGGTATGTGAAAATTGGACGTGATAATAAGATTGTTTAAAGATGCTCCACCGCGACAGAGCTTAAACGATACAAATCAATGTTTGAACAATAATTGGTGTTTAATATACATGTATATCAATTATGGACATTTGTTGAGGTCCATATGGTGTTATATCACCAGAGTAGAATGAACAATAACCGAAGGCGGAGCCCAAGGTAATTATCGTAAATAATACAAGGGCTTTATAGCACCATATGGACCGAAACAAAGGTCCTTAATTTCTATATAAGCGATTTAGATTCTTCAAAAAATGGTAAAAAAACATTCTCAAATGTGCATACTAATGATAAGAAAGCGTTGGGCAAAGAACGGCACCCTGAAGAATGCAGCAGTTTTACAATGAAGTTCAGAAAGGAATATTGAATCGGTGTTTCAAAAAAATGGAAAGACCGCGTGAATATGCTATATATTGAACGTCATGTGACTATGTATTATACAATTAAAATAGTTGGACATCAGAGCATATCTAAAATATTTGTCTAAATTACAAAAAAATAATTTAAAATAATTTATATTTTTCTTTTGGTGCATGCAAACTCAATGCTTCATTCCAGTATAGGACATAGTGCAACAGGAATTTCTTAGGGACGCAATTAATTATGTTAATATTTGTATCTTGACGCCTGTTAATTAAATGAGAAGATCAAACTTTAGATACGTGAATAGGTGGTAATGGTATTAAGTACGTAACTTTTGTAACTGAAGAAAAATACTCATTTGCCTGCTCCTGATAATGATACAAAAATATATATCGTTTGTCATTGGTGGAGCATCTCCAAAATGATTTTTTTTGTTTATATATATTATATCATTCACCCCGAACGACACATTTAGACTCTTCTAACTCAAAGACTAGACCAGTCCATTATGAAATACCAGGGGTGAATGAGTTAATTAATTAGCGTCCCTTTAAAAAGCAATATTTTATCGACATATCCATATATTATGTAATTCCAAGTTGGATAAGTTTGACCCAAAAAGTGATGATGCAAATATCTTTATAAATAACGAGTATTGCAAAAATATTTCGGTTAATCTTCAAAATAACATTTTTGATATACTTTACTAAATACTTACTCTTAATTAGAACATTATACTACCGTATACATGTACGTACTAGGTCTAGGGATATCAACGAATATTCGAATATTTGAATATTTAAATATTAGTTCGGTTTCAAGTGTCATATATGTATGTCCTTGTTCGGTATTTTGGTATTCGAATAACAAAACACTTCTTTTTGGTTTAATGTATTAATACGTAAAATGGTAAGCTTGATCGTGCCTTTATTTACTCAGAAATAAAAACATATGTATATATGTTTCTGATTTACTTTAGTACTATTTATCAACATATTTAATATGGTAAACATCAGCAACGTTAACGTTACACCCGATCGTTTGCTAAAAACACGAATTGAATATTAAAGTGATTGAATATTCGAGTAGTAATTTCTAATTGATTAACATCGCTAATACGTAATTCTCCACATTTTTACTCACCTGTTCAATATCATGAAAGATCTGTTTCTTCAGGTGTTTCTTCTTTACTGGTCCAGGTCAAAAATGAACAAGACATTTACAGTTGACCAACAGATGAGCATGCGCAGTCGCACATACATTAATTGTAAGTACATTATATATGTAGTTGCAATTAAGTCATAAAATGTCACCTTTCCTCTGTTAAGCCTTGATTCTACGTCTCTTATAGTACCTCCTGGTGTTATTTACACGTTAATATATCAACTGTCGACATGTACACGTCACTTTGAGTAGACATGTCATCGTCATTATATAACACTAACATTGTAAATAAGCTAAGAGCCATCTTGGATTTTTATTGTTTAAAAATTGCCCGGAAACCACAAGTGTCAGATTGGTGACAAAAGGGTATTGTTATTTAGATAAAAAGATCTGGCGTATAATCAATTAAATCTCGTAGTTGACAGAGCAGACAGAGCATAAACTATACTCATAATTAAAATAATAATTGATGATTAATCGTGTGTATATATAATTTACACAAAATATATCAGTACCTATATGTTGCTTCTAACCCCAATGTATATTATTTTCCAATATAACATTGGCAGTTAGGCTCTGGCGTACTTATATCACAATCAGAGTTCCAGAGGTCACGAACATTCACTTAAAATAATGATAAATATTCTTAAAATTGGTCAATATGAAAATATATTCTAGTTGGGTTGAAGTGTTGTATCTATCTTTGTATAATTCAATTTTGCTTGTTACGAGCATTTGCATTGGCTTAAAAATTTACTTTATCAGCCCACAGAGATATTTAAATCTCTGTCAGCCCATAAAGGAAAACATGGCGTCGCCGTTTGAGATGACAGCGTAATGATTTCATAGACAAAAGAGTCCCAAAATGAATTTTGAATATTGAAGAGATTATCTTTAGTAAATTGAATTATAAGGACTAATATGAATAGATGTTTTATGTTATGGTGAAATAACACAAAAATCTGTGTGTACTCTCATCTTAAACCGCTTCGCGGTTTATTTAGAGTACACTCAGATTTTTGTGTTATATCTCCATAACATTAAAATAGTATCTGATTCAAGTTAATCCTTAAATATTTGGTTTATCGATAGGACTATTTCATCTACTGCTATTGTTTAGTCTGTTGTTCTGGACAACAGACCGGAAGCCAGTGCCACCCAGTATTTCCCGCCAAATCTTAGGCTGTTCCATCGACTGATATTTTTCTCTATACAGACGTATAACTTTTATTTTCATGCTTTATTTTTTATCTATTTTATTTTTTAAATGATAATGACTACTTTAAATGTAAATATCAGCATTTGTTGTCATATTTTTGACATGCATTGGTGTGTAACATACATTGGGTGTTCTAGCATATCTATCATGATATGCTAGAACACCCAATGTATGTTACACACCAATGCATGTCAAAAATATGACAACCAATGCTTAAATAATTCATTTTACTTTTTGGTGGGTGCAATATCAGTACTTCAATCCATTTAGGATATAAAATGTAGTGCCATGGATATTTTCGGTACGCAATTACATTTATGTAATTATTTTCAATAGTTTTAATTGAAGTAAGATTAATTTAGAAGCTCATGTAATAGGGTAAAGCATGTTTTATTTCCGATGTTAGTCTACATACAAAGTTTCATTAAGCTTGATTCATATTAAAAGTTATTATGTTCACAAGGTTCAATAATTATTATTGCAAAGGGCAATAACTCCGCAAATTACCGCCGAGTCAGGCTGTTTTTCGAAATCGTTCGAGATCTTTCAAATGTTAGTCTACATACAAAGTTTCATTTAGCTTGGTTCATATTGACAGTAAATTACTGTCGAATCAATCTGATTTTCGAACTGGTTTGAGATCGATCAAATGTAAGTCTACATGTACATACAAAGTTTCATATACATGTAGCTTGGCTCATATTTACCAAGATCTATTTATGACGGATGCCGTCACACAAAGTTCCCCCAATCTCCACAGAGCCTAATTTGACAATAGTGACCTCCTCTGGATGATGATGTGACATTGTTTTACTGGTAAATAAATTTTATTTCGCAGTAGAAAATGTTTTTTGAAAAGTCACATCATTTCAAGTTAATATATCAGGCACAACAATGTCTATAATTGTATTAGATTTGTGCTCTCAACCATGTTCCTTTTTGCTCAACTTTGACCAATTACATGCAGTGGCAGCGATCTTGACACCTGGTCTGCACAAATTGCCCAAAAATAACCTCAAATTATGTTTATGTCACTAGTACCAGTATGATCTAATGATCTACAACTTAAAAAAAAAAAAAAAAAAAAAATGAACTTGGACCTAAAACGGATCCCTGCTGACCAGTGAATAAAGGGAGACAATTCTTACTGGTTTTTAGAAAATTTGAAACAGTCACAAAATTTGTTTTTTACTCATGATTATGGTATTTTTCTCTTTAACATTTAGAATATGATTTAAACTACATATTGAAACCGATTCCAGGCAAATCGGATCAGTAGTTAAACGGACAATTCAGTGAGGCTAATTCTGTTACATAACCATGAAGCAAAATAAGACATAAATATATTGGTCTACATTCCTTATAAAACATATAACAAGAAATATTGACATATTTCACGACATTGTTAAGTATTTTGATTGATATCGTTTAAATTCCAAATCGTTGATCAATATGATTAAGCAGGTACAACATGTACGCTCTACCCATACCTGAGCCAAAGTCCTGCACGTTAAACAAATGCAATACATAACCACTGAGGAGTTGGTTGAATTATATTTAGACAAGAGCATACACCTAATAACGTTAATATACTACTGTACGAGCGATTTGAGTAGTTCTAAGCAAAAGAAATCTTTACTACACTGGCAAGGGCCAGGGTTCGGCATACAAGACATCCCACCACTATGTGTAAAGGCGGACAGTAAATTAGATTGAACATTTCACATATATACAGAGGGCTTTCCTGGCATATCACACTAAAACCAATTAATCTAATTTCTATAAGGACTGGTTTGTTTCCGAAATATGTGCATTAATGTACTCTTAGACTGAATTGTCCCTTTAACATCGAAATGCAATATTTTCAGAGATATTTATAATGAATGAATTATAAATTTCAAAGTAGTAAAAGTGTTCTTGGAATATAATTCATGATTGGGAACGAAACACAACTTAAAAGAAGAGTTGCAAAAGAAAACTTTAAAATTGGATATAATTTGACACCTTTATAACCCACTTATGTAAATGAGAGGTGTCATACAAACACAGAGGAAACTGGTTCAGTATACTAAAGTCTGGATTATTCTAAATGGAAATCGAGCGTGACTTCATATTGGAATCATCTATACTCCAAACAAAAAACATCCGGATTTGTAATGAGTGTTCAGTGTGCTTGAAGAATCAAATATTTACTATTTTTTTCCTTATTGCAAAAGTTATTTTTAGGGTTTTCTTTTCTAACACACTATCTATACGTACATGTACGAGTATCGTATATTTTACTTACATTGTACATGACATGTTTACTATCTCAGTAAAATGGACCTTTGTTTCATGGTCTCTTATTGTTGTCAATGCTTAAAAATCATGTATAACTATTACTGGATTGGAAGTGTTGGATATTTTACTATCCAACGGTCATACTGTTGGATAGTAAGCTCAATACTGTTGCTATCCAACTTACCATTACCATCTACGCATGGCATCGATAAGTGTGTTTTACATGTCCTATTCAACACCAGCTCGTGGTTTATCCTATACATATTCTGTCCAAGTTGAAAATTCAGTGAGGCTAATTACGTTACATAACCACAAGGCAAAAAAGTTCAAGACAAAATTTTCTTTAGATCTAGAGCCGGGGTTCAGTATACAATACATCCAACCAACCACTATGTGTAATAGCGGACATTAAGCGAGTTTGAACATTTTACATACATTTCACTAAAGTGGGTTTTTCTGACAGTAATTTCCGAAATATGTGCAAATTTTAATGTTCTCTTCGACTGAATTGTCCTTTTAAAGAGTTATCTGCCCTTGAGGATATTATTGATAGGGACGAATACCCCTGCCCTGTGCCCACCACCATCACAAAGTAACGACGTTATATAGGCAACTCTTTCCCACAAAGGGATATAACTCTGTTATATGCAAGGGATATAACTCTGTTATATGTAAAGACGGCAGAATAAATAAAAAAACGGAAATATTGATTTATTTACATTAAGATTTAATACATATAGAAATTAACGACACATCTGTTAAACATGCCGAAATAACAAATTGGACAACTTTCGTATAATTTTACTTATGTAAAAGACTTTATTACGAGGTTTGAAATCGTTAATACAAATACCTAATTCTTTGTCATTAATTAATATATATATATATATATATTACTTGTCACTTCTACTATATAAGCTAACCAAGGTATAGTGAAGTATATGACGGTATAACTGACACCCAAATCGTGACCATTATGACGTCACTAATGTTGACGTGGTGACGTCAACTAATCACCGTCAAAATGTCTGTTCCATCTTGTGGATTAAATCGTCGTTGATAAACGGTTTTCCTAGTCTAGCTTATACAATGTAATTGCAGAGACCCTAAAATGAGTTGATAATGTAAAAAATAGCATTTAACTATCTTCCTATGGCAGCTATGGTCTATATACATGCCAGAGTTTTGCAGACACAGTATCACGAATTCGGATTCATAATAATTATGTCTTAGTGTAGTTGTATACCGTTATAATATGTTTTCGTATCGGCTCTTTACAGCTTCATCAGTAGACAGTTAATTTCATATGAAACCTACATATAATAATACCACATGCACAGTGTATATTATTATTTGAAAGCATTTGCTTTGTATTTTAACAATTCCTTGTAACATTTTTAGCATCCTCGATACTCCGGGGGTTTCGATCATTTTCATCGTAAGTGATCGGAATCCGTAGAGTATCGAGGATGCTTTTAGGATATCAAGACCTACTTGTAAGAGAAAATGATGGACGCTATGCTGTTATTTATAAATTTGCGACGTTACAAATGAAAATGATATTAGAAAACAAACACTGCAGATTACATCCCTGTTATTTCTGGGGTTCCTATCACTGTCGTTATATGTACCTTTGAATATGTTATTGTAAAACTAAAGGCTCTATCAGCGACAACAGATGAGACAGGTAGTTTGGGCCTTTGATCAAAACAATAACGGTACACTGTGGTTAACTTTGTGGCTTTGCAGATGGGCTTCACCGTCTCTATTAACTTTAAAGGAAGTCTTTGCATGTCTGTGATTGGTCTGTTTATTTCCCCTGAACTGTCTTCAGTGTCCCGGAGTGATTCTTAAATACTGCTGTATCTCCTTTAAAAATCAAACATCATCTAACATTTGAAAATACAGTGTGTACAATCGAGTTCACATTTTATTTTATTTTTTTCGAATTATGTCTTTTGACGTGATTGCTCAGGGTAGCAGACTGACCAAACGCCCTTCCACAAATGTCACACTTGAATGGTTTCTCACCTGTGTGCACTCTCAAGTGTGACGACAGGCACCAACTTTGCGTAAACCTTTTAGCACAAATGTCACACTTAAACGGTTTCTCACCTGTATGAATTCTCATATGCCCGGTTAGATGATTTTGTCGAGAAAACATCTTCCCGCAGACGTCGCACTTGAACGGATTCTCTCCTGTATGCCTCCTGAGATGTTCTACAAGATGTCCTTTTTGAAAAAAACCTCCTATTACAAATATCACATTGGAACGGTCTCTCGCCTGTGTGTGTTCTAATGTGTAATTTCAGGGAACATGGCTGACTAAAAATCCTACCGCAAATTTCACACTTGACGCCATTTTCCTCCCGCTGCCGCTCATCTAAGTGTGTTTTACGATGTTTTTTCACGTTACTTTTCTGAGCGAATCCTCTACCACAAATTTCGCATTTGAATGGTGTATCATTTGTATGCACTCTCAAATGTTTAGTTAGGACGCTCTTATAAGAAAATCCCTTGCCACAAAATTCACATTTGAAAGGATAAATCCCCGTATGTGTATTGGTATGTGCCAACAAGTTAGATTTACTAGGAAATGTCTGATAACACGTGTCACATTGATATGGTTTAGTAACTTTTTGTTCTGGTTTTGCCATGTTAGAGTTATACAAATCCAGTGTTTATTCGTGAAGGAATTCACATATCAGAACAATAGCATATACTGGGGTTATGTAACCCAGATCACATTATCCCGGTATTCTCATTGGAAAGGGCATTCAAAATCCATGTACAACATGTCTATATACACAACATATATAGCACGGGCTTCTGTGTTAACTCATTGAAGTTTTGAACCATATCGTTGTTCTTTAGGTTTTTTTCCCGGCTCATCGTTGATAGTATCCGATTATATTCTCGATAATTGGGATCGCACCAAATAAAACTACTTGTACTGGCTCATCAATATTGTATCCATGCAGATAATTTGTGCTCCTCATATAAATCAAGGGATGTGATTTCAGATCGTTTTTTAGCAGTCCTGGTTCATCCTGCGAGAGAGAATGAAACAAATGTTAGGACAGATACGTAACACTTTCACTTTAGGCACGTGATAATTTGATAGTTTAAAGATGCTCCACTGCGGCAGAGTACAATCATTGGTGTTTGATCGTGTATATATATATATATATCAATTATGGACATTTGTTGTGGTCGATATGGTGTTATATGACCCGAATAGAATAAATAATAACCGAAGACGGAGCCCGAGGTCATTATTAGCAATGTAGTTTCTTAAAAAAAAAAAAACATTTTCAAATGTGCATATTGATTATAAGAAAACGTTGGGTAAAGAACGGCACCCTGAAGAATGCAGCAGTTTTGCAATGAAGTTCAGAAAGGAATATTGACTCGGTGTTTCTAAAAATGGAACACTGAGTCAATATGCTATATATTGAACGTCACGTGACTATGTATTAGCTTTTTAAAATAGTTGAAATTTCAAAGCATATCAAATACATTTGTCTTTATAATAAAAAAAATAATATAAAATAATCTAATTTTCTTTTGGTGCATGCAAACTCAGTGCTTCATTCCAGTATAGGACAGTTCCACAGGAATTTCTTCGGGACCCAATTAATTATTTCTAAAATTTGTATCTAAATGAGAAGATCAAACTTTTAATACGATTATAGGTGGTAATGGAATTACGTACGTAAATTTTGTAACTGAAAAAAACCACTAATTTGTCTTATAGTTTGTCATTGGTGGTGCATCTTCAAAATATTTTTTTATATATACAATGTAAATTAAATCATTCACACCGAACGACACAATTAGGCTCTTCTAAATCAAAAACTAGACCAGTCCATTATGAAATATCAGGGATGAATGAGTTAATCAATTTAGGATTACATGTACAGAGTATGCGTCTCTTTAAAAAGCCATATTTTATCGACATACAATGTATCCATACATTATGTACATGTAATTCCAAGTTGGATAAGTTTGACCCGAAAAGAGATTATGCAAATTTCTTTATAATAACCGGGTTTTATTAAGATATTTCGGTTAAACTTCGAATCGACAGGTTTAATACTTTACTTAATACTTACTCTAAATAAGAACATTATGCTAGCGTATACATGTAAGTACTAGGCCTAGGGATATCAACGAATATTCAAATATTCAAATATTCGTTCGGTATCAAGGGTCAACTTTATGTATGTCCTTGTTCGGTATTTTGGTATTCGATTTACAAAACGCTATTCGAATATTCGACAAAATGCATATTTAATATACAATGTACGACCGAACCCCTCATGTATTCTCACTAACCAATAATCGAACTAGGTTTACTATTGTACAACACCAACAACGTTAAACGTTTATGCACACGATCGTGTACTTAAAATAACACCAAAAAACCGAATTGTACTTTTTAATGTGAATCATGAGCGAACATAATTCGAGTTGTTAATTTTCTAAACATTATTGATTTCCTCCCTAAAACTTATTGTCTCCTACATTCTGTACTCACCAGCTTAGACCTCATAGTTTCCTTCATGTATTTCTTACGTTCGTTTAATGGTCCTGGGTCAACATTGAACATGGGGCAGGACATCCCTACCCGTTGACAACTGGCATATAGCTATAAACGTATTTAGCCGCATACTAGAAGAGCTCATATCGCAGTTGGCACATTAATTAAAATCATAAAACGTCCACTCTCCTCCACTGTGTAGCCATTGCATTATAAACAAGGAGGATTTTCAGATCAGAGTAACTCAACAGTCTTCTTATAGTACCTCATGGTGTTATATAAACGTTAATATATCAACTGTCGACATGTACACGTCACTTGGAGTAGACACATCATCGTCATTATATAACACGTACGTGTTAAATACGCCAAGAGCCATCTTGGATTTTTATTGTTTACGAATTCCCCGGAAACCACTAGTGTCAGATTTGTGAAGAAAGGATACTGTTACTTAGATAAAAAAATCTAGCGTATAATCAATTAAATGTCTTAGTTTGCAGAGCCGTCAGAGCAAAAACAATGTTCATAACTAGAATAATAATTGATGTTTCATCGTGTATATGTATAATTAACACAAAGCATATCATAAAATAATTCATTTCACTTTTTGGTGCATGCAAAACCATAGCCCGAGATAATCTGGCCCTGACACCAGACTTAGACATATGACAGATAGATGTCTGGTAGCAAAATCAGTACTTCAATCCATTTAAGATATAGTGCCATGGCTGTTTTCGGAACGCAATTACATTTATGTTATTATTTTGAATATATTTTATTTGAAGTAAAGTTAAATTAGAAGCTCTTATAAAGAGTAAAACTTGTTTTAGATAAGCTGATTAATAAAGTCAAACGCGTTTTATATCAGTTCGTTATATCGGTGAAAATTCTAGATTAATTTATGATTTGATATAATTTGCAGACAATAAAAAAATATCAGGTATGTAACTCATTATTGACTTTGAAAAAAACATTCGATTCAGTTGATTGGAAATTTATTGACTATGTATTATTTTTATTTAATTTGGGTAAAGTCTGAGAAAATGGGTCAATGTGTAAACAATTACAGTAATAAGTTATAGAGTCTAATCAAGCTGATTTTCAAACTCGTCCGAGATATTCCCAATGTTAGAGTCTACATACAAAGTTTCATTAAGCTTGGTTCATATTTACGCGAGTTATTGTGCTCACAAGGTTCAATTATTATTATTGCAAAGGGCAATAACTCCGTTCGTTACGATCGAATCAGATCAATTTTTAAATCATTTCAAGTTCCTTTCATGTTAATCTACATAAATTTTTTTTTAAAAATGTACAAAGGTGCGGTTAGTTTGGTGCCAATCGGGCAATAATTCCGTAAATTTACCGTCGACATCAAGCTGATTTCACGAGCTCTCATCAAATGTTATTTGGTACATAAAAAGTTTCCTTTTTGCTTGGGTCATTTATACTTACGTTATCGCGTTTACAAGATCCAATAATAAATTCTATTAGTGCAAGGGCAATAAATTATTGGCTGAATCAAGCGATTTTCGAAGTTGTTGATAGATATTTCACATGTACTAAAGTTATCGCACGTTACACAGATCAATTTTTAGGGCAATAACTCCGTTATTTTACAGTTGAATCAAGCAGATTTTTAGATTTCCGAGATCCAATGTTAATCCACGTATAAAGTTTCATTAAGCTCGGTGGATATTGCTGCGTAATAGGGGTCTAAAAAGACCTATTGAGGCGCCGCAGACAATAATAAGAGTTCGAATAAGATATGTCGTTCTGGGAGGAGGAAAGTAAAC
Source organism: Argopecten irradians (assembly GCF_041381155.1). NCBI lineage: Eukaryota > Metazoa > Mollusca > Bivalvia > Pectinida > Pectinidae > Argopecten > Argopecten irradians. The sequence continues at coordinate 15,008,075 of NC_091142.1, read as the reverse complement.
ATTCGGTTTGTAAACAAAGTAGTTTCCTCGTCCCAGGTAGACGGATCCCGCAAATGAACAACAAAGAGTTGTAATAAATTTAACCTCACATTTATTAAATCATATATAAAATTAATACAAATATGATAAGTTAATGATTTTACAAACAATCATCACTAACCTCACTGGTCGGGGCTTTCCCCAAGAATGTTTGGGGCTACGTCACCCCAATTCGGGGCACCTGATTGGGGCAGAGCTCGGGGCTCTCCTCGGGGCTACTCGGGGCAACCCCTAGCAGACGCACTAATAATATTTTATAACTTAATAATAAAAACGTTTCCGATATAAATCATCGGTTTTATTAACGTGCCTGGTGCCGTTGAATAATAAATAAACAATTAAATAAATAAATTTGGAGTTTCCAGTATGGTAAAGTTACCTTGGATCTGGAGCTACGGAAATACCAGCTTCACAGATGGATGGATGGAGGAAAACTCGCTGGAGCCTCGATACACACATGCGCATCGAGGATCCAGCGTAGCGACGGACCGACCAATGACGTAACGCGACATAAAAACTGACGGAGACAATAACCAATGAGGGCCTACGTATCTATCTATATATATATTGTATTACAAATGATAAACAAAGATGTCAGCGCCCAGGAGAGGACGTATTAAATTACTACGGACAGCATCACTGGATACATAGATGTAAATATGTTAACGACTATTACGATTATAAGATACAGTTATCTCAGGTATATTATTCTACTAAATAGAGCTAAAGATTTATAAATAATACATTTAAACGGCAATCGTAACTGACACAGCTGATTGCAATAATCTGACCTAGATAACGCAGATACATATTTTCGTAACACTGCCCTCCTCCTAGTCAATATTTGGTCTCCAAATAAAAAATGATAAATTACAACAATGGAGAAAATATGCCGTAGCATTTACATTTAAAATGACAACATGTTAGATGTACATCAGATAAGTCTATGTGATAAAACTCCTGATTACATTACAAGGCCTTTCAAACACAAAGTACATTAAATGCTTGAAAATTGACAGAGAATATTAATAGCATCACATCAACAATATAATTATGAATGTCAAATAATGATGGACATAAAGAAATTGAAGTTATTTAATTTATGCAAAGAAATTATTACTTTGACCACTTCAATTCTCATTCAACAATAACATTGGCATACATTTCAAATATGTATGAGTATCAATAAAAACATTGATTCTTAAGATATTATTTAGCAACAATAAGTAACAATGACAACTATATTATAAACTGAATAACAATGACAATAATACAGTTTATAGGATCTGTCTATTCCTGATAGTAATTATGAAAAAACATGAAAAATCAATAATTTATTTAGTAACAGGTATTGTAAGTTGATTAGAATAATTAAGTACTTTACAATGTGGTTTAAACCTGTTCCATATACTATAAGATCCCCCGACCATCCCAGATATTACTGCCTAACTCCTAACTCTAAAATTCCCAAAAAATATGGACAACATGTACCTATTGTATCTAATGTAACATTTCTAGCTTCTCCCTGATCCTAACCCCCAAGTTGTACAATCTATAATATTCTGATTCTATCTCTAATTCTACTAACTCCTTAACTGTGTCAGGGAGAAGTACAGGCCTGATATTCCCTCCATACCGTAGAAAATTCAAAATTGTTCTAAAATGTAAAGGGTCCCTATCAACAAAATAATTGGTAATACTTGGTAACAACATATCGGTGAAAAAACATCCGCTTACCATATTCAGGGTAGCCCTGGAGGTTGTGAATTTAGTACCACCTATATCTAATATAATACGGCCATCATCACCGGTGACATCAGTGGTCTTCAATGTTGCTGCCTCACAGGTTCTAGGGCTCTCTGGCACTGATACATACTGCGATACCGCTTCGGTGTCCCCATTAACCAGGAAGGCTAGCTCATCTGGAAGGTCCTCAAGGATGTCCTGGAGGTCATCATGTCTGGCCCGCTTCGCTGATGGTGCACCCTGCATAGGTCCTCTGGATGGCTGATGTGGTGGAAGTTCCTCGTTCACTTTCTCCACCAGAGAAGGTATCCTCCTCCTAAAATCATCCAGTAAGGCAGTCGCCTCCATCCCTTGTTTTCCCGTCTGGCGGCAATAAAGAATTAAATTATTTGGCTTAACACCATTACGGCAACCCTCATGGCTGGCATTGGGTCTGTTGAATGTGCGCTGGCAGACCGGACACATGTATCCGAGCATGGAATGTTGTTCTAGGAGATGTCGCCTGGCATGGTCCATCTTTGTAAACGTCTTTAATGGGCACAATGTGCATTTGAGTTTCATCTGGAAGATGATGAAGATGAACTCAATATTCCTTAAGACATAGGAATTTTCTTACATTGTAAGGAGTACATACTTTTTATTCATGTACTTTATTTAAATGGATATCATTTCCATATTATAGCTTTCGACAAAATCAAGTTTTGTCAATTATCATTTTAACAAGAACATATTAGTATCTGTAACACAAGTACAATATTGTGTTAACAATTCAGCATATAATTTGCATGAGAATTGATACTATGTCAATTAACTGTGAAGTAATTCCTTCACATAATATTTCAAATCAAACTCATTTGAACTTCAATAGCATGTATTCACCACCTGTTTCAGGTAATTGTAATTATATTAAGTTATAATTACTGTTTTATAACAACATGTTTATTCATACAAAACTTCAAACACAACCAAGAACATGAACATTGTTCAACTCAACATTTTTTTTTTTTTTTATTTCAACCAGTGTTTTGCTGTGTTACCTTGGTAGGGTTTTAAATGATCATGATGGACTACCTTAGGCTTTGACCGAGGTGTCTCTTGAATACGGTATATGACATCATTTAGAACTTCAGTCACGGTATATGGTCCATGCCATAAATTTTGTAATTTCTGGCATTTACCTACATGCCTAGCTGGATTATATAACCAGACTAAGTCACCTCTACAATGTGTAGATTGTTTACTTTTACTGTCATACTGTTTCTTCATTCTGGTGTGGGACAAATTCAAGTTTTGTCTAGCCACTTCATGTACTTTTAGTAAGTGATTTAACAGATTCCTAGTGTACTCTGATGTATGATTTGTATAATTCTCTTTCATAGGACTGCCATAACACAGATCTACTGGAAGACTTATCTCCCTTCCCAGCATCAGTGTACAAGGACTAAATCCTGTGGCTTCATGCTCAGAGGACCTGTATGCCATCATCAGCATAGGAATATACTCATCCCAATCGGTTTGATTATTTGAAACAAAGTTTCTTAGCATGTTTTCAATTGTTTGATTGGCTCTTTCTATCATTCCGTCAGATTGGGGACGATAAGCTGTAGTTCTAGTCTTATCTATACCCATAATCTGACACATTTCCTTAAATAAATGTGACTCAAAATTAGTTCCCCTATCTGTGTGGAGTTGCATTGGCACTCCAAATACACTAAATACTCTCTCTACAAGCTTTTTAGCTATTGTATGAGCTTCTTCATTGGGAACTGGAAAAGCATCAACCCACTTGGTGAAATAATCACCTACAACAAGAAGTTATTTGTTACCCTTCTTACTGCGGGGTAGTGGACCTAATATATCCACCACAGCTATCCTTTCCATCGGTGCACCAGCACCATATTTCTGCAAGGTGGCATGTGGCACTTTGCCTCGCCTTTTACCTGCAGCACAAGAGTCGCACATTCGACACCATAAGGTGACATCTCTACGTAAACCACACCAGAAAAATCTCTGTCTTACTTTAGACACAGTTTTCTTAATTCCTAAATGGCCACCTGTACAACTGTCATGCAGTTGTTTTAGTACAAAAGGTCTGTGTTTTAGTGGTAAAACCACTTGCCAAATACATGATTTACCATCATCTGTTTCCCATTTCCTGTACAATATTTCATCTCTAAGATGAAGGGAATCCCATCTTGACCAGTAAAATTTCACTGCCTCACTGTATGAGTATATAGAGGACCATGGTGGTCTTTCATTTTCCTTTTTCCATTGATACACAATACTAATATCTGGGTCACTCAGTTGTGATTCTCGCAGATCTTCAGGACAACTTCCTGTAGTATCAGTGACCATGCTCTGTGTAGTTAGTTTTGATGAACCAGGGGTTTGGTCATCTTTTATGTCTACTTTTTGAAGCTTAGAGCTTTGCCTAGTACAAGCATGTACATCACACAGATCATTATGAAATGGAGCTATTTCATGCGTGGAATCTAATAACATATCTGGAGGTATGTGAAGTGAATCAGGACAACTTCCTGTGCAACATAAATTTGGTTCTTGCGATATAACATCGCCCGAATTCTGTTGACTTATCTCACCACTCACTGCCTCTCTAGGATGAGTATCACTGCTAATAGAACCCTCAAAGTCAGAGGTTACAAATTCTACTAGACTAGGATTAATCATGCTATCATGAGAGGTCAACATAGTAAGTAAGTATTTTTGGTGAACTTTCACCTACATGAGCCTTATTTTCATTACTTTCCAACTCTACCTCCTTAATAGGAGTATCTGACTGTGACACTTCAACAGTATTACATTTCTGTGTTTGAGTTGTCTCCCCTCTTTGTAATTGTTCTTTGGTTTCGGCACGAATACAATGTCCACAGTTTTTGTCATGACATGGTCTCCTAGATAATGCATCGGCATTAGAATGTAATCGACCAGCTCGATGTTCTATGCTGAAGTCATAGGTTGCAAGAACCTCAAACCATCGAGCGATCTGACCCTCAGGGTTCTTAAAATTTAACAACCATCTCAAGGCACCATGATCACTGCGTACGAGAAATCGTCTACCATATAAGTAATGGTGAAAATGTTTAATTGAAGCTACAACAGCCAACAATTCTCGTCTAGTCACACAGTATTTCTTTTCGGGCTTAGAGAATGTTTTACTAAAGTAACTTATTACTTTTTCAGTATCACCCTGAACTTGAGACAGGACTGCGCCCATGCCTTCATTGCTTGCATCGGTATCAACTATGAAAGAACCTTCAGCTGTTGGGTAACCTAGTATAGGAGCAGTTGTTAAAGCAGTTTTAAGTGTTTCGAATGCTTTCTGACATGACTCTGTCCATGTAAATGAACAACCTTTCTCTGTTTGCTTATGTAGTGGTTTAGCTATGTCTGCAAAGTTTCGTACAAAGCGCCTATAATAGGAGCATATACCCAAGAAACTTCTGACATCCTTTACATTTTTAGGTACTGGCCACTCTTTTACTGCGGCCACCTTCTTAGGATCTGTAGAAATACCATTTCTACTAACATTGTGGCCTAGGAAGTCTACATCCTCTTGAAATAGTGTACATTTCTTAGGACTCAATTTGAGGCCAGCTTCATGAAGTCTAGTAAAAACTTCATCTAGTCTTTCTAGTTGTTCCTCAAATGACTTTGCGAAAACAATTATGTCATCCAGGTATACTAGACATGTTTTCCATGATAACCCACTTAACACACGTTCCATTAAACGTTCAAAAGTGGCTGGGGCATTACAAAGTCCAAAACTCATGACATTAAACTGCCAGAAACCACCACCCTGTATAGAAAATGCTGTTTTTGGTTTATCTTTTTCAGCCATTTTCACCTGCCAGTAACCACTTTTCAAATCAAGTGTACTGAACCACTGTGAACCAGAGAGGGCATCAAGTGTATCGTCGATCCTCGGAAGAGGATGAGAGTCTTTAATGGTTATGTCATTCAATTTTCTGTAATCTACACAGAATCTAATACTGTTATCCTTTTTACGGACTAAAACAGTGGGAGAGCACCAAGGACCAGAACAAGGTTCAATGATGTTTCTCTCAGCCATATCTTTTATTTCAGCCTCAGCCTCTTTCATTTTTGCAAGAGGAACCCTTCTGGGCCTCTGTTTAATAGGAGGAACATTTCCTGTATTGATAGTATGCTCTACAAGACTAGTACAGCCAATGTCAGTTGATGACTTGGAAAATGAATGTTGATGTTTTTCTAACAACAATTTAAGTTTCTCTGTTTGTTCAATATCTAAATTTTCACTGCTTTTGTTGAACAAATTTACCAAATGGTCTGGTAATTTATTATCACACTTTTGATGACTTTTGGTCTCACTAATAGTGATGTTTCTAACATTTTCAGGTTCAAAAACCATATCTTCATCTATTGGTTCGCTGACTGCAGCTACAGTGTGTTTATGGATAATTTGAGGTTGTTCGGATAAATTAATTACCCGTATAGGTACAAGTCCTTTACAAGGATCTACTAAGGCCTTTGCCACAAGCAATCCACTTTTCTCATTGAAGGAAGGAGCTGTCTCCAACACACAATTCTTTCCCTTGGACAAGGTATCAATAGGTCTACCTTGAACAATCATCTCAGACTCAGGAGGTACTGTCACCTGCTGGTCTATTGCTATTCTACAACATGTAGGAACGTTCAAATCTGATATTTGAAAACATTGTACCTTATGACCATTGATTGACAAGCAATTCTTGCTTAACAATACATCACATTTGTGTTTCTCCATAAAATCTACACCCAAAATGACATCATTTTTAATATCTGCTAATAACACAGAATGTTGCATTTTATGGTTTCCTATTTCTATCAACAGGTCTGCCTTTCCATAAAATGGAGAAGACTCACCAGTAGCAGTTACAAGGGTTGAATTTACTTCTGTCACTTCTATTTCAGAAATATTAGATATTTTCTTGAAAACCTCTGTTTTCATAATTGTGACATTCGAACCTGTGTCCACAAGCATGCGAACAGGATATGACTGCATAGATCCAGCCACAAATAAACCCTTGTCAACACTACTGACCATCACTATTGTAGGACCTTGGTTAAAGTTTGCTGTTGTGTGGTCCACCACTTCAGCAGAATTTAGTTTCCCGAATTAGATTGCTGATTTTTGTGGTGGTTATTGTACTTGTTACCAGAGTTATTGTGGTAATTATTGTTACCACTATTGCGGTTCCAGTTATGGCGCTGCTGATTACCATTGTTATTTGTGTACTGTTTTTGTTTGTTTTTTGATTATTTTGAGAACTAGATTTAGTAGTCTTGACCAAATCTTTAATCTCTTTGGTAAGAGACTTGAGTTCATTTTTCAAACTATCTATCTCAGAGGAGTTAGATGGTGTTTTAGAGCTTACTTCATTATTCTCGCCTGATGTTTTGCTCGACACATTTGAAGTCTCAGTTGCTCTTACATCTACAGAACGAGTTTGACGTCCCCTATGATTGTCAGCGAGACGATAAGTTTCGAGACGTACAGCCAAAGTTTCAGCTTCATTAATAGATCTAGGACAAGCTTCCCTCAATCTTAATCTAATGTCTGAATCATTGATTGCATCAATGAAATGATCTAATGACAAAACCTCAATGACAGATGGTGGTGCCAATGGATATGCCTGCCTTGTCAGTTTCTTTATAGATTGAGCTAAATCTGGGATTGTCTCATTCTTTCCTTTTGTTCTGTTTTGTAATTGTGCTCTAAACACTTCTGCCTTATTGACAGAGCCATAACGACTGTTGAGTGCGCGCACTAAGCAATCATAGTCCCGTTGCTGAGCTGGAGATAACTCGCTAAGCAAAGCACGAGCAGCACCTTTCAGACTACCTGCTAGATAGAGTGACTTAACTGAATAACTCCAGTTATTTATTTCAGATAGTATTTGAAATTGTGTGAGATAATCTTCAAGATCATCACTACCATCATAAGATTGTGGTTTTAGTTGTACGCTTTTCACAGTTGTGTTTTGTCTACCTGTTGAATGATTAGTATGCGAACCAAAATTTACTTCAGGTTCATAATTCTGTACTCGGGCACAATGTGGTGAGCTATTTAACGTCTCATGTGTACGGTACCGGTTTGTATTTTGATCAACACCATGATCAACAACAAAACTACTGTTTGACTCAGAAAAATTCAACTGTGGTGAGTGCCGATGAGACTGATGAGCAAGACTTTGCGTATTCAAATCACTGTTATCATAGAAAACAGAAGTATGCTTTCTTCGGATATTGTTCATATCCTTTTCAAATTCAGATAACTGATTTTTCATCATTTCTGACATATTGGACTGAATTTCACGAAACTGAGTTTTGGCATCATTAACAAATGATTTCATTTGATTCATGAGTTCCATATTAGCTCCATTAGAATTGGAGACATCAGTTTGGTAACTATGATCAATATGCAAAGAATCTGCCTCATCAACAGTCTCATAGAACTCTTCACTGTGTAAATTTGGGAAACTTACAGTCCCGGAATCATCCATTGTTATAATGGATCACAGTGTAATAAAAGTAAAAAAATAACACAAGAATTTAAACAACAAAACAAGTTGTTTTTATATGTAAACACACGTGTAAACACACATGTAAACAAACATGTAAACAAGTATTATAACACCTAGCACCAGGCTTCGTTCTGAGTATAATCACGTAAGTGTAAATAAATATGTAGGTAAATTAGCGGGATCCCACCGCTGCCACCAATTGCTGCGTAATAGGGGTCTAAAAAGACCTATTGAGGCGCCGCAGACAATAATAAGAGTTCGAATAAGATATGTCGTTCTGGGAGGAGGAAAGTAAACATTCGGTTTTGTAAACAAAGTAGTTTCCTCGTCCCAGGTAGACGGATCCCGCAAATGAACAACAAAGAGTTGTAATAAATTTAACCTCACATTTATTAAATCATATATAAAATTAATACAAATATGATAAGTTAATGATTTTACAAACAATCATCACTAACCTCACTGGTCGGGGCTTTCCCCAAGAATGTTTGGGGCTACGTCACCCCAATTCGGGGCACCTGATTGGGGCAGAGCTCGGGGCTCTCCTCGGGGCTACTCGGGGCAACCCCTAGCAGACGCACTAATAATATTCTATAACTTAATAATAAAAACGTTTCCGATATAAATCATCGGTTTTATTAACGTGCCTGGTGCCGTTGAATAATAAATAAACAATTAAATAAATAAATTTGGAGTTTCCAGTATGGTAAAGTTACCTTGGATCTGGAGCTACGGAAATACCAGCTTCACAGATGGATGGATGGAGGAAAACTCGCTGGAGCCTCGATACACACATGCGCATCGAGGATCCAGCGTAGCGACGGACCGACCAATGACGTAACGCGACATAAAAACTGACGGAGACAATAACCAATGAGGGCCTACGTATCTATCTATATATATATTGTATTACAAATGATAAACAAAGATGTCAGCGCCCAGGAGAGGACGTATTAAATTACTACGGACAGCATCACTGGATACATAGATGTAAATATGTTAACGACTATTACGATTATAAGATACAGTTATCTCAGGTATATTATTCTACTAAATAGAGCTAAAGATTTATAAATAATACATTTAAACGGCAATCGTAACTGACACAGCTGATTGCAATAATCTGACCTAGATAACGCAGATACATATTTTCGTAACAATATTTACGCAAGTTATTGTGTTCACAAGGAAATGTTAATGAACGTCGCACGACGCACGACGGACGACACACGACGACGGACAAAAAACTATCGCAATAGGTAATCATGACCTATGGTCAGGTGACCTAAAATTACATATCAAGATATTCGATAAGTTTTATGATTTTCTTTCAAAATATATCTTCATGACTGTTTATAAATGATATAAAAAATAATTAGTAATTTATAGAACTATTTTAATACATTACAGACCTCCATGTGTGTAGAACTTGAATAAATATAAGGTGACGTGTCAAAAATACATCGATCGGGAATAAGATGAAAATTGCTATTTCCACTTAAAAATTTCCTGTGACGTCATCCATTGTGTATAGTTTCACTATGCAATGATGGTCATTTGGATAGTTTACTATCCAACCATTAAACTATCCAACAATATTACTTTTGGATGGTCAAATATATATCCTACAGTTCCAATGAATATAAAAAATTAAATATGAAAATAAATAAATAAATAAATACATATGATTTTAAAAGCATGGAACAACAGTAAAAGACCATGAAACACAAAGGTCCATTTTACTATGATAAACATGCATTGTACAATGAAAGTTAAAATATACGGTAATTGTACATGTACGTAATATAATAAACCACGTACACGAAGGCCCGAGATATGGTGTTTTCTCTGGCCTATTCTACACACAACGAGTGGTTTACCCAACTTAAAAAAGTTACCAATTCCGCCTTTTGACACACCTTCTAGATATGAATTACGCCATCTTCAAACTATATGCAACAACTTGGATAGTTGAATAGAACGTGATTTGGTTAACACAGGTAAATCACATTCAGTCATATTGGCTAATGAAACACATACTGGGTATCGTAATATATTATAGGTACACTGTGGCTTTCCATTTGCAATTTCCCAAAAGTTAAATGCATATGGTGCGTCGGAATCTGATGGGATTCTACACATGTAGTTATTGTGATATATCAATCTTTATATCAAGTTACAACATCAAAACGATTTCAAAAATATTTTTCTAGTGAATTATTATTCTTTCGTGCGATATCAAATGAAAGATATTAACAATCGGATAATACCATAAGTATACAGTGACTAATTTATACTTGATTACAGGCTTGTATTGATGTCAGTATCCGTTATTCGCACTAGCGCGTGAGAGCTGTCTTACACCCCTATGTGTAAGTCATAATAGTATCTTACCATGAGATTCTAGAAGATTTGGGACTAGGATATCTCAACCCGAGTTGTAAAGATATAGGCTTGGTAAACCCAAGACTATGCCGATGTGATGGACGTTCCAAATCTAACATAGATGTTTTGTAGATATCCCCTACCACTTCACACGACCCATGTTTTGATTCTTTTTATCCGCCTACACTGATAGAATAAAATTGATTAAGAATACCAACTGGGCAACACAGTTTTTATTTATCGCGCCATAATCTGCATGGAATGTCGATTTAATGCCGTCAATAATTGATGTTCGTCATCGACAATTTGCGCCTCCGCAGTATATTCGCGCGCATTTATTGAATGTGTGACGGTATCGTTATTGTCTAGCTGCTTGCGAAGCTGCCTTTACACCCCACATCTCTCCCTCTCCCCCCGCCCTCCCCTGTGTTAGATAGAGAGAGACTTTTCCTCTAGCAACCGCGGGATATCCATGTGAAGTATGGGAGAAAGAGTTATCTTTTACCTAGCAACCACGGGATATCCCTGTGAAGTATGGGAGAAAATGTTCTCTTTGACTGAATTGTCCCTTTAAAGAGTTATCTGACCTTGAGGATATTATTGATACTACGACGTAATTTGATTGCGATCGTTACGTCAAATACCCCTGCTCAGAACAAAGTAAACGACATTATAATAATTATTATATAGTCGACACTTTCCCGCAAAGGGATACAACTCTGTAATATGCAAAGAGGAATAAATAAAAAAAGGGAATATTAATTTATTTACATTGAGATTTATTTCTCCTCTCCTGTTACACATATGAAAATAAACATCACATCTGTTAATCATGTCGAAATTAACAAATGGGACATCTTTCGTCCAATTTTACTATCGTAATAAAAAAAAACTATTACGGGCTTTGAAGTCGTTTATACAAATTTCAAATTCTTTGTTATCAATATAAACATAGTCAATGGGGACAACCTACGTCACCGGAAGTGATATCGGACACACAAAAATAATGAAAAAACGCCCGCTTCAAGATGAAAAACACGGCTGAAATTATGACATAAAAAGCAATGCATATTCTAAATCTATCGTGCGTCAAAGACAGTGTATTGTTAGAGACTCTGTGAAATTATTAGATATCGTCAAACTAGCTCAGATTATGCAAACACCTCGACACTCCAATATTTTTCGACAGCAGGGATATCGGTCACATTTTATTCACTAAAACGTTAAAAGTTGTAAAAAAAATAAATTTCTGCTGTCACCAAAACCGTCCCGTTTACTAATATGTAATATATGACTGTTGGAAGATAATATTTAATTCATTATATCTGCTTGTGCGAGAAACATAAAAGGTTCCTTAAATAGAAATTATGAAAGTGTTATCGGTCACACTTAGAACTTTAGGGGTAACGGTCACATCCAAATGCTTGCGAAAAACTGAATATTACAGCTTTGTACATGTAGTCGTTATTTACACATTCATGCAACTCCAATGGATACCCCGTCAAAATACTTTTATTGAATTGATCTTTTAAACTCTCCCAAATGGTTGGCGAGCTATAAAAATTGCCTTCCCCCATTGCTCGTCATCACCGTCCTTCTTTTATTTTCTGTTATTTCTCTGAAAGTACTGGATGGGTTTACATATGTAGATCCAAGTTATGTATTCAATATATTTCGGAATCAATCCGAAATTCGATTTATTTCGATACCGTTACTATGTATTTGCCAGAGAGTATTAAGGATCTTTTTCAAATTTCATGTTTAGAAAGTCATCTTTCTTGATTCTAATAGATGGACTTGTTGCTGTGGTTCAAATTCAACATGTGAGCTTAATACTTAATGAACCTTGTATCGTTCTCTTTTAATCTTGTTGTGCATAATGCACCGATTGGAAAACGCGGTAGTCGACAACTTGAAGTTCGTTACCATGTAGACATACAATTATCAAATATCTTGTTCGATATAGGCATTTTGATAATTATTTTTAACATAGGATTGTATTTATTAATGCTCAATTTTTTGATAAGATTAACAAAATAATGAAATATTTGGCGCTCTTGAAATTATTTGACTTCCCACGGTGCTTTCATAGCATTCATATAAATTATATACATATATTTACTTTATTTACACGACAGCCATAATATGTATAATTACTTAAGCGCGCATTTATTACATTTCAGGGGTTGCATGAACTGCTATCCGCTTTATTTTCTTTAAAGTGATGTCATAGATTTATTCTGCACCAGGGACTTTGTAAACGTGAGGTTGTGAGAAAGTATGTTTGTAGTTTTACATGTTGTACTACGGCCTATATACTATATAAACAAGCGACAAGTCGGGAACCAACGAGCTCGCTTGTAAGCAATAGGTACACATGGCCTCTACTAAAGTCGACAGTATCATTGTAACCCAGTCAAAACATGGACATACGGATATGTTTATATACATCACATACATCTAATTCTTAAATAAATTGACGATAAGGACCAAAACAACTGCTCTATTCAACTATCATATATTTAACATACCTTTAATTCATTATTAACGTGGAAAATGCAGTCAGATATCCTCACTGTCGTTATGCCTGTCCAGTGAAATCTAGGTCAAAGGCACTCATATTCCCTTGTAACAAATTTTGCATGCATTCATTTCACTTTCTGGTGATATTTTCCCATTGCAAATACAAATAGGCTATCTCCGATAACACTTTCATTAATACAATCCAACAAATAAGCGAGGAATCACACTTTTTTATCCAGCACTCGACTCTTGTTCGTATAATCCGCCATATTGTAATTGATGATGGGTACCTTTTAGTGTGCTCGCCCTTACCCGATACTGCACTGAAATTCTGTACCCAGACTCTGTATAAATTAAGTTTCATGGTTAAGGTTCTTAGAAGTACCTTTATTTGAAATACACCGTCATCATTCAACATGAATAATCTCAACTTAAAGTCGAGACTCGAATTGTATAATTTACCGTTGACACATTAATATCTGATAGCTTGTTTGTAATACAGGAACTGTGTATTTGGGGTTTCCAGATTTGGGTCACCAACAGGGTACTGTGTTCACAATATACTCTACGAAAACGTGTTTTAAACACACACATAGCTAGAGAGCAGTGAGGACAAGCAAAAGCGACAGCGAGGAATTCTGACTGCTTTGTTCGCACCGGTCATACGAGTGAAATAAAGGTTATGGACATCATATTACAATCGTGAATTAAAAGTCTGTGAATTCATTCCAATTTCAGAAAATTTATTTTTGAACTATTATGACATTATTCATATATAGCTAATATTTTTCTACACAGTTTGCGCGGAAATACGGGCGACTTTTGAAGTGGCTGGTGTAACCTCTTCACCAAGAGAGCCCTGGTATATCGTTACACTGTCCTTTTATATAGTATATAGAGATAGGCCTAGTACACATGTATACACAACAGACTTTCTCACAACCTACGTTACAAGTCCCTGTGAATTTTTGTGCCATCGATCACAGAAAATGGCTGTTTCGTCCTTGACGATATTGATTTTTTTCTTTATAGATAAAAATATATTGGGATGTTATCATACAAGTGTTATCAAATGAAAATATATTCATTAAATTGCATTCAATTGACAATTAGGGGAGTATGAATGCCAACTGGACTTCTGTTAATTCAACATGAAGCGCTAAAGATATTGGACCCACATGTTAAATTGACCGATTTGTAAATCCAATGGTAAACGTCACGATATCTCTTGGCCCTCTTGCATGTTATTAACTGATTTGCTTTTATAATTTGTTTGCATATATATAATCATTTGTGCTATTGTTGTTAAGTTATATTCTTAGTACCTTTTCAATCGTTATTGTGTGTTAAGTCTATGGAGCAATTATTAGTGAACTGACATGTAGAACTGCATTAACGCTATCAGCTAAAAACCCTCAGTGATCCTGTGTATTATGTATTCACGTATTTCTGTAGCTTATAGATCAGTGTGCTTTTCCTTTTGTTTACATCGGATACGATAGCTACTACTTGAAATATAAGGTATTTTGTATCAGTAAATCACGGTAAAGTTAAAAAATACACTTGATATAAAATAAAATGTGACCAATAGCCACGCTGTGGAAAAAAAAAGACGGACGGATGACGAGCAATAGACGAAAAGCGATTTCAATAGCTCGTGAACCAATTGCTGATAGGGGGTTAAAAAGTCGTCTTTTAAGATCAGATAAATTCAATAAAAGTATTTTGGCGTCTTATCAACAGTTTCCTTTCTTAAATTTGGATGTGACCGTTACCCCTAAAGTTCTAAGTGTGACCAGTATCACTTTCATAATTTCTAATTAAGCATCGTATATGATTCTCCACTAGCAGATATAATGAATGAAATATTTTCTTCCAACAGTCATATATTACATATTAGTAAACGGGACAGTTTTGTGGCAGCCAAATTTATTTATTTGCAATTCAACCACGTTTTAGTGAATAAAATGTGACCGATATCCCTGCTGTCGGAAAATATTGTGTCGAGGTGTTTGCATAATCTGAGCTAGTTTGACGATATCTTATAGTTTCACAGAGTCTCTAACAATACACTGTCTTTGACGCGCGATAGGTTTAGAAGATGCATTGCTTTTATGTCATAATTTCAGCCGATTTTCATCTTGAAGCGGGCGTTTTTTCATTGTTTTTGTGTGCCCGATATCACTTCCGGTGACGTAGGTTGTCCCCATTGATAGTCTCACGTATTCGAATTCATAAGTTGCACAGCGTTAAATGTTTGTGTATCGGCTCTATTCAGCTTCAGTAGAAAATTACTGTGCCTATGAAACCAATATATAATAATACAACATGTAAAGAGTATATTATTACATGTATTTGAAAACATTTGCTTTTATTTTACCAATCTCTTGTAACCTTTTTGGCATCCTCGATACTCCATAGGTCCCGATCACTTGCATGGTGTTAGAAAACAAATACTACACATTACATTCCCGATATTTCAGGGGTTCCTGTCACTGTCATTATATATACATTTGGAATATGTTATTGATAACTTCAAGGCTCTATCAGCGACAACAGATGAGATAGGTAATTTGGGCCTTTGGTCAAAACAATAACGGTACACTGTGGTTAACTTTGTGGCTTTGAAATTGGGCGCAACTGTCTCTTTAATCTTCAAACTAAGTCTTTGCAGGTCTGTGATTGGTCAGTTTTTTCTCCTGAACTGTCTTAAGTGTCCCGGAGTGATAATCTTAAAAATGTGCTATATCTCCTTTAAAATATCAAACAACATCGAACATTTGAAAATACATCGAGTTCACATTTTATTTTTTTTCTCTGAATTATGTATTTTGACGTGAGTGCTCAGTGTACTAGACTGACCAAACGCCCTTCCACAAAGGTCACACTTGAATGGCTTCTCACCTGTTATGAATCATCATATGTCTGGTTAGATGATTTTGTCGAGAAAACATCTTCCCGCAGACGTCGCACTTGAACTGGATCATCACCTCCAGACATCCATACCTTATATGTTCTAACAAGATGTCCTTGTTATGTTAGGAAAACCTCATCTTTCAGACTATCAACATTGGACATAGGTTTCCTCATCGTCCTGTGATTGTTCTTAAATCGTGTAAATTTCACGGGGGTGTGGGGATCTCATGGCACTGATCTATCTAAATCCTACTTCTTGTTCAAAATTTCACACTTGTACGTCCTATTTTTTTCTCTCCGAGCTCTATCCGTTCATTCAAAAATGTGATTTTAGTTGATTCTATTCCACGTTACTTTACCTAAGAAAATCCTATATCTACCACCTTATTTCGCTCTCTGCGAAATGGTCTAATACATTTTTGCTAAAGAAACATCTCTTAATTGTTAGAGTTAGGGACGTCTCTAATAATATCAAAATCCTTTTATCTACATACAATACACATTTACTAAAAGGAACTAAATCTCCCAGTTATGTGATATCTGATATGTTGATCTCTCTCCATATAAGTAAGAATTTCTAGGAAATGTCTGAAAACACGTGTCACATTTATAGAGTTTAGTACTTTTTGTTCTGGTTTTGCCATGTTGGAGTTATACAAATATTATACAAATCCAGTGTTTATTGAAAAGGAATCACAAACCAGAACGACAGTATATACAATGCACTGGGGATATGGAACCCAGATCACATTATCCCGATGTTATCTCATTGGAAAGGGCATTCAGGATCCGTGTACTATACACCGCATATATCGCATCGGGCTTCTGTGTTAACTAGTTGAAGCTAAAATTTGAACCATATCGTTGTTCTTTATGTTGTTTTTTTCCGGCAACATCGTTGATAGTATCCGATTATATCTTCTCACGATAATAGGGATCGCACCAAATAAAACTTCTTGTAATGACTCATCAATAATGAACCATGCAGATAATTTGCGCTCCTCACATAAATTAATGGATGTGATTTCAGATCGTAGATTAGCAGTCTTGGTACATCCTGCGAGAGAAAATGAAACAAATGTTAAGACAAATACGTAACCCTTTAGGTACATTGTATGTGAAAATTGTATGTGATAATTTAATTGTTTAAAGATGCTCCACCGCGACAGAGCATAAATGATACTCATCAATGATTCAACATTAATTAGTGTTTAATCCTGAATATATATCAATTATGGACATTTTTCGTGGTCCATATAGTGTAATATCGCCCAAGTAGAATTAATAATGACCGAGGGCATTATCTTAAATTCTGCATGGGTGATATATAACACAATATGGACCGAAACAAAGGTCCTTAATTTTTATATTAGATATGTCATTTCTTCAAAAAATGGTAAAACATGATCAAATGTGCATATTAATCATAAGAAAGCGTTGGGCAAAGAACGGCACCCTGAAGAATGCAGCAGTTTTGCAATGGAGTTCAGAAAGAACTTCTAAAAATGGAAACACCGAGTCAATATGTAATATATTAAACGTCAAGTGACCATGTATTAGCCAATGAAAATAGTTGAAAATCAGAGCATATGTAATAAATATGTCTAAATAACAAAAATTAATAGAACATAATTCATTTTTCTTTTGGTGCATGGAAACTCAGTGCTTCATTCCAGTTACGACATGGTGCAACGGGAATTTTTTCGGGACGCAATTAACCATTTATAATATTTGTATCTTGACGCCTGTTAAATGCGATCAAAACGTTTAATACGTTTATAGGTTGTAATGGGGTTCAGAACGTAACTTTTGTAACTGAAGAAAAATACTAATTTGTCTGCTCCTGATTATGATACAAAAAATATCGTTTGTCATTGGTGGAGCATCTTCAAAATTATTTTTTGTTCATATACTGTACGTGTATATTTAATCATTCACCCCGAACGACACAATGAGGCTCTTCTAAATCAAAAACTAGACCAGTCCATTATGAAATATCAGGGATGAATGAGTTAATTAATCAGCGTCCATTTAAAAAGCAAGATTTTATCGACATATCCATATAATATTTAATTCCAAGATGGACAAAATAACATTTTTGATATACTTTACTAAATACTTACTCTTAATGAGAACATTATGCTACCGTGTACATGTACGTACTAGGCCTAGGGATATCAACGAATACTCGAATATTTGAATATTCATTCGGTATCAAGGGTCATATATGTATGTCCTTGTTCGGTATTTTGGTATTCGAATAACAGAACGCTATTCGAATACATGTATTCGAAAAAATGCATATTTAATTGATATTTTAATTGAAAATTAAAGTGATTGAATATTCGAATACTAATTTCTAACTTATTATCATCCCTAATACGTAATTCTCCACATTTGTACTCACCCGTTAAACATCTGTTTCCTCAGTTATTTCTTCGTTACTGGTCCTGGTCAACAATGAACAACACACTTACATTACATTTGACCACTGCAAACAGCTACAACGTCTTCGAACAAATGAGCATGCGCAGTGCCACATAATTATAAGTCATGAAACGTCACTTCCTCCTCTGTGTAGCCTTGATTGTACCAGAGATTTAGATAGTATATCTACGTCTCTTATAGTACCTCCTGGTGTTATATAAACGTTAATATATCAACTGTTGACATGTACACGCCACTTGGAGTAGACGTATCATCGTTATTACATAAAACGTACGTGTGAAATACGCCGAGAGCCATCTTGGATTTTTATTGTTTACGAATTGCCCGGAAACCACCAGTATCAGTTTGGTGACGAAAGGGTATTGCTATTTAGATAAAAAGATCTGGTGTATAATCAATTAAATGTGACAGAGCATAAATAATACTCATAATTAAAATAATAATTGATGTTTAATCATGTGTATGTTTAATTAGCGAAAAAAAACATATAATAAAATAATTTCTTTTACTTTTTGATGCGTGCAAAATCAATCCATTTTGGATATAGTGCCTCATCTTTTTCTTTGAAATCAAACGTGGTTGCCGTCAGGGAGATCCTATTTCTCCATATATATTTATTCTCTGTGTAGAAATCTTAGCCATCAGAATTCGGAATAAATAACATAAAAGGTATCAGTGTAGAAAATCAGCCTATTTTAAAATCTCAATATGCAGACGACACCTCTCTTATTTTAGACGGATCAAAATTGTCTCTTAAAGAAGCAATGACAAAATAAAAAGAATATGCTTAACTATTTGTCTTGAAAATAAATGCTAGCAAAACTAAAATAATTTGGAATGGAAATAAAAAATATAGCGATAAACCCAATAGAGCAGTCGGTTAATTAAGGATTAAAGTCTCTTTCTGGTGGTTCTATCGAAGGATAAAGTTGAGTTGGGTATAGATATTTGGAATGGGCCGCGAAGCGGTCCATGAAACAAATATCGATACCCTACTCAACTTTATCCTTCGATAGAACCACCAGAAAGAGACTTTAATCCTTATATTTACAGTCTTAACTATTATTTTCAAAGCTCAAAATTTACCCTTATTAGTGTTTATGGCATTTATAAGACTAAAATTGAATTATATCGTTTGGTTCCGACAGGCATTTGGAACAGCCACTCGAAGTTGCGGAAATTCCCGCCAATTTATCAATGAACATACAAATAAAATGAGTTCCGTCTGATGAAGCATATATATGGGGTTTTCCCGGTATGAAACTATAAATCGTTTTATTTATCTGTTGTTAAAAACACCGTGGTGCAAAGCACTTTGGTTTTAATCTTTCACTTCGTATGATTACACACGCTTACATAATTCATAACGTGGCAGGATATTTAACGTAGTTGTGACGCGGCGTCCGATTCAAACCGCCTGTGTCAAGGAGGTGTGACAAACAGAGAGGTTTTTTTTCAATTTTGTGATCACTTGAGTTCTATTTAATCAGTTCACGTTTGAAATTACTTGAATGCACGGATGTTTACATAGTTCAATGTCATTATTTCCGGATTTTGGAGATTTTCAAATGTATCGGACGTCGTTTCAAAAACATGTACAAACACAGGTAGGCCCACTACTGTAAACGTTTACCGCTCTCAAAATATTAGCATATATTTATATTGGTGTTTCAAACACTTCAATAAATATTAGAGATATCTATTACAAGTATTGTTAAGCTACAATTGTAGGATTCCATTTCATTCATATTTCGAAACACCCAAACGTACATTGTGTATGTACAAGGCCTACTCTCGCCGATTCACAGTAGATAACGTACAGGACTTGTCTGCCCCCAGAGGCGAACAAAAATGCATTATCGTGCTAGGTCGTTTTGGTTAAACTTATGCAACTCAAAGACTGATGTTGTCCTGACATATATTATCCATTTGCGTACAACCAAATATGTTAAAAATACAAATAGGATGTAGATCTACATGTTGTAGCGAACAACACAGACTCACCGACACACAACATGTAAACATTGCGACGTCATCGGAATGTGCAAAATTATCATACGCACGGAAGCATTGCTCAAAGAGGTACGGTAGTAACATAAACAATGTAGCTTTTCTACATTTGTATTTACACACGTACATGTATATGTGTTAAAACCTATTTTGATACATGTACATGTTCATCGAACCTACGTTCGGTACTGAAAACACCAAAAGGTTCTGATTTGGACCACCATAAATTCATCCGCACGGCTCCAAATTGCGCGTGACATACTCAATCTATCGAGAAATAAAGTTGAGTAGCCTTTGGTTGAAATCAACGGGGGTTATACTATCAATTCACCACTGACTGTAAATATTTGTACATAAACGTACCTCGTGCTCCATTGGGTTGATCATCTAATAAGATACATTAAGTAAGAGGTTAATCCTTATTTAAAAAACACCATATGGTATTGCTAAACTTGAGTTATTAAAATCAAATTAATCAGTCCGTTCTCTACCTGTTCGTGAACTTTGATGTTTTGCTCGCTTAATTCTATTCCATTTGCAAGTACTGTATCAAAATATCTTGATAAGGCCTACATGTATATCTTGAGTGAGTCTTAGTGGATCTCAGTGAGGATAGATTCGACGGAACTTCTGACATCCTTACCTTACGATTTTTTTTAAATACTAAAAATCGAATTTATGGAAAAAGTGAATGGATATAAAAACGACGCCTAAAATATAATAGGGCGTAAAAATCGCACTGATAGAAAAAATATAGTATACGTAATTTTGTCTCCATGTCCCTTCGCAGGCTCCGTACCATAAAGCCTATCTTGACGGGAATTTTCAATTCTCCATGTCGTTCCAACAAGTGTTTGTCAGTATATTGTATATTTCGTTTCGATTTGGATTTTGAGATAATAATCCCATATCTGAATAAATTGGCAAGTTCTCCGATTAGTCAATGCCAAGGATTTATAAGTCAGATATACGTCTTTGGTCAATGCCTATTTTGCAGACTGAGTAGAATATACGGTGTCACTATAATTTGCGAGATGTCGCTTTACGACAATTTCTTCTGTCGGCCTTTGTGTGTCTTCGGTTTAAGCTTGAAGAAGTAAACTTGTCGTTAAAATGAACAACACAAGCAATAATAACCAGCCCAATCTAAGGCACGAGTTATGCTGGAGTTACGCCCCTTTGTGCAGAAACAAAGTGGTGTACGTGTAAGCAAGACACTGGTGCACGAAACTTTTAATTGAAAAAAACAATCAAATGTTGAGAATTACTGACGTCAAGTCTTGTAGGAATGCCGTATCTACATTCAAAAAAGGTACAAATACTATATATATTTTTGAAGCCTATCAATTAATGTGTTTATGTTCTGCAAGTATTGTCAATCCGCACTCCGCACTTTATAGGGGGAGTAACTCGTATATTTTATTTCAACTTGTTAATTATGACAAAAAAGACTGTTAAAAATAAAAGTAACTTACATGCATATTTACATAGAATTCTGTATAATACTCTGTTGCCAATTATTTAGAGAAGAACATTTAAACAAGATTACCTTTTGGAGAGAATTTCGGTCCAAAGCTAGCTATGTCAAAGTTATAGAAAGCAACAAAAAAGTTGATCGGAAATTGCAGCACTAATTTATATAAAAAATAAGTCTACACTGCCAGTTTTTAATTTTTGTATTCTCAAAATTCTAAAAATTTACCGTTTAAGGTAAAATTAATCTCAAAACCGACTAGAATTAATTACATTTTACAGATATTTGGACCTACCAGAGTGTCTATATACAATTTTAATTAACAGTTTTAGATAATAAAAAAACCCACTGCATATAGTGTGTAACTTCATTTAAACATTGCTGTTACTATTTTTTTAACTTCATAGAGGTATGAAAGAAACTTTGTTTGCATTTTTCTTCATAGTACTTAAGCATTGATGCTTTATTTTTTAATTTTATCGGGGTATGAAAAAAAATTGTTTGCAAACTTTTGTGAGAATCCGCTACGCGGATTCACACAGTTTGCAAACAATTTTTATACTTATACTTATACTTAATTTTATACTCTATTTGATAAAATGAAGTATGTTTAAATATAACAGTATAGTGGTTTTTCAATGGATTCTTTTTTCCGAATCAATCCAAATGCCAATCAGAGTGTTGGATTTAGTATGAAAACAAATAAAAATTAATTATTATGTAATATGAGAGGCCTGATCGAGCATTACGTATGGTTGTATGTATATTTTATATTTCTACGATGTTGAATTAGTCATTGGGATATATTTACATTTTCACTGCAGTCCCACTATGTAACCTTACCAAGTGCAGTTTGCAGTCATATAAACTACGAACTTCAATCGATTTTTATGGCGTCCTTATCATTGTGACGTCACAATTGTCGTGCCAGCGATCACGAAAAATGGCTGTTCCATCCTTGACGATAACAAACGATTAATTCATTATATATGCAAAATCCCTTGGTATTTCAACGCAAACTTTTAACTAAATGTAAATATAAGCATTGAACGTCTTTCAGTTGACATCCATAGCCAATATGAATGCCAACTAGACAGAGGCAAATCCAACATGAAGCGCGCTTCATGGAATTTGCCTCTGTCCAGTTGACATTCATATTGGCTATGAATGCCAACTGAAAGACGTTCAATGTTTAAATGAACGGTGTTATCAATTAATTCAGAATAACTATTAAAGCTCTAGACTTTTGGTATTTAATTAGCTAAGACAATTACAACTTTATTTTTATAGAAAATAATTATATCACGTGATAAAGACCATTACCATTCATTTTATGATGCATTCATTGCTTTTCTTTCCTTTGTAATTGGTGTAAACATTTTGCAAACGCCTGATGGGTAAACAAACTGAGTTGATAAACTTTGTGTTTTAATCTTACACAGACAAATATGATATCAAAATGAACTTTGACAGTACTGACAACAATTCTTATGATCAAACCTTGAAACAAAATTGTGGTCTACTATCATTGCACATTTTTACACCCGCAATGGTAATAGAAAAAAGTAATTGTAAAGTGACTTCTGCATATATGGTTTCATCTTAACATACATAAAGCATAAAAACTATTTACAGTGCAAACATTCTGTGTTGTTATCAATGTTTATAAGATATCGTACATAGTATGTGCCTTGGAATTAACTTCACAGCTTAATTCATCAAACCTGAACAGGTTTCTAAAGAACAAATAACATGTCAAAATTGTCGCCCAGTTATGGCGCATATAACTTTAATGTAACTGTTATTTATAGATTTGCTGCGACCTAGTAAACAGAGAAAATAATCTACTTAAAGTCATTGGAATGTATACATAAGTCAAATAAAGACGTGGCATATTATGACTGGTAAGAGATATGTATTAACTCTGGACCAAAATGCTTACTCATTTAACTTTTGTATTATAGTTATTTGATGAAGGGAGAGTCACTTTAGTGGAACTGGGATGAGCTTCTAGGCCCAGTTTCATCAACATTCCTTAACTTTAAAGAATTCCTCAACCTAACATTCTCCATAGGGAAGCATTGCAAAAGTTTAGGATAAACATTAAATTAAGGAATCTTCCTTGAAATCCGTAATGTGGATATTATGGAGCATTTTAAGATAAGGAATTCAATAATTTAAGGAATATACATTCATCTATATGTATGATATATTTTATAGATTGTTTTAAAGTATTGTTCATTTGTTTATGACTGCTAAAAATATCAAAATTAGAAAATAAGAAAAGTATTACGTAGTCAGTAATTAAATAAGCATATTGTGATGAAAGATGTCAAGACTATATCGTCATGTTCTTTCTTTAACCAGATGAAAACAAACAAAATGTGGTAGTAATATTCTGATAATGACCATCAAGTGCTTTAAAACTATATGTACAGCACAATTAACACTACAACACAATATATGGTGGTGTGATGTAACTTTTTAGGAAAGAAAGAAGAGGTGGACGAATAACAGAATGAACTTTACGTTAATAAACTTAGTGAGTTAGTATTTACATTTATAAAAGCAGTAAACAATTAATGCCAGAAATGACACAAAATCCATTAGAAATCCGAATGCGGGACTACCATTTCTGATTTTGGTACAAGTACAGTGGAAACCGGTTATACTATGTATTGAGTCGTTGGGAATGGGTAAGTTATTGAAATGATCCCAGATTTCAATGTAACCAAGGAAAAAGACAATGACTACGTATGAACAGGGATTCTAATTTGTTTTTAATATCCTAGTGACTGATTTCAAATCAAAATAATAAAAAAAAACTCATTTAAGCAAAGTGAAGAAAGCAAAAGTACATCACAACTCAATCTGAAACATTTGTACTGTGGATTATTTAATTTACCTGGTATGTATCAGGAGAAATATTTAATTACATTCAGATTCGATTTTAATGTCCACGTGGTAATTTAAAAGATAAGAATTGTGAAGTACGTACCTTGGTCGCCATTTTTATTCCGTATTCTATAACTGCTTCCCCACTTATCAATACCTTCCAAAGTGGAAGGATATAAGACAAATCTAGATATACTTTCCCCAGTTAAAACGATCGCCATAGAATGTAATTTGACTTAATGTTTATTCAGTTATTCTTGTAGAAAAGAAATAAAAAAAAACATGCAGTACTTTAATGGCAAAGAACAGAAGTACTTATTGACTATGATGTGGAACTTTGGTGATCAGCTATGTAGATTTTACAGTTATTTAGATGAAGGAAATCGCTGACTAATTATAGAGAAATGTATGAAGATATCAACATCTCGATATACATGTATTAAAAGAATATTCTAGATAAGTTTCTTCTGTGTCTTAAAAGGTAATTAACTGCGACTTGAAACTAAATTGTTTTTATACTATCCCACAGTGTATGATAAAAGTATTAGTGAATGTTATCAATGTGCATACCATGGTTATACCATTACCATATGTTTGTACATTGATTACTGTACTTCCAATTATTACATTGATTTTAATACTCTATACACTTAAGTTGCTTTCATTCTTGTTAACCCTAATTGAAATTTTAAAAGTGTAAACCAAATGACTATAACTAGATTACATTACTTACATAATTAAAAAGATTAAGAATGAGAAATCCAAAGGGCTATACATATTTTACGTTATTAATAAAATTACAAAGGCTTACACAGAGTGATTTTTTTCCAATACTTTTTTGTTTGTGTGTTCAAAATTCATTTTGTTGCTCTGTGTTCAAAACGTAGCACAAGCGAATTTGACATCGTCATGCTAAAATACAACCTTAATATACTCCTGGCTCTTGTTGGCCGCTTTTGTTTGATATCCACTATAAATTACAGTGGATATTATTATGTCGATAGCTTGAACAGGAATTCAATAAAATGTCCCATAAATTCAGCACTGCAGTTTTAACGTCAGACGCATAACCGTACATACACTTGACCCCTTGTCAAATTATTTTTCTCCGGAGGAATAAGAGGAATTATTATATGACTGCGATTTTTTGCCGTTTTTTATTGGTCGAAATCGCTGTGTCAGATCTTGATAGCCCGCGAGCGATGAACACAATATGTACTGTCCATAGTATCTTGATTCCAGTCTTCCACGACTATCTGATACTCATTTCTAAGTTATATGAATAATCCATTATTATCTATTACGTTTTTTCATTACATATAGGCTTGTTGTTAGACATCATGTTGTTGGACCTCTCTAATTCGTCTCTCAACAGTTATCTAGTCGACATTCACAGTTTGTTTTCGCCAAGACATTATTTTAATAACGTTCTTTCAAATAAATGTTGACTTGGAGGAGAAGGGAGAGGAGGAAGTGAGGAGAAAGATGAAGAGAAGGACGGAAAATAGAAGGAAGATAAACAGATTTCTTCACATGGAAATTTCACGTGTACTGATTTTATTTTCTCGTCAAACCTAAACTTCGCCTGAAAAATTTCACTCGAATTTTACGTGAAAGGTCCTTTAGGTGAATTCACGTAAATTTCACGCGCAGTTCACGTGAAAAAAAACCACGTGAAGTTCACGTGAAGGTATAAAGCTTGTTAAAATAATTAAAAGAGGAAAACTAAAAAAAAATCAAAAACAATAAAAACAGATGGAGGGAAAAACCCGACACCCAACCGATTGCTAGCACAACGTCAACATGTGGTTTCATAATAATTTTTTTTGATTGGTCACTCTGTTTTTGGATAAGAGAAAAACAAATCCAACACTAAGAAAGGTTAATACAACATTAATTCTCAGGGAGTCATCCTACAAGTAGCACAGTTTTTGTAGCTTTAAAAAGACAATTGATGAGTATGAATATCGCATTTAAAGCAAAGGTTCACGTACTCGGTCAATTAAACGTGTTGGGTAAAGGTTTAATTCCAGTGAAAAAATAAATTAAATCCCGATCGGAATTTAAAATACAAAACCGCACCTGTATATTTTAAAGCAATATTTGATTAAGACGTTCTTAGAGATTTTTTGTGGGGAATAGATACCACAGTGTGTTAAATGCAAACTATTGCACAGGTAATCTTTCGGAACTCTATAGAGGAATATATGGCTCTTTGCCCGAAATTCAGCTTGAGAACCTTATCCAATAAATGCGAGAGGTCACGAATGAGTCATTCGATATACGTCCTACCTTATACGTGTAGATAATGCTGAAACTGTTTATCCAGCTTTGACATTTGTAATGTGTGTGATTTCAATGGTAGGGTTTGTATACTAGTGGTATAACCCCCGAACAGCTATATTTATGTATAATCTTAATCACCGATCTCGTTAAGAGTCTATACAGCTAAAATATATTCGTTCTCTTTACTTAGTGTGGGTTTTTGTAATCGGTACACACACGACATGTAATTGGTATTATAGACTTCATAAGTTTTGATAACAGCATACGCGATTACTTTACAATTACCATTTGTAATAGAACGTTAATACTGCCAGACCTGTTCCCGATGTTAGCTGTAATATATCGATTGGAGTCAATTTTGAAATCTAATATAAACTGAATATTTTATTATTTGCCACGTCTTTTGATAATGTGCGGTTCTCATGTACCGAAGATTTAAACTACGGGTATGAGTCGTGATAATTTTACATCCCTTGCCTAGTCTTTAAAATTACTTGTATAGGTTGTTGTGACATGGGAAACATATTACTTTGACTTGTATGTAAGGTTATCACATAGGCAGGACCGCTGTTTGTTTTGTCACTCTAGTATTAATGAGGTTAGGTCGAGGGCAGCTCGTATAGGAGATTAATTCGAGATAGACGTTTGGCCTTTTGATTTCTCAACTTGACATGGGATTAACCTATCATATTCAGCGATAACAACACAGTTGAGTCGTAGTCATAATGTACCTAAACTATCTTCGAACTTTAAACAACTGACGGATAACGTCTTGGTGATAGAAAGAAGTTTCGATTGGTTAGTTTTAATGATGGCATCGATGTCAGTGGGTAAGTTTCGCGAGGATAAAGTATTTCGCGAAATGTCGATTTCAAAATGCCAAAACAACATTGATGAAGTACAATTTACCGTCAATTAGTCTCCCCATCTGCCGGTGAGGTGATTTTGACGTTATATTTTGACGTGAGTTTTATTGATGGTAAATTGTACTTTACCATGTTTTGCTATCTCGAAACCGACATATTTATAGTAGTCATTAAAAGGAGACGAGGTGCTCAAATCAGAATTATTCAAAATAAATTTCTTTATTGGCTATATAGTAAGGCGGGATTCAATTTTATTGACCTTTAACCATAGGACATGTGGTTATTGCTCGCCATAAATTGTCTTCCACTTTAATAAAAAAAATTTTTTTGATAATTTGAAATGGTTCTTTGGGTCTAAGTACACTTAACTCTAAGTTTTATAATGTTCTCTCGACTTCGGGTAACCAGCATTTGATAATGTTTTAGTGGCATTTCTGCTTAAATTAGATTTAAATATATCGAGTGTTGTTGATACCACCGTTTGATTGGTATCACTTTAACTCACCGATACTAGAAGTACAGTGGTTATATACAGGACACTATGTAACTTTCGACAACTTTATCCACACACAGGGATTATTAAATGTTAGCTTAATGGTATTTTTGTCCGACGTCTTCGGCAGAGCGTAATTCACTTGAAAGACAGACATACCTTAAATCTATTATACATGTACATGGATGTGGTGAGCGTAGCTGCTGTTGCCGTAGAAAGAAACAAAGTTCGAAACGTTACTAGTGCTACTAGTTATTTGATGACAAAACGGCTTTCACCTTTTGTAGTTGGCACTTATTTTGTTAGTACTTTTATCCCGAGAAGAAAACACATTCGTGCCTTCTAGTTATTTAAACAACGGATTTAATTTAACCTAGTGGTTAATATCCATTTTTATTAAAGGTATGCTGTGTAATGTATATTATCGCGTTATGTAACATTTAATACACTTGAAGTGCCTTAGAAAAGGAAAACATTTATTTCGATATGGTTCACGGTTTAACGTGGTCGTTGTACACTTTGTACAACACAAATATTGAATAAGATACTGTGAACATACTTTTTTTCAGCGCTTTTCGCGCTGTCTTTGAACGCTAACTCGTGTTCAGCGTTATATTTGGTAAAAGGGTATTTCTGGTATTGAACCTTCGAATTGCGTTCCGCTATATTCGCCCTACTAACTCATTATTAACGGTTTTCCGCATTTGCACTGAAATCTGACTCTGTCAAAATAACTAGTTCATATGCGAAGCAATTAGGATATTGTGTATGTTTATAAAAAATGTATTTTGAGTGTGGAAATAATGACTTTAAGGTATACTTATATGGTAATATCCACCCATTTGTTTTGCTGATAAGTTTAAATATTTCTTCATCACGACTTTCGAAATCAATCTACTTTTCTACTCCTCTTAACTATGTCACTTTTTTTTGTTCATCTACTAAAACATTTTTGCTATTCTATAAGCGGTACTATTTCATACTTTACTCGTATCTTCCACTAATTACAATGTGCAGTGATGTATGATCAATTATCGTACTTTAACATGTGTGTTTAGTAATTAAACATGTATAATTTAGCTGAATTGCTGTTAACACGAGATGTCACAGTTCAGTGCTCATGACAATAAATTGACCATAGCAATGTATTCATTTTAATGCAATGCCATCCTTTAGATACTATCGATTTCTGTATAGTAATTCGCCTTCCATAACAGAATTAAGAGGTCATATCATTTAGCTTATACATATCAATATATTAGAAGAACAGGTAGACCGCATCAGTGCGGAATTTAATTATAGATTTTCATTGAATAATGCTGAATTCCCAATTCTAATAGTTTGCATGAGATAAATAGTGTAAATCTACTTGATATATTTTAGAAGAATGGCAGTAAAATGCTATTCGTATTGAAATTAGACTACCGTCAAATGTTTATCATAAAGCATTGGCCTAGAAGGTTTAATATATATGGTAATCTGCACAAATCTATTGGATATGTTTTTGTACACTACTTTGGCATTGGGGTGCTTACGCACGCTATAGAATTGGCTTGATTTATGTACTTTAAACTGTATTGGATCGTTTCCCAACTGGATCTGTTCCAGGAATAAAATTTTCGTTATATTAATGCTTAATGGAGAGACTGTAAAGGTTCTTTTGCATGTTATACCAGCACAAATTATAAGAGTTTAAACATGTTTTATACTTTTCTTCTAATTGTTTATCACGTGTACATGTATTGTCCTTTCTGCCGTCACAGAATACTGATGTATTACGGCATACTGATGATATGTTATTTAATTGTCGAGTTTTTTTTCTGATAATTATTGCGAAAAGCGAAATCCTGCACTTACATTTGGTATTTGAATTTTTTTCAATGGTTTCTATTTCTATCATGCTATAATAACACGATTATTGTTTGGCTTGACTGGCGCCCTGTTAAAAACCATGGACATTTAAGAACATGCAAGAAAGTCTGAGTAACCGGCTACAAACTATCATCTATCGGTCAATATCTAGCAAATAATCAACAAGTAAGTTTAATTTACCACATATTCTTGGTATTCTAGGTCATAGGAGTGTAATGATAAATTATTCCTAATTACGACATTTTCATATTTGAATAAATATAATTACTCTTATAATTCAAGCTAAAATATTTCACTGAAAACTGCATCCCTACTTAGCTTCGAACGGACATTAAATAAAACGTAGGAAGTGTGCAATATATAGAATATTCCATCCGTATTATGGTCATGGACGAAACTGTTGTGTAAGTTTGCGATATTAGGACATTTGACCTTTACCCTTGAGAAAGTTAACTAACGGAAAATACCTATCAGATTGACGGTCAATATTTAAACTAGTCTTCACCATAACACTTTAAACAGGTACACTGTCATTCACTAACTCATTCATCCCTGTAAATGTATAATGAACTGTTCCAGCTTTTGAAGTAGAAGAATTCAAATGTTGTTTTAGTGGCGAATGAGTTAATGGATTCGTGATCTAACGGTCAACAAAAATGCGTTTCGTGATTTTCTAAACATTAATCATGTACAATAACATTGTTAATGGCAGCTTAACCTTGGCATCTAGATAGAAAACATTTTTTTTTCAAACGTCTTCGTTGGAATATACGAACTTTGTGAAGTGTGTGAATATTTTACCCAGTTGTGAGAAATCAAATTCATAATGGTTATCACAAAAAAATGCTCTTTTCCTTGTTAATCTGTTTGGTTCTCTAGGATGAAATAAAAATAAATCATTGTTTAACAACGTTCGAAATGATTTTGTTTATTACCCACGATAGGGAAATAACAATAATATCATCACATCTTGATACAAGCTTTATAGCCTTTTTCAAATAAATATATATGTATGTACAAATAAATATATAAATATTTGAATATAACAAATTTAAAATGCAACACTTAATCATAATTAGCTGCATGTTTTTCAATTAAATATATAAATATTATACTTGGCCTTAAAAATATATTTGAATATACATTTTTTATCGTTTGGCCTGTTAGTATTCTTATCACAGTTATCACAAAAAATTGTCCAGATTTAAAAATACATCTGGATAAATTCTATCACAGTACAGCACATAGCATAACGTATTATATACTGCAAACCAACTTGTTTTAGTGGTGACTTAATTTCGCGTCTCTGTATTTATATCATCCTTTATCATAGGGATTTACTTTCGTGATTTGCAGTTTACCTTTTTGCAGTGATCTATTGTTCCCCACAAAAAATAGTTGGTTTACAGTAAAAGGAATGATAACCTTTACTTTACTATTGTTATGAAGCTTAATATTTAATTTGAAATTGTAAATAAAACATCTGTTTTGATTCTCCTACCTGTGCTTTTTAAAATGCCACAAATTTCAGCGTATCTATTAATCTAAATAAGTCCTGGTTATTGAACATAATAAGATATAGTTTGAACATTTTTTCACTTTTTCTTACTTACATGCTATAACATGTGTGTTATACATTACACTGTGTTGACTTTTGAAAGGAATACCATATCTTTGATACGATTACGTAAGACAAATTCCATTTAGATCAAAAGATTAGGCGCATTTGAATTTTTAATGGTGAAATTGGAAACAGAATTATTTTTAACTTCGGATGTAATCAATATACATGTAATGGATTCATTGCGTTCCATATATGTACGTTTGATGTAGATTTTAAATTTAAGTTAAAGTTTTATGATTTTAAGTATTTACAGCGGATCTAAGCTAGTTGGCTATATTAATTATTTCCTAAACAATGTTGTCAATTTTAAAATTGTGAACGATACAAACCCTAGTGCAAACCATTAAAAATAGCATGGATATTAACAGTGATGTTTGTCTAACGTAAGATTAAAATTTGAAAATAAATGTAATAAGTAATGAAATATACACAGGTAGACAATTCAGTTATAACTTAGGTGCGTCTACTTAACATGTGTTTGTATCCCGTCTCTGAATATTACAGGGTTACCTCCCTTGCGATTAGGGATCCATTCTTACGTCATTATGTTTTGAGTGAAATTCATTTCGTTTTCTCCGAAAAAAGTATGATGTTCTGCTCGCATCAAGATGATGTAACGATGATTACCTATCCACAAGGGCAGCCAACTATGCAATATACAAATACGAAATAGCAAAATGAAAATAATTTACAAGAAAGGTTATTATTTCAACACTACGCAGTAGTTGCAACAAATCCTTCGAAGATATAAAATATTTCTGCACTCTTGTAACAGCACAAGTTAAACTCTTCGATTAAATAATCACAGTAATATAATCCATTTTATGAACGCCGACTTTGCGTTTGAACATATCAGCATGATCCATATAATGACGTCATTACTACATATTTTATACAAACACTTCAACGACCTTTTTCTTCGATCCGATTTTTGAGGGTGGTAATGTCCCACCGAACGGAGAAAACGGCCTCGGAGTTTCACTGCCCTCAGGTGACCCTGTCGGAGGGCGCCATATTTGATTACGTTTTTTCACAAGAATAGTCCTTCCTGTTGGTTTTGCTGTTGCACGTGAATCTTTTCCAGCTTCCGCATGAATGGAGTGATGCGCGCGCATAGGCATTTGACTAGTTCGTCTTGGAGACATGGAATGTTCATGAAGGGTCTTTTTGATGTCTTTTTCGTCTTGTCGATCTGCTGCAATCACAAAAGAGGACATGATTGGTATCATAAAATATAGGCGTATGCATTATATCAACACAGTTCACTTACTTTTCAAAATATATATACCATGTACGATACACATCCACGAAACGTTTTTCAGTGGCGTAGGAAGATGAAACGTCATGGGGGGGGGGGGGGGGGGGGGGTCCTCAATATTTTGTAAACCCAACCCCCCGCCACACCTACAGTAGGAGATTAATTCAACTCCCAACCATATAATATATGCTTTATGTACATTTTTCATATATCACTAAATTTAATCCTTGTACACATTTATAGACAGTGGGGTCGCTAAAAGGAAATTAACGAATACGCATATTGGCCAAATTAGCGTGTGAGCGTCGAAGGCGCAAGATTTTGGTGTTTTATTAGGGGTCTGAGGGTGACCCCCGGGATCAGTTTTATGTATTTTGATGATTTTGCGATCGCCCGAAAGCGCGAGAAATTTGGTGTTTGGGGCGTCCGGGGGTCTCCCCCGGGAAAAAAATTACAATTTAGAATGGCTTAGATGAGTTTTACGATGCATTTTGATGAATTTGCGAGCGCCCAAAGGCGCGAGAATTTGGTGTTAGGGGGGTCCGGGGGTCTCCCCCGAGAAAAAAATTACAATTTAGAATGGCTGAGATGAGTTTTACGATAAAGTTTAATGATTATAAAGCGTTCTTAACATGGTAATTTTTCGATTTAAAGCTACCTGCATTTAGAAATGATAATTGTGTCGTCATAACATTATGGAACCCTACTCGATCTGAATATACCGGCTTCACACCATCGGCACATTGTTGTGTAACAGAAAAAAATGAATTAATTGTCTCGCTAAGACATATAAACAAATTGATCTTTTAAGAGACATTTTTTTAAATAGTACATAGAATCCCTGGATGGACATTTTTAGTCTAGTTTGTGTGTATTGAATTTTTACAATTTAAGGTTTGACATTATGTGCTTGAACGGAATGCGGGGGGGGGGGGGGGGGCTTTTAGAAATCAGTGGAATGGGGGGGGGGGAGATTTGCCCCCCCCCTGGGGGGGGCCCCCCCCCCCCCCCCCCCGCTTCCTACGCCCATGTTTTTCATATTCGTTTACCCATATAATTGTTCTTAGTAAACTTAAAACTGACATAAAAATATTAAACAACTCTACAATAATCTTTTGATAAACAAAATATTTCTATATTAATAATGACTCTATATATTTTGGTTTAGTACTTGAACTTATATCTTTTGTAAAAGGTGGAGCCGCGGTAGCCTATAGCTAGTGGGTAAGACATCCGATATAACACCACAAGGCAACCACCTCTGGGTCGCGAGTGTGAACCACATGCGGGTAAGGTACCAGTTACTGACTGCTAGATGATGACTTTATCTCTGGATACTCCATTTTTCGCCACAATATAAACGTGACACGGTTTTTAATAACTCTGACGATTAATAGGACGTTGAACCAAATTATTCATAGGTATTTATGTATTGCATCAAAACAACGATGATTTGTAATTGTTCTATGCTATATACTCAAGCCTTGCCCCCATTCAAAACAATTATCATTTGAAACATTCGCACAAAATCACTACCTATGTGACTTTCAGTTTTTTATTGTGCTATTGACTAGTATATTTTCAGTTACGGATCAATGGGTATAATCAAATGCATGGGTGGGGACGCAAACATACACTAATTGTTTGTTGTTTAAAGGGGTAAATTGCAAGGTCAGCCTTTTTTTAGCAGAATCAATGACGTAGTCTACGTAAATATATTTGTATACATGTCATAGTGCTGTGTATATAAACCTGACAAAAACAACTTTAAAGTTTTTTTAAGTTATCAAATGCCCATGGGTTTACATGACTTTACAGTTTTTACTTTATTTTGGAATAGTTTTAAAAGTCGAACAATTATACACTTTGGAGAAACCCTCACAGCACTAGTTTCACAGAAAGCATACATTTTGATTTTGTGAAGAAGAAGCTAATCCATTAGGCATATACTGGCCCTGGGATACAAACATTATACACACATACACTATGGAATAATCAACACAACGTATTACCAAGATCAATATATGATAGATGTTTACCAAGCGCAAATATTTATTGCGGGGAACTGTTTGCTTTGTACAATGGCGGTTACACCCTTTTTAATGTTCATGTTGAATGACGAAAATAAGAATAAATTAGCACTGAGTTTTATCTCAAACTAAAGTATGGATTTTTATACAAGTATATTTTCCTGATGTCGACCCTCTAGCCGTTTTGTCTGAAATATTTAGCCCTGCCCATCATATATTATTATGCCACTTTGGGCGGACATTGGATGTGACCTTGTAGTAATAGCTCATTTTTCAAATAACATGTTAGCAGAAAATTACCAAAAATACATTTCCTTTTGAAAGTGAAAGAATTCTGACGACTTGATTATGTAAACCCCATATAATTATGTTTTTCCAACTGTAAGTAGAAATGTGTGAGCTTTTCTAAAGTAGAAATGTTTGAGCTACCACATTTATTACGCCCTAATACAAACGCCTTACCATTGAAATTGCAGTTTTATGTCATATGCATCAGGACCCAATGGAAATAGATTTAAGGCGAAATCATTTCAGGATTTTTGGAGAGATAGATTATTTTCATTTGAATATTTATCTTTCTTTTATACGTTTTAAGTTAAGAATCTAGGATTTGAAACGACATATTCAATTAAGTCTCGTTTGTATTAGCCAAACCTGTTAAAACATTGAAATGTATGTACACCAACGAACCTATACGGAGCAAAAAATAAAATACTTTGCATTTATAACTAAAGATGTCTGCTTTAATTTTTGTTGTTCATTCTAACATGCTATGTTCAATATGTGTTATATATCTACTCAATTTATACAAATAAAACAATAAAACAAATGTGTTTGTTTCCAAAACTTGGGTGGCTAGCCAACAATTTGTTTGTTTGTAAATTCTTTTTTTGAGAACGAGCTGGAAACAAAGCATGCTGTATGCATTTCTGTACAGTATGCCTTGTTAACGGGGCTGTAGCGGCAACAATAAAAACACATGCACAGGTCACTGCTCTATCCGATTACAGATTTCCGAATACCATTGTTAATACTGTAGTCACCTTGTTTTATAGATGTTTACGGGGTATTACTTTAGGATAAAAGCAATCAGGGTGTATTACTCGTTGTGCCGAGTGCTTACGTCACTTCAATTGACAGATTATCTCCGACTGGGTTGATCACGTGACTGATATAAAAGAACTGCATGGACAGTACATGCACATTGAACCATTTATGGGAATTAGTCCATATTTTAGTTTAATGCCTTTATTTTATGATGTAACTTTTAAATAAAATAACGGTACGGGTAATGGAAGCTGTAATACTGTTATTATAGGTTTGTAGAATGTTACAGTAATATAGATTTACAATTACATCCTTAACAAATAAATAATATTTAAAAAAAATGAAAAATACTGGTTTGAAGATTTGGGGGAGTATGTGGGTCACTCCTAGCCCACGAATCACAATCATCCTTGTTTGGTGTCCTGTGCCCCTCATGTTTATAATTAACATATGGAGTAAGGTATCATTCTTAAGCTCTATCAGGTTATATATTAGCTCGAGATACTCTGGCCCTGACACCAGACTTAGACATTATGACAGATAGATGTCTGGTTTAGGGCCAGAGCGCAGTAGTACTCGAAAACCTGGAATAAGCCGACACCGTTTGGTATCGGGCCAGGTACTCTCCGATTCAGACAACTTACAAAATATTACCACCGAGAATCGCCACTTACCTTGGTCTTTTCAACAAATGAATAATTTATCTACTCATAGCCATCCATTTCATCACGCATGCACGTTCTATTGTGTCAACACAGTAGTTTCTTTTCCGCAACTTTAAATTTCCCTCGTCGTCATCGCCATTTTCTCGTAGTATGCAAATCATCTTTAATCTCGACGGATTGCTATATTTGGGTAGATATGATATTCATTTGTTGTATAGACTAAGGTTAGTGGTGCTTCTCGGTGGTCAGTCTGAATCGGAGAGTACCTGGCCCGATACCAAACGGTGTCGGCTTATTCCAGGTTTTCGAGTACTACTGCGCTCTGGCCCTAAACCAGACATCTATCTGTCATAATGTCCAAGTCTGGTGTAAGGGCCAGAGTATCTCGGGCTAGTTATATATAATCTTAGTTAATATTCATCTAGTGAACAAACAATAGAGGATTTACAACAATAAATATGTAAACGTGTCGATCAGAAATGGACAAAAACGCAAGTAATATAAAAAAAATATTTTCTATTTTATCGTTGACTTTTTCGTTGTTACATGCTTTTCGGGCCTCGCTTTAAACCACAGGTGACAGGTGTATCGATTTAACAAGAGATTTATTCGTTTATCCTTAGCCAAACGAATACGGTAATGTTCAGAGAACGTGTTTTTCACCAGACCTGTCTAACGTTTAAAACTTTAATACAAGCAAAGAGTTCTAAAGGATTAAACTGTAATATTACAGAAGTGAAAAAGCAATAAATGGCCACCAGCCCATTTTTCCACGGAAGGTGGAATAGAAAAACAACTTTCATACTTCAGGTCATTGAAAGTTCATGTATGAATGAATGGCTGATTCAACATAGTTGGTATACAGATACAAATCTCAGGTATTGAATACTAATTAATATCTAGGCTGTTTTATCAAGGGATTTATATTCGGTGCCTGGTAGTACAGTACAGTGTGTTTACAGTAGATCTTGAATCAGATACGACTTTAGAAAGTTCTCCATGTCATGTCATTCAATCGCGAGTTTATATTCGAAATATAAAAAGAGACATAGTGTAATTAGCCCAATGCAAGGTATAATAATTCGCTCTTATTCCTACAGATAAACCTGCAGAAATGTTTCAGCTTTATTAACATACTTTAACTCGTGCTTGGTAGTACGACCGTCCATTCTATCTTTACATTCATTCCGTAGGTGAACAAACATAAGGAAGATTCCTATAGGGCTTTTTTTACTGTTTAATGACAACTATTAATGTATTACCTATTTAAGAAAAGTAAATTTAAAATGAGACACCTTGTAATTAGTCTATTGCATGGTACAATAATTCGCCTTCGTTTTTCCACTGATAAAAATGTTTTGTCAACTGATTTTAACACCTGTTTGGTAGTACAGACGAGCATACCCACACGATCTTTGGGCTGGATATACATTGAAAAGTTTTTTCTACTCATCTTTTTGTGCAATGAAATGAAAATTATTTTAATGTTCAATATGTAATCGCATTGACGCTTTCTATGATGATCTGAATAAATACTTTTATAATGCTTATCCTTGCATATCGTATAGGTAACTTTACGTGCTATATTAAACATTGTTTTACACATACCGAAATATCACAATGTAGATAAGT
Organism: Argopecten irradians; assembly: GCF_041381155.1. Lineage (NCBI taxonomy): Eukaryota > Metazoa > Mollusca > Bivalvia > Pectinida > Pectinidae > Argopecten > Argopecten irradians. The sequence goes on along the minus strand of NC_091142.1, from coordinate 14,969,303 downwards.
GGATGCGAAATATAAGCTTATTTTGATAACACGATTTAACAAATTAAACCTCGCTCTATTTAACTCCACTGCGGCGCGTTCGCATGGTGGGCATTGTTCATGTGTACAATGACCCTGAACGGACCGATCGTAATTACCACCAGGAGGACGGCTTTAATCTATAGGAATCTATATACCGTGGTCATATACAAACGCACCCGATGTCAGAATTGTATACTATGTTCTATCAGTTATCTGACTATTTGTTTGTAGTATTGAAGTAGTACTATACTGACGGAACGAATACACTGACTAGTACCTGGTTGTTAACTATGTGTGTTTGCCCATCCGAGAACTGAAATCCAGGTCTTATATCTGCGTCCAATCGTATAAATATAATAAATGAATAAAATTCACAAGTATTTTTCAAACCGACGGAATTTTATTTACGAGGTACTCCATACCTTGTCACACTTTGACGTCACAGTTAAAGAATACTCAAACTAAATAATAAATCTGTTGAAAGAATTTTTTCACGATAATTGTGACGCTACACATTAAAAAAAAACCATTCAAATTCCAGTTAATGATCTATGGGTAGATATTGTCCCACGACCATTAGTTTGACAGAACATTAGAAACGGAAATCGTGTAGATATCTTGTACAGGCAGTTGTTTAGTGCATTAGACAATGACATTGGTTTATGGATAAAATTGAAAATGCAAAAAAATGTAATGCTTCGGAGTGAATATCCTGTTTCAAGTCTAATGTAAATGCTTGCAGCTTTAGTCATACTGAATAGTGAAAATTACCCGTGGATATCAAATTTACTATTGAAATACGAAATAAATGAAAATTTTCTGTGACAAGGATTTGTTTTATTATAATTTGTTGCATGTAATACCAGGCTGACTACTAGATTTCCGTCCGTACAAGGAAAACTTGAGTGATGATATGCTGAAAAATCCTTATTATCCATGGTTTCTCATTTAGTTCACATTTCTTTGATACTTTTTAACAAATTGTAAATATCATTGAGCTTATAATTTAGGATAGCACACAAAGAGATTCTTATACAGTGTCTTTTACAGTGAAACATGAACTTTATTTTGAACCTTTGAATTACCAATAGCTACTACTTATACAGACGTAAGATGATGTTACATTCACTTGTTTAAATGTAAATCCTAATTTCGATATCCTTGGTGTGTTCTATCTATAAATTCTTTTAGTTCAGATTTAAAAGATAATCATATCAGATTACTAATGACTACCGCTAATTTCTACCCCACGGCACGTCGATTTTTTTGTATATTATGACATAACAGTTGTTACACACCATGAAGTATTTAAAATATGTTAAATATCTTAATGATTCATGTATGTGATAAAAATGGAGATATTGGTTAATGTTAAAGAAAGATCCTAAAATCTAAGACATTAAAGCATTGCCAACTGGACAGCGTCACATTTAATGAAGCGCACTTGCGCATAACATATCCCGGGGGTCACCCTCAGACCCCTAATAAAACACCAAAATCTTGCGCCTTCGACGCTCACACGCTAATTTGGCCAATTTGCGTATTCGTTAATTTCCTTTTAGCGACCCCACTGTCTAAAAATGTGTACAAGGATTGAATTTAGTGATATATGAAAAATGTACATAAAGCATATATTATATGGTTGGGAGTTGAATTAATCTCCTCCTGTAGGTGTGGCGGGGGGTTGGGTTTACAAAATATTGAGGACCTTTGCCCCCCCCCCCCCTCCCCCCATGACGTTTCATCTTCCTACGCCACTGAAAAAACGTTTCGTGGATGTGTATCGTACATGGTATATATATTTTGAAAAGTAAGTGAACTGTGTTGATATAATGCATACGCCTATATTTTATCATACCAATCATGTCCCCTTTTGTGATTGCAGCAGATCGACAAGACGAAAAAGACATCAAAAAGACCCTTCATGAACATTCCATGTCTCCAAGACGAACTAGTCAAATGCCTATGCGCGCGCATCACTCCATTCATGCGGAAGCTGGAAAAGATTCACGTGCAACAGCAAAACCAACAGGAAGGACTATTCTTGTGAAAAAACGTAATCAAATATGGCGCCCTCCGACAGGGTCACCTGAGGGCAGTGAAACTCCGAGACCGTTTTCTCCGTTCGGTGGGACATTACCCACCCATTCAAAAAATCGGAATCGAAAGAATAAAAAGGTCAGTTGAAAAAGAGGTTTGTATATTAAATAGGGTTGTTATGTGACGTCTTTAATTATGGATTCCATGCTGCTGATCTCGTTTTCAATAAGGCTAAACTGTCGGCCAGTTCATATAAGTGGATTATTATTGACATGCTGTATTGACGCGTATCGGCTAGTTCTTTCTCCTCGACCAAGTTTTTTTTACTGGTGCCCTCTGTTACCATGAGTGCAGAAATTTATTTTATAATCTTCGAAGGATTTGTTGCACTTACTGGCGTAGTGTTGGGGAGAATAATAACCTTCTTTGTAATTTATTTTCTTTGTGCTATTTGATTATTGTGTATATTGCATTGTTGCGCTGCCCTTGGGGGATTAGGTTAATCAATCGTTCCTATTTCATCTTTGATGCGAGCAGAACATCATACTTTTTTAGGAAAAAAACGAAATGAATTTCACTCAAAACATAATGACGTAAGAATGGATCCCTAATCGCAAGGGAGGTAACCCTGTATTATTCAAAGACGGGTTACAAACACATTTGTTAAGTTGACGCACCTAAGTTATAACTGAATTGTCTATCTGTGTAATTTCATTACATTATTACATTTATTTTCAAATTCTAATCTTACGTTAGACAAACATCACTGTTAATATCCATGCTATTTTTAATGGTTTGCACTTGGGTTTGTATCGTTCACAATTTTAAAATTTGACAACATCACTCTAGCCGACATTGTTTAGGAAATAATTAATATAGCCAGCTAGCTTAGATCCGCTGTAAATACTTAAAATCATAAAACTTTAACTTAAATTTAAAATCTACATCAAACGTACATATATGGAACGCAATGAATCCATTACATGTATATTGATTACATGCGAAGTTAAAAATAATTCTGTTTCCAATTTCACCATTAAAAATTCAAATGCGCCTAATCTTTTGATCTAAATGGAATTTGTCTTACGTAATCGTATCAAAGATATGGTATTCCTTTCAAAAGTCAACACAGTGTAATGTATAACACACATGTTATAGCATGTAAGTAAGAAAAAGTGAAAAAATGTTCAAACTATATCTTATTATGTTCAATAACCAGGACTTATTTAGCTTAATAGATACGCTGAAATTTGTGGCATTTTAAAAAGCACAGGTAGTAGAGAATCAAAACAGATGTTTTATTTACAATTTCAAATTAAATATTAAGCTTCATAACAATAGTAAAGTAAAGGTTATCATTCCTTTTACTGTAAACCAACTATTTTTTGTGGGGAACAATAGATCACTGCAAACTGCAAATCACGAAAGTAAATCCCTATGATAAAGGATGATATAAATACAGAGACGCGAAATTAAGTCACCACTAAAACAAGTTGGTTTGCAGTATATAATACGTTATGCTATGTGCTGTACTGTGATAGAATTTATCCAGATGTATTTTTAAATCTGGACAATTTTTTTTGTGATAACTGTGATAAGAATACTAACAGGCCAAACGATAAAAAATGTATATTCAAATATATTTTTAAGGCCAAGTATAATATTTATATATTTAATTGAAAAAACATGCAGCTAATTATGATTAAGTGTTGCATTTTAAATTTGTTATATTTCAAATATTTATATATTTATTTGTACATACATATATATTTATTTGAAAAAGGCTATAAAAGCTTGTATCAAGATGTGATGATATTATTGTTATTTCCCTATCGTGGGTAATAAACAAAGTCATTTCGAACGTTGTTAAACAATGATTTATTTTTATTTCATCCTAGAGAACCAAACAGATTAACAAGGAAAAAGAGCATTGTTTGTGATCACCATTATGAATTTGATTTCTCACAACTGGGTAAAATATTCACACACTTCACAAAGTTCGTATATTCCATCGAAGACGTTTGAAAAAAAAATGTTTTCTATCTAGATGCCAAGGTTAAGCTGCCATTAACAATGTTATTGTACATGATTAATGTTTAGAAAATCACGATCATTTTTGTTGACCGTTAGATCACGAATCCATTAACTCATTCGCCACTAAAACAACATTTGAATTCTTATACTTCAAAAGCTGGAACAGTTCATTATACATTTACAGGGATGAATGAGTTAGTGAATGACAGTGTACCTGTTTAAAGTGTTATTGTGAAGACTAGTTTAAATATTGACCGTCAATCTGATAGGTATTTTCCGTTAGTTAACTTTCTCAAGGGTAAAGGTCAAATGTCCTAATATCGCAAACTTACACAACAGTTTCGTCCATGACCATAATACGGATGGAATATTCTATATATTGCACACTTCCTACGTTTTATTTAATGTCCGTTCGAAGCTAAGTAGGGATTCAGTTTTCAGTGAAATATTTTAGCTTGAATTATAAGAGTAATTATATTTATTCAAATATGAAAATGTCTTAATGTCGTAATTAGGAATAATTTATCATTACACTCCTATGACCTAGAATACCAAGAATATGTGGTAAATTAAACTTACATGTTGATTATTTGCTAGATATTGACCGATAGATGATAGTTTGTAGCCGGTTACTCAGACTTTCTTGCATGTTCTTAAATGTCCATGGTTTTTAACAGGGCGCCAGTCAAGCCAAACAATAATCGTGTTATTATAGCATGATAGAAATAGAAACCATTGAAAAAAATTCAAATACCAAATGTAAGTGCAGGATTTCGCTTTTCGCAATGATTATCAGAAAAAAAGACTCGACAATTAAATAACATATCATCAGTATGCCGTAATACATCAGTATTCTGTGACGGCAGAAAGGACAATACATGTACACGTGATAAACAATTAGAAGAAAAGTATATAAAACATGTTTAAACTCTTATAATTTGTGCTGGTATAACATGCAAAAGAACCTTTATAGTCTCTCCATTAAGCATTAATATAGCGAAAATGTTATTCCTGGAACAGATCCAGTTGGGAAACGATCCAATACAGTTTAAAGTACATAAATCAAGCCAATTCTATAGCGTGCGTAAGCACCCCAATGCCAAAGTAGTGTACAAAAACATATCCAATAGATTTGTGCAGATTACCATATATATTAAACCTTCTAAGCCAATGCTTTATGATAAACATTTGACGGTAGTCTAATTTCAATACGAATAGCATTTTACTGCCATTCTTCTAAAATATATCAAGTAGATTTACACTATTCATCTCATGCAAACTATTAGAATTGGGAATACAGCATTATTCAATGAAAATCTATAATTAAATTCCGCACTGATGCGGTGTATCTGTTCTGCTAATATATTGATATGTATAAGCTAAATGATATGACCTCTTAATTCTGTTATGGAAGGCTGAGTTTAGGCGAATTACTATACAGAAATCGATAGTATCTAAAGGATGGTATTGCATTAAAATGAATACATTGCTATGGTCAATTTATTGTCATGAGCACTGAACTGTGATCATCTCGTGTTAACAGCAATTCAGCTAAATTATACATGTTTAATTACTAAACACACATGTTAAAGTACGATAATTGATCACACATCACTGCACATTGTAATTAGTGGAAGATACGAGTAAAATATGAAATAGTACCGCTAATAGAATAGCAAAAATGTTTTAGTATATGAACAAAAAAGTGACATGGTTAAGAGGAGTGAAATAACTTTTCTGTAAATTGATTTCGAAAGTCGTGATGAAGAAATATTTAAACTTATCAGCGAAACAAATGGGTGGATATTACCATATAAGTATACCTTAAAGTCATTATTTCCACACTCAAAATACATTTTTTATAAACATACACAATATCCTAATTGCTTCACATATGAACTAGTTATTTTTACAGAGTCAGATTTCAGTGCAAATGCGGAAAACCGTTAATAATGAGTTAGTAGGGCGAATATAGCGGAACGCAATTCGAAGGATCAATACCAGAAATACCCTTTTACCAAATATAACGCTGAACAAGAGTTAGCGTTCATAAGTATGTTCACAGTATCTTATTCAATATTTGTGCTGTACAAAATGTACAACGACCATGTTAAACCGTGAACCATATCGAAATAAATGTTTTCCTTTTCTAAGGCACTTCAAGTGTATTAAATGTTACATAAGGACGATAATATACATTACACAGCATACCTTTAATAAAAATGGATATTAACCACTAGCTTAAATTAAATCCGTTGTTTAAATAACTAGAAGGCACGAATGTGTTTTCTTCTCGGGATAAAAGTACTAACAAAATAAGTGCCAACTACAAAAGGTGAAAGCCGTTTTGTCATCAAATAACTAGTAGCACTAGTAACGTTTCGAACTTCTACGACAACAGCAGCTACGCTCACCACATCCATGTACATGTATAATAGATTGAAGGTATGTCTGTCTTCAAGTGAATTAAGCTCTGCCGAAGACGTCGGACAAAAATACCATTAAGCTAACATTTAATAATCCCTGTGTGTGGATAAAGTTGTCGGAAGTTACATAGTGTCCTGTATATAACCACTGTACTGATCTAGTATCGGTGAGTTAAAGTGATACCAATCAAACGGTGGTATCAACAACACTCGATATATTTAAATCTAATTTAAGCAGAAATGCCACTAAAACATTATCAAATGCTGGTTACCCGAAGTCGAGAGAACATTATAAAACTTAGAGTTAAGTGTACTTAGACCCAAAGAACCATTTCAAATTATCAAAAAAAAAAATATTTTATTAAAGTGGAAGACAATTTATGGCGAGCAATAACCACATGTCCTATGGTTAAAGGTCAATAAAATTGAACCCCGCCTTACTCTATAGCCAATAAAGAAATTTATTTTGAATAATTCTAATTTGAGCACCTCGTCTCCTTTTAATGACTACTATAAATATGTCGGTTTCGAGATAGCAAAACATGGTAAAGTACAATTTACCATCAATAAAACTCACGTCAAAATATAACGTCAAAATCACCTCACCGGCGGATGGGGAGACTAATTGACGGTAAATTGTACTTCATCAATGTTGTTTTGGCATTTTGAAATCGACATTTCGCGAAATACTTTATCCTCGCGAAACATACCCACTGACATCGATGCCATCATTAAAACTAACCAATCGAAACTTCTTTCTATCACCAAGACGTTATCCGTCAGTTGTTTAAAGTTCGAAGATAGTTTAGGTACATTATGACTACGACTCAACTGTGTTGTTATCGCTGAATATGATAGGTTAATCCCATGTCAAGTTGAGAAATCAAAAGGCCAAACGTCTATCTCGAATATAATCTCCTATACGAGCTGCCCTCGACCTAACCTCATTAATACTAGAGTGACAAAACAAACAGCGGTCCTGCCTATGTGATAACCTTACATACAAGTCAAAGTAATATGTTTCCCATGTCACAACAACCTATACAAGTAATTTTAAAGACTAGGTAAGGGATGTAAATTTATCACGACTCATACCCGTAGTTTAAATCTTCGGTACATGAGAACCGCACATTATCAAAAGACGTGGCAAATAATAAAATATTCAGTTTAAATTAGATTTCAAAATTGACTCCAATCGATATATTACAGCTAACATCGGGAACAGGTCTGGCAGTATTAACGTTCTATTACAAATGGTAATTGTAAAGTAATCGCGTATGCTGTTATCAAAAGTCTATAATACCAATTACATGTCGTGTGTGTACCGATTACAAAAACCCACACTAAGTAAAGAGAACGAATATATTTTAGCTGTATAGACTGTTAACGAGATCGGTGATTAAGATTATACATAAATATAGCTGTTCGGGGGTTATACCACTAGTATACAAACCCTACCATTGAAATCACACACATTACAAATGCCAAAGCTGGATAAACAGTTTCAGCATTATCTACACGTATAAGGTAGGACGTATATCGAATGACTCATTCGTGACCTCTCGCATTTATTGGATAAAGTTCTCAAGCTGAATTTCGGGCAAAGAGCCATATACATGTATTCCTCTATAGAGTTCCGAAAGATTACCTGTGCAATAGTTTGCATTTAACACACTGTGGTATCTATTCCCCACAAAAAAATCTCTAACAACGTCTTAATCAAATATTGCTTTAAAATATACAGGTGCGGTTTTGTATTTTAAATTCCGATCGGGATTTTATTTATTTATTTCATTGGAATTAAACCTTTACCCAACACGTTTAATTGACCGAGTACGTGAACCTTTGCTTTAAATGCGATATTCATACTCATCAATTGTCTTTTTAAAGCTACAAAAACTGTGCTACTTGTAGGATGACTCCCTGAGAATTAATGTTGTATTAACCTTTCTTAGTGTTGGATCATCTGTTTTTCGCTTATCCAAAAAAAAAAGTGACCAATCAAAAAGATTTTCTTATGAAACCACATGCTGACGTTGTGCTAGCAATCGGTTGGGTGTCGGGTTTTTCCCTCCATCTGTTTTTATTGTTTTTGATTTTTTTTTTTTTTTCCTCTTTTAATTATTTTTACAAGCTTTATACCTTCACGTGAACTTCACGTGGTTTTTTTTCACGTGAACTGCGCGTGAAATTCACGTGAATTCACCTAAAGGACCTTTCACGTGGAATTCGAGTGAAATTTTTCAGGCGAAGTTTAGGTTTGACGAGAAAATAAAATCAGTACACGTGAAATTTCCATGTGAAAAAATCTGTGTATCTTGCTTCTATTTTCCGTCCTTCTCTTCATCTTTCTCCTCACCTCCTCCTCTCCCTTCTCCTCACTTCCTCCTCTCCCTTCTCCTCCAAGTCAACATTTATTTGAAAGAACGTTATTAAAATAATGTCTTGGCGAAAACAAACTGTGAATGTCGACTAGATAACTGTTGAGAGACGAATTAGAGAGGTCCAACAACATGCTGTCTAACAACAAGCCTATATGTAATGAAAAAACGTAATAGATAATAATGGATTATTCATTTGGTTTAGAAATAAGTATCAGATAGTCGTGGAAGACTGGAATCAAGATACTATGGACAGTACATATTGTGTTCATCGCTCGCGGGCTATCAGGATCTGACACAGCGATTTCGACCAATCAAAAAACGGCAAAAAATCGCAGTCATATAATAATTCCTCTTATTCCTCCGGAGAAAAATAATTTGACAAGGGGTCAAGTGTATGTACGGTTATGCGTCTGACGTTAAAACTGCAGTGCTGAATTTATGGGACATTTTATTGAATTCCTGTTCAAGCTATCGACATAATAATATCCACTGTAATTTATAGTGATTGTCAAACAAAATTGGCAATAAGAGCCAGAAGTATATTAAGGTTGTATTTTAGCATGACGATGTCAAATTCGCTTGTGCTCCGTTTTGAATACAGAGCAACAAAATGAATTTTGAACACACAAACAAAAATGTATTGAAAAAAATCACTCTGTGTAAGCCTTATAATTTTATTAATAACGTAAAATATGTATAGCCCTTTGGATTTCTCATTCTTAATCTTTTTAATTATGTAAGTAATGTAATCTAGTTATAGTCATTTGGTTTACACTTTTAAAATTTCAGTTGGGGTTAACAAGAATGAAAGCAACTTAAGTGTATAGAGTATTAAAATCAATGTAATAATTGGAAGTACAGTAATCAATGTACAAACATATGGTAATGGTATAACCATGGTATGTACATTGATAACATTTACTAATACTTTTATTATACACTGTGGGATAGTATAAAAACAATTTAGTTTCAAGTCGCAGTTAATTACCTTTTAAGACACAGAACACACTAATCCAGAATATTCTTTTAATACATGTATATCAAGATGTTGATATCTTCAAACCTTTCTCTATATTTAGTCGGTGATTTCCTTCATCTAAATAACTGTAAAATCTACATAGCTGATCACCAAAGTTCCACATCATAGTCAATAAGTACTTCTGTTCTTTGCCATTAAAGTACTGCATGTTTTTTTTTATTTCTTTTCTACAAGAATAACTGAATAAACATTAAGTTAAATTACATTCTATGGCGATCGTTTTAAATGGGGAAAGTATATCTAGATTTGTCTTATATCCTTCCACTTTGGAAGGTATTGATAAGTGGGGAAGCAGTTATAGAATACGGAATAAAAATGGCGACCAAGGTACGTACTTCACAATTCTTATCTTTTAAATTACCACGTGGACATTAAAATCGAATCTGAATGTAATTAAATATTTCTCCTGATACATACCAGGTAAATTAAATAATCCACAGTACAAATGTTTCAGATTGAGTTGTGATGTACTTTTGCTTTCTTCACTTTGCTTAAATGAGTTTTGGTTTTTTTTTTATTTTGATTTGAAATCAGTCACTAGGATATTGTAAACAAATTAGAATCCCTGTTCATACGAAGTCATTGTCTTTTTCCTTGGTTACATTGAAATCTGGGATCATTTGAATAACTTACCCATTCCCAACGACTCAATACATAGTATAACCGGTTTCCACTGTACTTGTACCAAAATCAGAAATGGTAGTCCCTCATTCGGATTTCTAATAGATTTTGTGTCATTTCTGGCATTAATTGTTTACTGCTTTTATAAATGTAAATACTAACTCACTAAATTTATTACCGTAAAGTTCATTCTGTTATTCGTCCACCTCTTCTTTCTTTCCTAAAAAGTTACATCACACCACCATATATTGTGTTGTAGTGTTAATTGTGCTGTACATATAGTTTTAAAGCACTTGATGGTCATTATCAGAATATCACTACCACATTTTGTTTGTTTTCATCTGGTTAAAGAGAGAACATGACGATATAGTCTTGACATCTTTCATCACAATATGCTTATTTAATTACTGACTGCGTAATACTTTTCGTGTTTTCTTATTTTGATATTTTTAGCAGTCATAAACAAATGAACAATACTTTAAAACAATCTATAACATATATCATACATATAGATGAATGTAAATTAATCATCTGATACCGTATTCAATGTACCTGCTTATTTTCGTGGGTCATTTTTGCGATTTGGACTGGCTTTAAAATTTCGCGATGTGGCTACAAGATTATATATATATTATTCATTCCTTTCTCATTTATTCGCGGATCAAATTTTCGCGATCATAGCAATGTCCTACGAAATCGCGAAAACATCATCTCCGAGAAAATAACCGGCTTTATGGTATCAAGTTTGAAGTATTGCACTTACAATCTTGGTCATCAGTAAACACATTGCTGTCATCAGGCGCATCATAATATTTTCTCATCACCATGATAATTGTTGTTTTTGTAAATTTCAAGCAATCACTATCATTATTTTCAAACAAAAAAAAAATTGTTGACCACCTATTCTTGCATCCACGGTACTCTAGTAAAGTTACCGACAGTAAAAGTAACTCCTGGAGTATCGCGGATGGTATCTTTGTGTTGTTAGGAAACTGATGACTTCGGTATGTACGATTGAGTGAGGATTATCGATCTAGCCCATGGTTGTCAGGTCATTCCAGTTTCACGAACAATCCTTAACTTTAGGGAATCCCTTAACTTTGAATTCTTCATAGGAAAGAATTACAGATTTTAATGAAGTTTCATAACTTATGATTGTTTCCTTTGCTCTTCTAATGATTTCCTATTGACATTAAGTTAGTAATTCCTTAATATTAAGGAATGTTGAGGAAGCTAGGCCTATCTGTGTTCAGTTTTATGAACATTACTTAAATTATGGAATTTCTTATCTAAAAATGCTCCATAATATCCACATTACGGATTTCAAGGAAGATTCCTTAATTTAATGTTTATCCTAAACTTTTGCAATGCTTCCCTATGGAGAATGTTAGGTTGAGGAATTCTTTAAAGTTAAGGAATGTTGATGAAACTGGGCCTAGAAGCTCATCCCAGTTCCACTAAAGTGACTCTCCCTTCATCAAATAACTATAATACAAAAGTTAAATGAGTAAGCATTTTGGTCCAGAGTTAATACATATCTCTTACCAGTCATAATATGCCACGTCTTTATTTGACTTATGTATACATTCCAATGACTTTAAGTAGATTATTTTCTCTGTTTACTAGGTCGCAGCAAATCTATAAATAACAGTTACATTAAAGTTATATGCGCCATAACTGGGCGACAATTTTGACATGTTATTTGTTCTTTAGAAACCTGTTCAGGTTTGATGAATTGAGCTGTGAAGTTAATTCCAAGGCACAGACTATGTACGATGTCTTATAAACATTGATAACAACATAGAATGTTTGCACTGTGAATAGTTTTTATGCTTTATGTGTGTTTAGATGAAACCATATCTGCAGAAGTCACTTTACAATTACTTTTTTTCTATTACTATTGCGAGTGTAAAAATGTGCAATGATAGTAGACCACAATTTTGTTTCAAGGTTTGATCATAAGAGTTGTTGTCAGTACTGTTAAAGTTCATTTTGATATCATATTTGTCTGTGTAAGATTAAAACACAAAGTTTATCAACTCAGTTTGTTTACCCATCAGACGTTTGCAAAATGTTTACACCAATTACAAAGGAAAGAAAAACAATGAATGCATCATAAAATGAATGGTAATGGTCTTTATCACGTGATATAATTATTTTCTAGCTGTAATTGTCTTAGCTAATTAAATACCAAAAGTCTAGAGCTTTAATAGTTATTCTGAATTAATTGATAACACCGTTCATTTAAACATTGAACGTCTTTCAGTTGGCATTCATAGCCAATATGAATGCCAACTGGACAGAGGCAAATTCCAAGAAGCGCGCTTCATGTTGGATTTGCCTCTGTCTAGTTGGCATTCATATTGGCTATGGATGTCAACTGAAAGACGTTCAATGCTTATATTTACATTTAGTTAAAAGTTTGCGTTGAAATACCAAGGGATTTTGCATATATAATAAATTAATCGTTTGTTATCGTCAAGGATGGAACAGCCATTTTTCGTGATCGCTGGCACGACAATTGTGACGTCACAATGATAAGGACGCCATAAAAATCGATTGAAGTTCGTAGTTTATATGACTGCAAACTGCACTTGGTAAGGTTACATAGTGGGACTGCAGTGAAAATGTAAATATATCCCAATGACTAATTCAACATCGTAGAAATATAAAATATACATACAACCATACGTAATGCTCGATCAGGCCTCTCATATTACATAATAATTAATTTTTATTTGTTTTCGTACTAAATCCAACACTCTGATTGGCATTCGGATTGATTCGGAAAAAAGAATCCATTGAAAAACCACTATACTGTTACATTTAAACATACTTCATTTTATCAAAATAGTTTGCAAACTTTTGTGAGAATCCGCTACGCGGATTCACACAGTTTGCAAACAATTTTTTTCATACCCCGATAAAATTAAAAAATAGTGACATCAATGCTTAAGTACTATGAAGAAAAATGCAAACAAAATTTCTTTCATACCTCTATAAAGTTAAAAAAAATAGTAACAGCAATGTTTAAATGAAGTTACACACTATATGCAGTGGGTTTTTTTATTATCTAAAACTGTTATTTAAAATTGTATATAGACACTCTGGTAGGTCCAAATATCTGTAAAATGTAATTAATTCTAGTCGGTTTTGAGATTAATTTTACCTTAAACGGGAAATTTTTAGAATTTTGAGAATACAAAAATTAAAACTGGCAGTGTAGACTTATTTTTTATATAAATTAGTGCTGCAATTTCCGATCAACTTTTTTGTTGTTTTCTATAACTTTTATATAGCTAGTTTTGAACCGAAATTCTCTCCAAAAGGTAATCTTGTTTAAATGTTTTTCTCTAAATAATTGACAACAGAGTATTATACAGAATTCTATGTAAATATGTATGTAAGTTACTTTTATTTTAAACAGTCTTTTTTGTCATGATTAACAAGTTGAAATAAAATATACGAGTTACTCCCCCTATAAAGTGCGGAGTGCAGATTGACAATACTTGCAGAACATAAACACATTAATTGATAGGCTTCAAAATATATATAGTATTTGTACCTTTTTTGAATGTAGATACGGCATTCCTACAAGACTTGACGTCAGTAATTCTCAACATTTGATTGGGTTTTTTTTTCAATTAAAAGTTTCGTGCACCAGTGTCTTGCTTACACGTACACCAGTTTTTGTTTAAGTTTCTGCACAAAGGGGCGTAACTCCAGCATAACTCGTGCCATAGATTGGGCTGGTTATTAGTGCTTGTGTTTGTTCATTTTAACGACAAGTTTACTTCTTCAAGCTTAAACCGAAGACACAAAAAGGCCGACAGAAGAAATTGTCGTAAAGCGACATCTCGCAAATTATAGTGACACCGTAGATTCTACTCAGTCTGCAAAATAGACATTGACCAAGGACGTATATCTCACTTAGATTACTCAGTCTGCAAAATAGGCATTGACCAAAGACGTATATCTGACTTATAAATCCTTGGCATTGACTAATCGGAGAATTTGCCAACTTATTCAGATATGGGATTATTATCTCAAAATGCAAATCGAAACGAAATATACAATATACTGACATACACTTGTTGGAACGATATGGAGAATTAAAAATTCCCGTCAAGATAGGCTTTATGGTACGGAGCCCGCGAAAGGACATGGAGACAAAATTACGTATACTATATTTTTTCTATCAGTGCGATTTTTACGCCCTATTATATTTTAGGCGTCGTTTTTATATCCATTCACTTTTTCCATAAATTCGATTTTTAGTATTTTAAAAAAATCGTAAGGTAAGGATGTCAGAAGTTCCGTCGAATCTATCCTCACTGAGATCCACTAAGACTCACTCAAGATATACATGTACATGTAGGCCTTATCAAGATATTTTATACAGTACTTGCAAATGGAATAGAATTAAGCGAGCAAAACATCAAAGTTCACGAACAGGTAGAGAACGGACTTATTAATTTGATTTTAATAACTCAAGTTTAGCAATACCATATGGTGTTTTTTTAAATAAGGATTAACCTCTTACTTAATGTATTTTATGAGATGATCAACCCAATGGAGCACGAGGTACGTTTATGTACAATTAACCGACTGCTCTATTGGGTTTATCGCTATATTTTTTATTTCCATTCCAAATTATTTTAGTTTTGCTAGCATTTATTTTCAAGACAAATAGTTAAGCATATTTCTTTTTATTTTGTCATTGCTTCTTTAAGAGACAATTTTGATCCGTCTAAAATAAAAGAGGTGTCGTCTGCATATTGAGATATTAAAATTGGCTGGTTTTCTACACTGATACCTTTTATGTTATTTATTCCGAATTCTGATGGCAAAGATTTCTGCGCATAGACTAAATATATATGGAGAAATAGGATCTCCCTGACGGCAACCACGTTTGATTTCAAAGAAAAAGATGAGGCACTATACCCAAAATGGATTGATTTTGCACGCATCAAAAAGTAAAAGAAATTATTTTATTATATGTTTTTTTTTCGCTAATTAAACATACACATGATTAAACATCAATTATTATTTTAATTATGAGTATTATTTATGCTCTGTCACATTTAATTGATTATACACCAGATCTTTTTATCTAAATAGCAATACCCTTTCGTCACCAAACTGATACTGGTGGTTTCCGGGCAATTCGTAAACAATAAAAATCCAAGATGGCTCTTGGCGTATTTCACACGTACGTTTTATGTAATAACGATGATGTGTCTACTCCAAGTGACGTGTACATGTCGACAGTTGATATATTAACGTTTATATAACACCATGAGGTACTATAAGAGACGTAGATATACTATCTAAATCTCTGGTACAATCAAGGCTACACAGAGGAGGAAGTGACGTTTTATGACTTATAATTATGTGGCACTGCGCATGCTCATTTGTTCGAAGACGTTATAGCTGTTTGCAGTGGTCAAATGTAATGTAAGTGTGTTGTTCATTGTTGACCAGGACCAGTAACGAAGAAATAACTGAGGAAACAGATGTTTAACGGGTGAGTACAAATGTGGAGAATTACGTATTAGGGATGATAATAAGTTAGAAATTAGTATTCGAATATTCAATCACTTTAATATTCAATTAAAATATCAATTAAATATGCATTTTTTCGAATACATGTATTCGAATAGCGTTCTGTTATTCGAATACCAAAATACCGAACAAGGACATACATATATGACCCTTGATACCGAATGAATATTCAAATATTCGAGTATTCGTTGATATCCCTAGGCCTAGTATGTACATGTACACGGTAGCATAATGTTCTCATTAAGAGTAAGTATTTAGTAAAGTATATCAAAAATGTTATTTTGTCCATCTTGGAATTAAATATTATATGGATATGTCGATAAAATCTTGCTTTTTAAATGGACGCTGATTAATTAACTCATTCATCCCTGATATTTCATAATGGACTGGTCTAGTTTTTGATTTAGAAGAGCCTCATTGTGTCGTTCGGGGTGAATGATTAAATATACACGTACAGTATATGAACAAAAAATAATTTTGAAGATGCTCCACCAATGACAAACGATATTTTTTGTATCATAATCAGGAGCAGACAAATTAGTATTTTTCTTCAGTTACAAAAGTTACGTTCTGAACACCATTACAACCTATAAACGTATTAAACGTTTTGATCGCATTTAACAGGCGTCAAGATACAAATATTATAAATGGTTAATTGCGTCCCGAAAAAATTCCCGTTGCACCATGTCGTAACTGGAATGAAGCACTGAGTTTCCATGCACCAAAAGAAAAATGAATTATGTTCTATTAATTTTTGTTATTTAGACATATTTATTACATATGCTCTGATTTTCAACTATTTTCATTGGCTAATACATGGTCACTTGACGTTTAATATATTACATATTGACTCGGTGTTTCCATTTTTAGAAGTTCTTTCTGAACTCCATTGCAAAACTGCTGCATTCTTCAGGGTGCCGTTCTTTGCCCAACGCTTTCTTATGATTAATATGCACATTTGATCATGTTTTACCATTTTTTGAAGAAATGACATATCTAATATAAAAATTAAGGACCTTTGTTTCGGTCCATATTGTGTTATATCACCCATGCAGAATTTAAGATAATGCCCTCGGTCATTATTAATTCTACTTGGGCGATATTACACTATATGGACCACGAAAAATGTCCATAATTGATATATATTCAGGATTAAACACTAATTAATGTTGAATCATTGATGAGTATCATTTATGCTCTGTCGCGGTGGAGCATCTTTAAACAATTAAATTATCACATACAATTTTCACATACAATGTACCTAAAGGGTTACGTATTTGTCTTAACATTTGTTTCATTTTCTCTCGCAGGATGTACCAAGACTGCTAATCTACGATCTGAAATCACATCCATTAATTTATGTGAGGAGCGCAAATTATCTGCATGGTTCATTATTGATGAGTCATTACAAGAAGTTTTATTTGGTGCGATCCCTATTATCGAGAATATAATCGGATACTATCAACGATGTGCCGGAAAAAAAACAACATAAAGAACAACGATATGGTTCAAATTTTAGCTTCAATTAGTTAACACAGAAGCCCGTGCGATATATGTGGTGTATAGTACATGGATCCTGAATGCCCTTTCCAATGAGAACATCGGGATAATGTGATCTGGGTTCCATATCCCCAGTATATACTGTCGTTCTGGTTTGTGATTCCTTTTCAATAAACACTGGATTTGTATATATTTGTATAACTCCAACATGGCAAAACCAGAACAAAAAGTTACTAAACTCTATAAATGTGACACGTGTTTTCAGACATTTCCTAGAAATTCTTACTTATTGGCACATACCAGTTCACATACCGGGATTTATCCTTTCAAATGTGAATTGTGTAGTAAAGGATTTTCTTATAAGAGCGTCCTAACTCAACATTTAAGAGTACATACAAATGATACACCATTCAAATGCGAAATATGTGGTAGAGGATTTTCTCGGAAAAGTAACGTGAAAAAACATCTAAAAACACATTTAGATGAGCGGCAGCGGGAGGAAAATGGCGTCAAGTGTGAAATTTGCGGTAGGATTTTTAGTCAGCCATGTTCCCTTAAATTACACATTAGAACACACACAGGCGAGAGACCATTCCAATGTGATATCTGTAATATGAGGTTTTCTCAAAAAGGACATCTTGTAGAACATCTCAGGAGGCATACAGGAGAGAATCCGTTCAAGTGCGACGTCTGCGGGAAGATGTTTTCTCGACAAAATCATCTAACCAGACATATGATGATTCATACAGGTGAGAAGCCATTCAAGTGTGACATTTGTGGAAGGGCGTTTGGTCAGTCTAGTACACTGAGCACTCACGTCAAAATACATAATTCAGAGAAAAAAAATAAAATGTGAACTCGATTGTATTTTCAAATGTTCGATGTTGTTTGATATTTTAAGGAGATATAGCACATTTTTAAGAATCACTCCGGGACACTAAAGACAGTTCAGGAGAGAAACACTGACCAATCACAGACCTGCAAAAGACTTCCTTTGAAGATAGAAGAGACAGTGAAGCCCAACACCACAGTGAAGCCACAAAGTTAACCACAATGTACCGTTATTGTTTTGATCAAAGGCCAAAACTACCTGTCTCATTTGTTGTCGCTGATAGAGCCTTGATTTTTTCAATAACATATTTCAAAGGTCGATATAACGACAGTGAGAGGAACCCCAGAAATATCGAGAATGAAATTTGTAGTGTTTGTTTTCTAACAACGTTTCGTTTTCATTTGTAACGTCGCAAAAGTAAAGATTACAGCATATAGCGTCAATCAATTTCTCTTATAAGTAGATCTTGTATATAAAAAGTGCATACATGTTTTACGTACGTTATAAAACGCATGTAAAACGCATGTTGAGGACCACGCATGTAAAACGTACATACGAAGCGTATGTAATACATGTGTTAAACATGTGTATTACGCATGGTAAACAGAAGTAAAACGTAAACGCATGTAAAACGGACGTATCAAAATATGTGTTATACATCCGTTTGATCCTATTACATAATCCACCTTTTTTTGTTTTTATGTACATTTACATTGTCTATGTTGTTGACCATATATTTGTCATTTTCGTAAGTAAAGTTTAATTCCATTTTATTTGTATTTTCGGTTCCTGTCCAATGACTGATATTTTTTCATACATAGTATGTTGTATTTATAAATTTCATAATCTTAGGGTGATTTTATTTTTCATAGATCAATTTCAAATTCTGGCTCAGAGAGTCCAGAAATCAAGTGAGAAACTTCAGATGTTTACACAGAATCTCAGAATAACATTTAAACCGTATTCTATGAATAATACAATAAATAAAGATTTCCGGAATATAAATTTGTCCGGCCATTAGAATCTGTCATGTTATAGCACAGGTGTCTGCTTCTGGTTTTGAAAACATACAACAGCCTTCCCCTACTATATAGTAGGGAAAGCTATTATTTTTTTAAACCAGAAGCAGACGCCGGGCTATGGTATCGAGGATGATCAAACAGCAGTTGTAGACCTACTAAATTGTACATCATGAAGCGCTGGTCAGCTGATATTGATCATATGTATTCAGAGCATCAGTCTTCAAAACTGTTCAAATTTAAATTCAAAAAGACGGAATCCACATTAGCGGTTTTGCTTCTGTTCACAATCAGTAGATGCACATATAATTGTAGACCTTCATGTATCTTCATACGATATTGAAGCTGCTCTATTCTATCATGAGGCTAATATGAGGTTCACTATAAGTTGGTAGAAGACATATAGATAAAATGAAACTAAACAATACAGACTATTAAACATGTATTTGCATATGGGAGTATCATTTTTGAAAAAAAAAAAAAAAAAAAAAAACATTGCAGGTCTTCAATAACATTGATAAAACTAATGTTTTACGTGTAATTAGTAGGGTTATTTTACCAGACATCCGTTTTACATGTGGTGGAAAACAAACGTACGCAAAACATATGTTAAACATACGTTTAACGCATGTTTTTGTTCAAACGTACGTTTTACGCATGGTGGCCAAAACATACGTAAAACGCATGTTTTAAACATACGTTTAACGCATGTTTTTTGAAACGTAGGTAAAACATGCGTTGCACTTTTTGCTGTGTAATATACACATAGAAACAAGCATAACATTTATTTTAAATCTGTACTTTACTTTAACGCATACAGTTCCGCAAATACCCCCTAAGTAAAGCCTAACTTTGTTTCAGCATTTCCCATACAACGGACAGTTTTTATTGTTCAACATAACAATAGGGATAAGGCACAAGTTATATCAACTTAGAAACGCCTTCTCCCTGAATTACATTGTATACACTGTATTTACAGATCTACATTAAAATACCCTATAACCAATTAGATTTTCTAGAGTTAGATATTTGTTTAGAATAGGAGAGTTGAAAAGCCTGGAAGAAGAACAGAATAACAAAACAAAAGGGGGAGATAAGTCTTTTGAAGTGAAATATTCTTAAGCAACCTTAGAACCGATTACTATTTTTTTTATATAGGTCTGTACGGTTTTAAAAATATATCCGTTTTGCTCGTCTGATAGGTTTGGAGAACCACAAAGAATAACATTAATTGTGACATTACAATATTGAGAAATGTTGGTAAATAAAATTTCACGGTGTCTTCTTTATAATATACATTCTAAAAATAATGCACAACATTTTCACATTCATTTTTGCATTCACATGATGTGTCATTGATTATATTAACTCGAAACAAATCATATTTTAAACCGCTACAAGCATGTCGCAACCTTGTATGTAAAACATTTAACTTTCTGTTTCCTATTATATAAAATAAAGGTAATGCGTCAAGGTTGTGTTGAATTTTAGATTTAAAACAATTGATAGATGGTTGCTCTCTGACATCGATTGGGAAATTAATCCATAACCTAATAATAGACCGAAAAAAAGATTCAAAAGAAATGGATAATCTATCATTTTGGACGGTGTAATCTTGATTATTTCTAACATTGTACGTATTACGCTCCCCTACTCTTGGAGGAAGTAGATTACTTAAATAAGAAGGAGTTAGATTATTATGAAGTTTATACATAAGTGAAAGGTTTGTTTGGTTTTTTTTTTGTTTTTTTTTCCTTCTTTCTGATAATGGTTGCAGTTGGGATTCTTTATACAGAGACTGTTAACTAGAAAAAGAAGGCAGGCCTGTGATAACTCTTGCTGCTAAATGTTGGACTTGCTCGAGCTTATTTACATCTGTCAGAGAACAACCATCCCATAATTCACATGCATATTCTGATACTGGCAACACAAATACTTTGTATATCCGCAATAGTGTCTTTCTATTCAACAAATATTTAAATTTTCTTAATACCGATACTTTTTTCATACAAGCCTTTTGGATTTCTGATATATGTAAAGACCATTTTGCATCTGAACTAAAAGTTACCACTAAATGTCTATGGTTTTCAACACAATTCAAAACTTCAGTACCAAAAGTAAGTTGCAAAAGTAGCACGTTTTTAGAATTTGTTATGAATAATACATCAGTCTTTTGCGGGTTGAATTTAGTGAGCCATTCTTGGGACCATTGATGGAACTTCTGTAAGTCCTATTTAAAGATCTTTGAATATCTAAATAAGATGACGAAGAAAACATTCAGGAAGTATCATCGGCAAATAAACGTGAAACGCTATTCAAATTATCAACAATATCATTTATGTAAATTAGGAATAAAAGTGGCCCCAAGACACTTCCCTGCGGAACACCTGCATTTGTGGAGCCTTGATCAGAATACACATTTTTTTTTACTAAAACTTGCTGTTGCCGTCCTGATATATAATTTTTTTAACCAACATAATAGATTACCTCTAATACCATATGCTTCTTTTTAATTAATAAACCCTTGTGCCGTACACGGTCAAATGCTTTTGATATATCACAAAAAATAAGACAGGTGTGTTTTTTTCTTCAATAGAACATATTATGATACATTTCTATTAATTGGTCAACTGTAGAATGACTAGATATAAAACCAGATTGTTTTTCATAAAATAAAGAGTTATCAAGAAAGTAATTATAAATATACTTGAACACTACTCTTTCAAAAACTTTACCGATACATCATTAAGTACAATAGGAAGATAATTGGACACCACATGTCTATCCCCTTTCTTAAATAAGGGTAAAACAATTCCTTTCTTCCAAATATGTAGAAGGAAAAACATTTTGGCTAAATGACATATTAAAAAGAATTTCCAATGGCTTACATATGGAATTTGCAGTATATTTCAACATGTGGTGGCTTATAATATCGTGGCCAGACGCTTTTCCTAATTTTAGAATTTTTAAGATATCACAAATCTCATCAGATCGAACAACAAGAGAATCAAGGTAAGAATTTGTTCTATAGTTAAATGTGGGGAATGGAATATCCCTATCGTCTTTAGTTGAAACAGAGCAAAAAATTTCTTCAATATGTTAGATTTTTCAATATTATCAAGTTCAACATTTCCGTTCTCAGAGTTTATCAATGGTGGAATAACTTCCTGTGAACTAGATTGTTTAAATAATTTACGAACGAGTTTCTAATACGATTTAGGATTACTAGTATCAAGTTTATCAACTACATCACCAACATTATCATAAAATAATTCCCTCGCATGCTTTTTCATGTTATTAACCTTGTTTTTTTGTTTGTATATTTGAATTGATTGGAGGTTGATTTTACACGTTTAAATTCTTTATGGAGTCGGTCTCGTATTCTCAAAGCTTTCCTAAGTTCAGAGTTCATCCAAAGTTTGTCATGGGGTCTTATAGTAACTATCTTTTTAGGGATACATTCTTCAGCATAAGATAAAAACTGCTCGGTAAATTTAACACTAGCAATATCAACGGACTCAAAATTTTGAAAAAAATGAGGTACAATCAAAAGTATTTATCAAAACGTTAAACTTATTAAAAACAGCATGCTTGTACGACCAAACTTAACGAGTATAAGTACGAGAAATGTTTACTGGTACAGACAAAAAGATTACACAAGCGTCATGATCGCTAATGGTACGATCAATTGTAATGACATGCGAATCATTACATTTAGAAATATCACTTATTAAAACTGGAACTGGATCTAGTAAACTGTGTCAATCCATGCCTGGTTGGTTCATTAATTACATTTGTCAAATCTAGTTCGAACATTATTTGATATAAAACATGAGTATGTGATAAGGTAAGTAAATCAACATTAATATCTCCAACAATTATCACATTGGATGTAATTTCTAAGGCTTTCTCCACTGAATATTTAAAATTTTCCCAAAAGGGATAACATGTACCTGTACCTTCTGGCCTGTATACGGTACCTATTAATAAAATTTGATGCGGCATTGTAACTTGTATTCATATAATTTCTCCACCCATAAATTCGAGATCAACTCTTCTAACACATTTCAGAGAATCGGAATAGTAAACTAGTATCCCTCCACCAGAGAAATTTCTGTCTTTTCTAAAAGGCTCCATAAAACCTGGTATAGTTAAATCAGCTGAAGATACTTGATGATCTAAGTGTGTTTCGGTAAAACACAAAATATTAAATTCATTTGTAATATTTTCAAAATATTCTAGTTTATTCCTTATACTTCTGCTATTTAAATGAAATAGACAATTCATTTTCCGGGGGACCGGGGTTGGTTTCGATGTCCTTATACTAACAGTAATAATAAAATATGGCAAAAGCAAATGTTCTTAAATTGAGACTGTAAACCAAATAGCATGAAATATGCTACACTCGCTTTAATACTAGATATAAAAATGGCTCTACAAGAGGCATAATCTCCACATACATGTTCAACATTAACATGTATTACAAAATTATTTTTTAAGATTTTGTCCTCCATAAGCTACATTATAAAAACTTCATATAGAAACCCTGTGCCAAATTGCAGATATATCACCTATTAATCATAATCAAAAACCATAAATGGCACAGGGACTCCATCCATCGGAAGATATCACAAAAAATAACAATAACAAATTGTCAAAAAGTACGAGTCCTAAATATACAGACATCAGTTGTACACTTCTAATACTCACACTTACTAAACTACACTTACATATTAGTCTTCTTCTGTTACTTCCGGTTAGGCTTGAAAAAGAAATATGGTATGTTTCACTCTATTAAAAAAACATGGCATTACGTGTTTGGTATTGAACTCAGGAAAAAGGGATTTATGTTCTCGTGTAATTAAATGGACTATGCATTATAATTAAAAGGATAATTTCTACTCAAAAAAAAATTTAGCAAGCAAACGAAGTTGATACATGTAATTAATAGAGTGAATGCAAAACACATTTCCAACAAGCCTTAAATGAAGAAATATACGTTTCAATATTTTTTTTATATAGAACTACTCATTCACGCTCATTCATTCCTTTCCATTCATACTAGAATGTTATATAAATTTATTATAGTATAATAATGACTTAACTGCTATAATATCATAGTAAGTAAATGTAAGTAACTGAATTACTACTTCTTAGTATTGCATATACTTCAAATTATTTGTACATAGAAAAACGTTTTGAGGATTTAATATATAAATTTACATGAGAAAGAATAAGTGTATTTATTTGATCAGGTATATGTACATTACGAATGCCACACAGTAGGCATTGTAGATTTACATAACCTAATAAATTGTAGATGGATAAAATGTGGTGCCTTGAATCATTATACAATGGACATTGAAAGAAAAAATGAACTAAATCTTCACTTGGAGCACCACATACACAGGATGAGTTATCGATCAGGTGATCAGAATGTTTGTCAAAATTAAGGTCACTTTTAAAATTTCTAAGTTGGCAAAGGATTATGTTAAGTTGTCTTGGAGAGGAATCCATGAATATTTCTGAAACTATCATATCATGAGCAATTTTCAATTTACATTTAAAAGAAGAAATTGAAACAGAGTCTCTAATGGAACTGTCAAGTGAGTTCCACATATCCATGGTTGACGGAAAAAAACTTTTCTTATAGCTATTAGTTCTTGACTGTGAAATATTTAAATACTCTGTTATTTCTAAAATTGTATACATCGTTTAGATTTAAATATGGTTGTATAATATTATAAAGATACATTGGAGTATAATTATTAATAATTTTAAAACATTAGTATAAGTTTGTGATCCTGTCTTCTTTTACTTAATGGCTCTAGTTGTGTTTCGTTATATAAAATATAGTGAGATGTACCTCTTCTAAGTCCTGTTATTAATCTCAAAGCTTCCAGTTGAATGGATTCAAGAAGATCAGCTTCAGCTTGTGTACAATTGTCCCAGACTACATCAGCATATTCTAATATTGGTCTTATATAGGAAGTATATAAAGTTTTCAAAGTTTTTCTATCAACTAATTTTTTCAATACACGAAGTAAACTTAATCTAGCGTTAGCTTTTTGATATATATTAGAAATATGGTCTGACCATGTTCCTTTACTATTGAAGGTAAGCCCTAGGTGGTTATGGAATTCATTTTGTGCTATTATGTTATCATTACATAAAAGATGTGGATAATCAATATTTTGTCTTCGACTGAGGTTCATAGCTATTGTTTTATTAGGGTTGAAGAGAATTTGCCATTTAAGTGCCCATTCCGAGATAGAGGCTAAGTCATTATTAAGCAGTGAAGACGGTGTTTCCAGATCATTATTATTTTGTATTATTACATAAAGAGAAGTGTCATCTGCAAATAATTTTATATTACTGTTAATATCATTAGTAATATCATTAATGAAGAGTAAAAACAATCAAAGTACTGAAGGACAGATCCTTGAGGGACTCCTGCCGAAATAGGTTTAGTGCTGGATTGATACCTTTCAAATATTACCCTTTGTTTTCTGTCAGATAAGTAAGCATTGAATCAATTATATCATTTATCTTTAATACCATAAATTTTAATTTATGTAAAAGACCTTAATGCCATACGCGATCAAAAGCTTTACTTATATCACAGAAAACAAAGCGCAAATCTTTACCTTGATCTAACATACTACTTATAGTATTATATATATCAGTTAACTGATTAACTGTAGAGTCAGTGGGTCGAAAACCTGACTGATGTTCACTTAACATATTATTACTTGAAATATAATAAACGTGTATTGAAAAATAATTTTTTCTAAAATTTTAATAAAGACAGAAGTGACCGCTATGGGTCGATAATTATTAAGGTCACTGGTTTCGCCTTTTCCTTTATAAATTTCAGTAACATTAGCAACTTTTAAAATATCTGGTATTTCTCCAATATTTAATGTTTTATTAAATAATAATTTAAGTGGATATACTAAAGATGGCGAGATATTTTTGATAATAACTGGTAAAATACCATCTGGACCAGCTGGTTTATCTTTATTTAGAATGTGAAGTGGGTCAATAATATCTTGTTCATTTATATTTATTTCTGAGAGTTCAACATGAGGCAGGGGAGGTTATTCAGGTAGATCAGAGTCTCTGATGTCAGAAGCAATACTAGTAAAGTGATTATTCAATGCCTCAGCTTTATCAAGTGGATGAATAAGAATTTCATTGTTGTTTATTAATGGAGAAGATTGGCTATTATCAATATTGATTTTTCCCAATTTTTAGCAATTTGCCACCACTTTTTAGGATTAGTAGACTTATCAGCAAGAGAGCTCTGTAATTTTTCCATATAACTTTCCTTTGTTTTCCTAATCAAATCAATTACTTCATTCCGAAAGTTCCTAAATTTTGCCCAGTCCTGAACCCTATTTTTTTTGTTTAGCAAGACGATGTAATCTGTTTTTTTTTGTCTCAATTTATGTCTAATTTCACCAGTCATCCTCGGCTTATCATCAGGATGTACAATCACTGTTTTATGTGGTAAATGTTTGTTAGTAGCAGTGTTTATTTTCTCTAACAGAATATAATATAATTCGTTAATATTATTACTATCATTAAAAATAACATCCCAATCAGTGTTACGTAATTCACTATTAATATTTTCCCAATTTGCTTCATTGAAATTAAAAACATTTTTATAAGGTTTGCTTCTACAAGTTTTAAAACAGATATAAGCTAGTATTGGGCAGTGATCACTACAAAGGGGAGAAAGTACTTGTGTTGAGTTAAAAAATATTGACATTATTGGTAATAAAAACATCTATCAGTGTAGCAGTGGTATCAGTAATACGTGTGGGTGTTTGTATGAGGTTTATTAATTGATATTTAGTTAGAAGCTTAGAGAGATGAGAAGAAGTCTTCATTTTTAGCATGTCAATGTTAATATCACCAGTAATGATAATCTTATGAGTAGTATTGATAAGGTTATCTATTACAATATCAAGTTTATTTCAGTAATCAACTGCAGTCTTGGGAGGTCTATACAAGCAACATAGAAGTATTTTTTTGTTTGAGGAACTTATCTCTAAAATAATATGTTCAATATTTTCAGTCTCTAAATCATTTCTGCGATTAACATGAATATTACTTTTAGTATAAATCAAAATACCTCCACCATGTTGAAGCTGCCTATCTCTTCGATATAAATTAGGAATCTTGAAGTTTGAACTCAAAGAACGCACCAAATATACCAAACCCTTCTAACAATTTAATCCTAGGTTTACCTCAAGAGGCGAGTCATTTTTCGAGGAAAGAAAGCATTTGATCAGAGTTTTATCCAAAACAGCTATTGTTCTTTAAAATCTTGTAAACAAATTGTATCGGGCACTGGCCAAAAAAGAACCCGATATCGAGCTGGGGCACTGGCCAAAAACGAACCTGCGAATGAGTTTGGTTTGCATACTTGGAATGCATATGGATATTTCATCGTTTCATTATTTTAAATGACCAAAAGACCGAATTTGACAACTTTTCAGCCGTCCTCACCCCCTCATATTCCAGAGAAAAAAGATCGAAAACATCCTACATCACTTCTAGATTGCTAGATGTCTTCTCATGGTCCTTGCGGCGCTTGAGCGATAGCGAGATTTGTGTATTCGCTGTGATTCAAGAGTTGAGGTGATGCTTGCCACAATTGACTAAAATGGAAACCGGAAACGGGCATTTTTCCGTAATTTTTATTTTCGGACGATTTTTTACGAAATCTAAAAAAAATAATAAATTGTGTTTGTTTTTGCCTCACAATAGCTCAAAACCTACCCGCACGCGGACGCAAAACAGAAAAAAAACTTTTCTAAGAAACAATTATACATTGTCAATAAATTTCCAACCAACTGAATCGGATGCTTTTTCAAAGTCAATAATAAGCAACATACCTGATAAATCTTTTTCGTCTGCAAATTGCATCAAATCAGAAATTAATCTAGAATTTTCATCGGTAAAGCAACTTGATATAAAACCCGGTTGATCTTTATTAATCAGCTTATCTAAACAAGTTTTACCTTATTATATGAGCTTCTATATTAATTTTAATTCAAATTAAAACCTATAAAATAATTACATAAATGAAATTACGTCCCGAAAACATCCTTGGCACTATATCCTATTAGAGGATTGAAGTACTGATTTTGCACGCACCAAAAAGTAAAATGAATTATTTTATATGTTTTGTGTTGAATATTCAGATTCAGGCTCAGATTATTTATTTTGCTTAAAGATGCTCCACCGCCGACAGAGAAAAAATTATATCCGTCATTTGAACAATAATTGGTGTTTAATCGTGTAGGTATATGTCTAATTAACACAAAAATAATATAAAATAATTTATTTTGCGTTTGGTACATGCGCAATCAGTACTTCAATCCATATACAAATGTAGGATATAGTGCCACAGATTGTTTCGGGATGCAATTAATTGTTTTTTACATTATTTTTTTTACTTAAAGTAAAATTAAAGCTCAAACTTGTCAATGGTGGTAATGGTGTAAAGTAAGTAACTTTTGTAACTGAAGAAAAATACTAAATCGTCTGCTCCTGTTTTTGATAGTGAAAAAATACCATTTGTCAGCGGTGGAGCATCTTTAAGTTTTACAACTTATCGCAACATATAAACAAATACATACATATTAATACATAAGGACATTTTCACATTACAAAACCACATACATGTACGCTTTCACACACATTTGATAAAAAAAAAAGAAAAAAAAAACACAATTAAATTCTATATCTATTATAGTATATATATATACACTGTAATAGCAGAAACACAGATAGAGAGAGAGACAGTAAAAAAGTTTTTGTCTTAACCTTACATCAATTTTCTTCTTTCTAAAGCAAAAGAAATATATTTATCCAAATTATTTAATTCCTCTACATATTGTGTATTTAATAATTGAATTAACTTTAACATGTTAGGATTTCTGACATAATATGGTTTTATAAATTTTAATCTTAAATCTTCATACACCTTACATTTTATAACGAAATGGAATTCATCTTCTACATTATCATTACAAAATGAATATATTCTCTGATTCCTAGGCATATTCTTATATCTTCCCCTCTCTATATTCAAATTATAGGCAGATAACCGAAATTTAGATATGTTTCTCTTTATATACATACACACGGTTAAACATCAATTATTGTTCTAATTATGAGTATTGTTTATGCGCTGTCAGCTCTGTTATCTAAGATATTTAATTGATTATACACTAGATTTTTTTTATCTAAGTTACAGTATCCTTTCGTCACCAAACTGACACTAATGGTTTCCGGGCAATTCGTAAAAAATAAATATCCAAGATGGCTCTTGGCGTATTTAACACGTACATGTACGTGTTATGTAATAATGATGATGTGTCTACTCAAAGTGGCTTGTACATGTCAACAGTTGATATATTAACGTGTATATAACACCAGGAGGTACTATAAGAGACGTACAATGTGTAGATATATTATCTTAATCTCCGGTACAATCAAGGCTACACAGATCTAGAGGAGGAAGTGACGTTTTATGACTTAAATATGTGCCACTGCGCATGCTCATCTCTTCGAAGACGTTATAGCTGTTTGCAGTGGTCAAATGTAATGTAAATGTCCTGTTCATTGTTGAACAGAACCAGTAACGAAGAAATACCTGAGGAAACAGATGTTTAACAGGTGAGTACAAATGTGGAGAATTACGTATTAGGGATGATAATAAGTTAGAAATTACTATTCGAATATTCAGTCACTTTAATATTCAATTCGTGTTTTGGTGTTTTCAGTAAACAATCAGGTCTAACGTTAACGTTGCTGGTGTTTACCATATAAACATGTTGATAAATAGTACTAAAGTAAATCAGAAACATACATACCTATGTATATATGTTTCTGAGTAAATGGAGGCACGATCAACCTCGCAAGCTAACAAAAAAGACTCTCCATTATTTCATCAAATTAAAATGTTAATTGTCAGACACAATCGGGATTACTGCCGATCGATATCCAATCGATTATTAAGTGAATACATGAGGGGTCGATCGTACATTGTTTATTAAATAAGCATTTTTTCGAATATTCGAATAGCGTTTTGTTATTCGAATACCCAAATACAGAATTCTAACAAAGACAGGCATACAGATGACCCTTGATACCGAATGAATATTCAAATATTCGAATATTCGTTGATATCCCTAGGCCTAGTACGTACATGTATACAGTAGTATAATGTTCTAATTAAGATTAAGTATTTAGTAAAGTATCAAACCTGTGGATTCGAAGTTTAACCGAAATATCCCGGTTATTATAAAGATATTTGCATAATCTCTTTTCGGGTCAAACTTATCCAACTTGGAATTACATGTACATAATGTATGGATACATTGTATGTCGATAAAATATGGCTTTTTAAAGAGACGCATACTCTGTACATGTAATCCTAAATTGATTAACTCATTCATCCCTGATATTTCATAATGGACTGGTCTAGTTTTTGATTTAGAAGAGCCTAATTGTGTCGTTCGGAGTGAATGATTTAATTTACATTGTATATATATAAAAAAATATTTTGAAGATGCTCCACCAATGACAAACTATAAGACAAATTAGTGGGTTTTTTTCAGTTACAAAATTTACGTACGTAATTCCATTACCACCTATAATCGTATTAAAAGTTTGATCTTCTCATTTAGATACAAATTTTAGAAATAATTAATTGGGTCCCGAAGAAATTCCTGTGGAACTGTCCTATACTGGAATGAAGCACTGAGTTTGCATGCACCAAAAGAAAATTAGATTATTTTATATTATTTTTTATTATAAAGACAAATTTATTAGATATGCTTTGAAATTTCAACTATTTTAAAAAGCTAATACATAGTCACGTGACGTTCAATATATAGCATATTGACTCAGTGTTCCATTTTTAGAAACACCGAGTCAATATTCCTTTCTCAACTTCATTGCAAAACTGCTGCATTCTTCAGGGTGCCGTTCTTTACCCAACGTTTTCTTATAATTAATATGCACATTTGAAAATGTTTTTTTTGAAGAAACTACATTGCTAATAATGACCTCGGGCTCCGTCTTCGGTTATTATTTATTCTACTCGGGTCATATAACACCATATCGACCACAACAAATGTCCATAATTGATATATATATATATATACACGATCAAACACCAATGATTGTACTCTGCCGCAGTGGAGCATCTTTAAACTATCAAATTATCACGTGCCTAAAGTGAAAGTGTTACGTATCTGTCCTAACATTTGTTTCATTCTCTCTCGCAGGATGAACCAGGACTGCTAAAAAACGATCTGAAATCACATCCCTTGATTTATATGAGGAGCACAAATTATCTGCATGGATACAATATTGATGAGCCAGTACAAGTAGTTTTATTTGGTGCGACCCCAATTATCGAGAATATAATCGGATACTATCAACGATGAGCCGGGAAAAAAACCTAAAGAACAACGATATGGTTCAAAACTTCAATGAGTTAACACAGAAGCCCGTGCTATATATGTTGTGTATATAGACATGTTGTACATGGATTTTGAATGCCCTTTCCAATGAGAATACCGGGATAATGTGATCTGGGTTACATAACCCCAGTATATGCTATTGTTCTGATATGTGAATTCCTTCACGATAAACACTGGATTTGTATAACTCTAACATGGCAAAACCAGAACAAAAAGTTACTAAACCATATCAATGTGACACGTGTTATCAGACATTTCCTAGTAAATCTAACTTGTTGGCACATACCAATACACATACGGGGATTTATCCTTTCAAATGTGAATTTTGTGGCAAGGGATTTTCTTATAAGAGCGTCCTAACTAAACATTTGAGAGTGCATACAAATGATACACCATTCAAATGCGAAATTTGTGGTAGAGGATTCGCTCAGAAAAGTAACGTGAAAAAACATCGTAAAACACACTTAGATGAGCGGCAGCGGGAGGAAAATGGCGTCAAGTGTGAAATTTGCGGTAGGATTTTTAGTCAGCCATGTTCCCTGAAATTACACATTAGAACACACACAGGCGAGAGACCGTTCCAATGTGATATTTGTAATAGGAGGTTTTTTCAAAAAGGACATCTTGTAGAACATCTCGGGAGGCATACAGGAGAGAATCCGTTCAAGTGCGACGTCTGCGGGAAGATGTTTTCTCGACAAAATCATCTAACCGGGCATATGAGAATTCATACAGGTGAGAAACCGTTTAAGTGTGACATTTGTGCTAAAAGGTTTACGCAAAGTTGGTGCCTGTCGTCACACTTGAGAGTGCACACAGGTGAGAAACCATTCAAGTGTGACATTTGTGGAAGGGCGTTTGGTCAGTCTGCTACCCTGAGCAATCACGTCAAAAGACATAATTCGAAAAAAATAAAATAAAATGTGAACTCGATTGTATTTTCAAATGTTAGATGATGTTTGATTTTTAAAGGAGATACAGCAGTATTTAAGAATCACTCCGGGACACTGAAGACAGTTCAGGGGAAATGAACTGACCAATCACAGACATGCAAAGACTTCCTTTAAAGTTAACAGAGACGGTGAAGCCCATCTGCAAAGCCACAAAGTTAACCACAGTGTACCGTTATTGTTTTGATCAAAGGCCCAAACTACCTGTCTCATCTGTTGTCGCTGATAGAGCCTTTAGTTTTACAATAACATATTCAAAGGTACATATAACGACAGTGATAGGAACCCCAGAAATAACAGGGATGTAATCTGCAGTGTTTGTTTTCTAATATCATTTTCATTTGTAACGTCGCAAATTTATAAATAACAGCATAGCGTCCATCATTTTCTCTTACAAGTAGGTCTTGATATCCTAAAAGCATCCTCGATACTCTACGGATTCCGATCACTTACGATGAAAATGATCGAAACCCCCGGAGTATCGAGGATGCTAAAAATGTTACAAGGGATTGGTAAAATACAAAGCAAATGCTTTCAAATAATAATATACACTGTGCATGTGGTATTATTATATGTAGGTTTCATATGGAATTAACTGTCTACTGATGAAGCTGTAAAGAGCCGATACGAAAACATATTATAACGCTATATATAACGACACTAAAAAACATAATGTCATTATAATTATTATGAATCCGAATTCGTGATACTGTGTCTGCAAAACTCTGGCATGTATATAGACCATAGCTGCCATAGGAAGATAGTTAAATGCTATTTTTTTCATTATCAACTCATTTTAGGGTCTCTGCAATTACATTGTATAAGCTAGACCAGGAAAACCGTTTATCAACGACGATTTAATCCACAAGATGGAACAGACATTTTGACGGTGATTAGTTGACGTCACCACGTCAACATTAGTGACGTCATAATGGTCACGATTTGGGTGTCAGTTATACCGTCATATACTTCACTATACCTTGGTTAGCTTATATAGTAGAAGTGACAAGTAAATATATATATATATATATTAATTAATGACAAAGAATTAGGTATTTGTATTAACGATTTCAAACCTCGTAATAAAGTCTTTTACATAAGTAAAATCATACGAAAGTTGTCCAATTTGTTATTTCGGCATGTTTAACAGATGTGTCGTTAATTTCTATATGTATTAAATCTTAATGTAAATAAATCAATATTTCCGTTTTTTTATTTATTCTGCCGTCTTTACATATAACAGAGTTATATCCCTTGCATATAACAGAGTTATATCCCTTTGTGGGAAAGAGTTGCCTATATAACGTCGTTACTTTGTGATGGTGGTGGGCACACGGCAGGGGTATTCGTCCCTATCAATAATATCCTCAAGGGCAGATAACTCTTTAAAAGGACAATTCAGTCGAAGAGAACATTAAAATTTGCACATATTTCGGAAATTACTGTCAGAAAAACCCACTTTAGTGAAATGTATGTAAAATGTTCAAACTCGCTTAATGTCCGCTATTACACATAGTGGTTGGTTGGATGTATTGTATACTGAACCCCGGCTCTAGATCTAAAGAAAATTTTGTCTTGAACTTCTTTGCCTTGTGGTTATGTAACGTAATTAGCCTCACTGAATTTTCAACTTGGACAGAATATGTATAGGATAAACCACGAGCTGGTGTTGAATAGGACATGTAAAACACACTTATCAATGCAATGCGTAGATGGTAAGTTGGATAGCTTACTATCCAACAGTATGACCGTTGGATAGTAAAATATCCAACACTTCCAATCCAGTAATAGTTATACATGATTTTTAAGCATTGACAACAATAAGAGACCATGAAACAAAGGTCCATTTTACTGAGATAGTAAACATGTCATGTACAATGTAAGTAAAATATACGATACTCGTACATGTACGTATAGATAGTGTGTTAGAAAAGAAAACCCTAAAAATAACTTTTGCAATAAGGAAAAAAATAGTAAATATTTGATTCTTCAAGCACACTGAACACTCATTACAAATCCGGATGTTTTTTGTTTGGAGTATAGATGATTCCAATATGAAGTCACGCTCGATTTCCATTTAGAATAATCCAGACTTTAGTATACTGAACCAGTTTCCTCTGTGTTTGTATGACACCTCTCATTTACATAAGTGGGTTATAAAGGTGTCAAATTATATCCAATTTTAAAGTTATCTTTTGCAACTCTTCTTTTAAGTTGTGTTTCGTTCCCAATCATGAATTATATTCCAAGAACACTTTTACTACTTTGAAATTTATAATTCATTCATTATAAATATCTCTGAAAATATTGCATTTCGATGTTAAAGGGACAATTCAGTCTAAGAGTACATTAATGCAGATATTTCGGAAACAAACCAGTCCTTATAGAAATTAGATTAATTGGTTTTAGTGTGATATGCCAGGAAAGCCCACTGTATATATGTGAAATGTTCAATCTAATTTACTGTCCGCCTTTACACATAGTGGTGGGATGTCTTGTATGCCGAACCCTGGCCCTTGCCAGTGTAGTAAAGATTTCTTTTGCTTAGAACTACTCAAATCGCTCGTACATTAGTATATTAACGTTATTAGGTGTATGCTCTTGTCTAAATATAATTCAACCAACTCCTCAGTGGTTATGTATTGCATTTGTTTAACGTGCAGGACTTTGGCTCAGGTATGGGTAGAGCGTACACGTTGTACCTGCTTAATCATATTGATCAACGATTTGGAATTTAAACGATATCAATCAAAATACTTAACAATGTCGTGAAATATGTCAATATTTCTTGTTATATGTTTTATAAGGAATGTAGACCAATATATTTATGTTT
Source organism: Argopecten irradians (assembly GCF_041381155.1). NCBI lineage: Eukaryota > Metazoa > Mollusca > Bivalvia > Pectinida > Pectinidae > Argopecten > Argopecten irradians. Next base: position 14,933,530 of record NC_091142.1, on the reverse strand, counting down.
TATTTTGCTTCATGGTTATGTAACAGAATTAGCCTCACTGAATTGTCCGTTTAACTACTGATCCGATTTGCCTGGAATCGGTTTCAATATGTAGTTTAAATCATGTTCTAAATATTTAAAGAGAAAAATACCATAATCATGAGTAAAAAACAAATTTTGTGACTGTTTCAAATTTTCTAAAAATCAGTAAGAATTGTCTCCCTTTATTCACTGGTCAGCAGGGATCCGTTTTAGGTCCAAGTTCATTTTTTTTTTTTTTTAAGTTGTAGATCATACTGGTACTAGTGACATAAAAATAATTTGAGGTTATTTTTGGGCAATTTGTGCAGACCAGGTGTCAAGATCGCTGCCACTGCATGTAATTGGTCAAAGTTGAGCAAAAAGGAACATGGTTGAGAGCACAAATCTAATACAATTATAGACATTGTTGTGCCTGATATATTAACTTGAAATGATGTGACTTTTCAAAAAGTATTTTCTACTGCGAAATAAAATTTATTTACCAGTAAAACAATGTCACATCATCATCCAGAGGAGGTCACTATTGTCAAATTAGGCTCTGTGGAGATTGGGGGAACTTTGTGTGACGGCATCCGTCATAAATAGATCTTGGTAAATATGAGCCAAGCTATATGAAACTTTGTATGTACACGTAGACTAACATTTGATCGATCTCAAACCAGTTCGAAAATCAGATTGATTCCACAGTAATTTACTGTCAATATGAACCAAGCTAAATGAAACTTTGTATGTAGACTAACATTTGAAAGATCTCGAACGATTTCGAAAAACAGCCTGACTCGGCGGTAATTTGCGGAGTTATTGCCCTTTGCAATAATAATTATTGAACCTTGTGAACATAATAACTTTTAATATGAATCAAGCTTAATGAAACTTTGTATGTAGACTAACATCGGAAATAAAACATGCTTTACCCTATTACATGAGCTTCTAAATTAATCTTACTTCAATTAAAACTATTGAAAATAATTACATAAATGTAATTGCGTACCGAAAATATCCATGGCACTACATTTTATATCCTAAATGGATTGAAGTACTGATATTGCACCCACCAAAAAGTAAAATGAATTATTTAAGCATTGGTTGTCATATTTTTGACATGCATTGGTGTGTAACATACATTGGGTGTTCTAGCATATCATGATAGATATGCTAGAACACCCAATGTACATATAATGTATGTTACACACCAATGCATGTCAAAAATATGACAACAAATGCTGATATTTACATTTAAAGTAGTCATTATCATTTAAAAAATAAAATAGATAAAAAATAAAGCATGAAAATAAAAGTTATACGTCTGTATAGAGAAAAATATCAGTCGATGGAACAGCCTAAGATTTGGCGGGAAATACTGGGTGGCACTGGCTTCCGGTCTGTTGTCCTGAACAACAGACTAAACAATAGCAGTAGATGAAATAGTCCTATCGATAAACCAAATATTTAAGGATTAACTTGAATATATTGTTTTAATGTTATGGAGATATAACACAAAAATCTGAGTGTACTCTAAATAAACCGCGAAGCGGTTTAAGATGAGAGTACACACAGATTTTTGTGTTATTTCACCATAACATAAAACATCTATTCATATTAGTCCTTATAATTCAATTTACTAAAGATAATCTCTTCAATATTCAAAATTCATTTTGGGACTCTTTTGTCTATGAAATCATTACGTTGTCATCTCAAACGGCGACGCCATGTTTTTCTTTATGGGCTGACAGAGATTTAAATATCTCTGTGGGCTGATAAAGTAAATTTTTAAGCCAATGCAAATGCTCGTAACAAGCAAAATTGAATTATACAAAGATAGATACAACACTTCAACCCAACTAGAATATATTTTCATATTGACCAATTTTAAGAATATTTAGCATTATTTTCAGTGAATGTTCGTGACCTCTGGAACTCTGATTGTGATATAAGTACGCCAGAGCCTAACTGCCAATGTTATATTGGAAAATAATATACATTGGGGTTAGAAGCAACATATAGGTACTGATATATTTTGTGTAAATTATATATACACACGATTAATCATCAATTATTATTTTAATTATGAGTATACATGTAGTTTATGCTCTGTCTGCTCTGTCAACTACGAGATTTAATTGATTATACGCCAGATCTTTTTATCTAAATAACAATACCCTTTTGTCACCAATCTGACACTTGTGGTTTCCGGGCAATTTTTAAACAATAAAAATCCAAGATGGCTCTTAGCTTATTTACAATGTTAGTGTTATATAATGACGATGACATGTCTACTCAAAGTGGCGTGTACATGTCGACAGTTGATATATCAACGTTTATATAACACCAGGAGGTACTATAAGAGACGTAGAATCAAGGCTTAACAGAGGAAATGTGACATTTTATCACTTAATTGCAACTACACATATAATGTACTTACAATTAATGTATGTGCGACTGCGCACGCTCATCTGTTGGTCAACTGTAAATGTCTTGTTCATTTTTGACCTGGACCAGTAAAGAAGAAACACCTGAAGAAACAGATCTTTCATGATATTGAACAGGTGAGTAAAAATGTGGAGAATTACGTATTAGCGATGTTAATCAATTAGAAATTACTACTCGAATATTCAATCACTTTAATATTCAATTCGTGTTTTTAGCAAACGATCGGGTGTAACGTTAACGTTGCTGATGTTTACCATATTAGATATGTTGATAAATAGTACTAAAGTAAATCAGAAACATATATACATATGTTTTTATTTCTGAGTAAATAAAGGCACGATCAAGCTTACCATTTTACGTATTAATACATTAAACAAAAAAGAAGAATAGTGTTTTGTTATTCGAATACCAAAATACCGAACAAGGACATACATATATGACCCTTGAAACCGAACTATATTTAAATATCCAAATATTCGATATTATCCCTAGACCTAGTACGTACATGTATAGTAGTAAATTTAATTAGAGTAGGTATTTAGTAAAGTATATCAAAAATGTTATTTTGAAGATTAACCGAAATATTTTTTGCAATACTCGTATTTATAAAGATATTTGCATCATCACTTTTTGGTCAAACTTATCCAACTTGGAATTAAATATATGGATATGTCGATAAAATATTGCTTTTTAAAGGGACGCTAATTAATCAACTCATTCACCCCTGGTATTTCATAATGGACTGGTCTAGTCTTTGAGTTAGAAGAGTCTAAATGTGTCGTTCGGGGTGAATGATATAATAATATAAACAAAAAAAAATCATTTTGAAGATGCTCCACCAATGACAAACGATATATATTTTTGTATCATTATCAGGAGCAGGCAAATGAGTATTTTTCTTCAGTTACAAAAGTTACGTACTTAAGGTAGCTCCAAACTTTGGGAAAACCCATGTCATTTTTTTCTAACAGGTCTTATTTTCTTGCATTTTTCATGTAGAATTCAATTCTGTAAAGATAAATGGATGTCCTCGAACTACTTTTTGAGATATTTAAGCTTGAAATATATCATCAATGCAAATTTGTTGGCCGAAAATAGAAAAGTTCATAAAATTATGTTTTCTGTAATATAAGGGTGAATGTTGTCTCGATCCTGTTGATTTTTTGTCCTAAATTTCTAACGATAGAACAATATACAAAACTCTTGTATTTTTACCAAAATGCTGATGTTTACCATATTAAATATGTTGATAAATAGTACTAAAGTAAATCAGAAACATATATACATATGTTTTTATTTCTGAGTAAATAAAGGCACGATCAAGCTTACCATTTTACGTATTAATACATTAAACAAAAAAGAAGAATAGTGTTTTGTTATTCGAATACCAAAATACCGAACAAGGACATACATATATGACCCTTGAAACCGAACTAATATTTAAATATCCAAATATTCGAATATTCGTTGATATCCCTAGACCTAGTACGTACATGTATACGGTAGTATAATGTTCTAATTAAGAGTTAGGTATTTAGTAAAGTATATCAAAAATGTTATTTTGAAGATTAACCGAAATATTTTTTGCAATACTCGTTATTTATAAAGATATTTGCATCATCACTTTTTGGTCAAACTTATCCAACTTGGAATTACATAATATATGGATATGTCGATAAAATATTGCTTTTTAAAGGGACGCTAATTAATCAACTCATTCACCCCTGGTATTTCATAATGGACTGGTCTAGTCTTTGAGTTAGAAGAGTCTAAATGTGTCGTTCGGGGTGAATGATATAATATATATAAACAAAAAAAAAAATCATTTTGAAGATGCTCCACCAATGACAAACGATATATATTTTTGTATCATTATCAGGAGCAGGCAAATGAGTATTTTTCTTCAGTTACATAAGTTACGTACTTAATACCATTACCACCTATTCACGTATCTAAAGTTTGATCTTCTCATTTAATTAACAGGCGTCAAGATACAAATATTAACATAATTAATTGCGTCCCTAAGAAATTCCTGTTGCACTATGTCCTATACTGGAATGAAGCATTGAGTTTGCATGCACCAAAAGAAAAATATAAAATATTTTAAATTATTTTTTGTAATTTAGACAAATATTTTAGATATGCTCTGATGTCCAACTATTTTAATTGTATAATACATAGTCGCATGACGTTCAATATATAGCATATTCACGCGGTCTTTCCATTTTTTTGAAACACCGATTCAATATTCCTTTCTGAACTTCATTGTAAAACTGCTGCATTCTTCAGGGTGCCGTTCTTTGCCCAACGCTTTCTTATCATTAGTATGCACATTTGAGAATGTTTTTTTACCATTTTTTGAAGAATCTAAATCGCTTATATAGAAATTAAGGACATTTGTTTCGGTCCATATGGTGCTATAAAGCCCTTGTATTATTTACGATAATTACCTTGGGCTCCGCCTTCGGTTATTGTTCATTCTACTCTGGTGATATAACACCATATGGACCTCAACAAATGTCCATAATTGATATACATGTATATTAAACACCAATTATTGTTCAAACATTGATTTGTATCGTTTAAGCTCTGTCGCGGTGGAGCATCTTTAAACAATCTTATTATCACGTCCAATTTTCACATACCTAAAGGGTTACGTATTTGTCTTAACATTTGTTTCATTTTCTCTCGCAGGATGTACCAGGACTGCTAAAATAACCGATCTGAAATCACATCCATTAATTTATGTGAGGAGCGCAAATTACAATGTATCTGCGTGGATACAATAGTGATGAGCCAGTGCAAGTAGTTTTATTGGGTGCGATCCCAATTATCGAGAATATAATCGGATACTATCAACGATGAGCCGGAAAAAAAAACAATTTAAAGAACAACGATTTCGTTCAAAACTTCAATTAGTTAATACAGAATCCCGCGCTTTATATGTGGTGTATAGAACACGGATCCTTAATGCCCTTTCCAATGACAACATCGGGATAATGTGATCTAAGTTCCATATCCCCAGTATATACTGTCGTTCTGAATTGTGAATTCCTACCTGATAAACACTGGATTTGTATATATTTGTACAACTCCAACATGGCAAAACCAGAACAAAAAGTTACTAAACCATATCAATGTGACACATGTTTTCAGACATTTCCTTGCAACTCTAACTTGTTGGCACATACCAGTACACATACCGGGATTTATCCCTTCAATTGTGAATTTTGTGGTAAAGGATTTTCGTATAAAAGCCTCCTAACTCCACATTTGAGAGTACATACAAAAGATAGACCATTCAAATGCGAAATTTGTGGTAGAGGATTTGCTCTGAAAAGTCATGTGAAAAAACATCGTAAAACACACTTAGATGAGCGGCAGCGGGAGGAAAATGGCGTCAAGTGTGAAATTTGCGGTAGGATTTTTAGTCAGCCATGTTCCCTGAAATTACACATCAGAACACACACTGGCGAGAGACCGTTCCAATGTGATATTTGTAATAGGAGGTTTTTTCAAAAAGGACATCTTGTAGAACATCTCAGGAGGCATACAGGAGAGAATCCGTTCAAGTGCGACGTCTGCGGGAAGATGTTTTCTCGACAAAATCATCTAACCGGGCATATGAGAATTCATACAGGTGAGAAACCGTTTAAGTGTGACATTTGTGCTAAAACGTTTACACGGAGTTGGTACCTGTCGTCACACTTGAGAGTGCACACAGGTGAGAAACCATTCAAGTGTGACATTTGTGGAAGGGCGTTTGGTCAGTCTGCTACCCTGAGGAATCACGTCAAGAGACATAATTCGAAAAAAATAAAATAAAATGTGAACTCGATTGTATTTTCAAATGTTAGATGATGTTTGATTTTTAAAGGAGATACAGCAGTTAAGAATCACTCCGGGACACTGAAGACAGTTCAGGGGAAATAAACTGACCAATCACAGACCTACAAAGACTGCCTTTAAAGATAACAGAGACAGTGAGGCCCAACTCCAAAGCCACAAAGTTAACCACAGTGTACCGTTATTGATTTGATCAAAAACCCAAACTACCTGTCTCATCTAGATCTGTTGTCGCTGATAGAGCCTTTAGTTTTTCAATAACATGTACATATAAGGAACATATAACTACAGTGATAGAAACCCCTGAAAAATCAGGGATGTAATCTGCAGTGTTTGTTTTCTAACAACATTTTCATTTGTAACGACGCAAAATTGTAAATAACAGCATAACGTCCATCATTTTCTCTTACAAGTAGGTCTTGATATCCTAAAAGCATCCTCGATACTCTAGGGATTCCAATCACTTACGATGAAAATGATCGAAACCCCCGGAGTATCGAGGATGCTAAAAATGTTACAAGGGATTGGTAAAATACAAAGCAAATGCTTTCAAATAATAATATACACTGTGCATGTGGTATTATTATATGTAGGTTTCATATGAAATTGAAACTGTCTACTGATGAAGCTGAAAAGAGCCGATACGAAAACATATTATAACGCTATATATAACGACACTAAAAAATATAATGTCATTATAATTATTATGAATTCAAATTCGTGATACTGTGTCTGCAAAACTCTGGCATCTATATAGACCATGGATGCCATAGGAAGATAGTTAATTAAATGCTTATATTTACATTATCAACTCATTTTAGAATCTCTGTAATTACAGGAACGCCGTTTATCAATGACATTTATTATCCACAAGATAGAACAGCCATTTGACGGTGATTAGTTGACGTCACCACGTCAACATTAGTGACGTCATAATGGTCACGATTTGGGTGTCAGTTATACCGTCATATACTTCATTTTGCCTTGGTTAGTTTACATAGAAGTGAGATGTAAATGTAAATATATTAATTAATAACAAAAAATTAAGGATTTGTATTAACGATTTCAAAGCTCGTAATAAAGTCTTTTACATAAGTAAAATTATACGAAAGTTGTCCAATTTGTTATTTCGGCATGTTTAACAGATGTGATTTTAATTTCTATAAAACCAAAACGATTGTCTATTTATATTACTAACCTCGTGCTAGGTCTGGATTTATATAGGTACATGGGAAAACATATTGCTTATACATGTTGTAAAACTTACGCGGGCGTGTGTTTACGAGCGCTTGCCAATGTCCTGTGAAAACGTTTAACCGCGACCTATACTTTTAAGCAGTGTGCTCTATATCACCCAATCCAGCGAAAGGTCCTCGTACAAATTGTACGATAATGGACAAAATGAATTTTGAGTCCATGTTTTATGATACGAATGAGAAATCGTGAAGGATTCCGACATGGTCACATATTCGGTTGTTGTACAACAATGTTACGTCATTCGATTACTTATTGATGACAATAACAATTTGTGACGTGAAAATGTGTTGTGACAGAAATTAGTAAATTACGATCTTGACCAATGAAAAGACAGAAAGGCCATGCTCCACTAGGGGAATACCAATATATTTACCCAACATCCAGCACATTTATACATCAGTTCGAAAGAAGTAAAGCATATAGTATAACTACGGTGGCTGATTTATGCCATTTCGTCTTTTCGTCTTTTCGCCCCGAAAAGACGAAAATTAAATAACTTCATTCTCGTCTTTTCGTCTTTTCGCCCCGAAAAGACGAAAATTAACAAATTTAAATTTCGAAAAGACGAAATGGCACAAATCAGCCACCGTATATAACGATGTATTGTGGTAAATTTTTCATTTCATTGTCAGTTTGATACTTTGTATTAGGTCTGCCTTGATCTGCATTTGCTAATCCCCACACTGACCGAAGGTGGACACTGTCCAGACCTCGCATCACACCAACTCGTGTGTCTAAGCATCAGCATTTCACAATCTGTAGTCCGCTGGTCGTGGTTTTTCTCCGCGTACTCCGGCTTTCCTCCGCCATCTACTCCTGGCACATACCTATTGAATGAGCGTGGCTACACTCTTCAGACGAAGCCAGGTCCCTACCTACCATGTTACCACAGCTTGTGTCAAGAATGTGTCGTGAACATCGTCAAGGAAATGTCTTTGGAATGGGTGTCTCACCTGCCAGTTAAACTAAAACAACGGAAAAATTGACAGAGCAGTTTCTAACTGTTGGTGCGATCTAGGACTTTATGCATGCTAATTCAAACTCCGTTTAAATTCCCAAACTGCCAACACTTTCAGACCGATTACACCTTTCCTATGCCAATGTCAGATTGCCAAGTGAAGAAGATAGGGGATTTTAGAATGCAAATTCCAGAAGATGAAACCATATGTGGGATATTTGGAAGTTTGTACCTTCCCGATAACAACATATAAATAAGTGACTACGCTAACAAAAGACTTAAACTGGTTACCATGACAGATGAGAGACCGAGTCAGTTCCTGGATCGGTTGACGCTTCCTGGAAGTCCCCGCGATATTTGTTTGGCGGATAACAATACTGTAGCAGTCACTGGCATTGGCATAGATGTTCATATGTGGAGAACGTCAAACTATCTGTTTTATATGTTATCAAAACAGAGAAAGATTTATATGGGATCACGTATACCGACGGGAGGTTTAATTTGTTGAGGGTGAATTGGATGGGATAGTTTACAGTCTACCACAGAACGGCGATATTGGCATGTTACACAAATATAATAAGACATGTTGGTCACTTGTAAATGATGTGGTATCATGGGACATACTGGCCATTGTTGATAATGATACAGCATCCAGACTGTCACCTGGTAAACATCGCACGGACGTGATGAAGGTTGGTGTCGTGAAAAGCCCCGGTGATATATAAATGTTGATGGAGAAGGAAACATTTACGTGTGTGAATATATAAAGTTCACAAAGGATCATACTGATTTCTGGCAATGGAACTTTTGACATCAGCACAAGGAATAAGTAAACCAGTGGGTATAGCTGTTCATGGTGATAAGTTTCTGTTATCCCAAAGTTACGATGATGATGACAAAAAGGGGTGCAATCATATTCATATCTTTCAGCTATTTTTACATCGATAAAAAATATACAGTGTATGAAAATATGTAAATTTACGCAAATATATGAATGTTATTTGTTTGATTTTTTTTTTCATTTTATTTGTAAAAATTTCACAGTGATGATATTAATTATTCATTCGTGAACGACTTTTGTCTCTAGATACAATAAACATTCCCTTAACGAACTCCTGTCTTAAACAAACTATATATACAAATGTATATAGAATTTATATAATAAGGACCATAATGAACATTATATAAATTGACTCCCTTGGAAATTTTCTTTTTTTAGCGGACAAGCAATCCGGATGCCCAAACAATGTATAACTTCCCATTGGATAGACAATTAAGCTCGATCAATATTAAAACAACAAATATATTATATATTGGGCCAAGGTTACTTTCACTTTACGTAGATACATATAAAAATTTTAGCCCACCATCATCAGATGGTGGGCTATTCAAATCGCCTTCCGTCCGTGGTCCGTGGTCCGTGGTCCGTCCGTCCGTCCGTCCGTTCACAATTCTTGTTACCGCTATTTTTCAGAAAGTACTGAAGGTATCTTTTTCAAATTTCATATGTAGGTTGCCCTAGGGCCTTAGTTATGCATATTGCATTTTGGGATCAATCGGTCAACAACATATGGCCGCCCTGCAGCCATCTTGGATTTTGATAGTTAAAGTTTGTTACCGCTATTTATCAGAAAGTACTGAAGGGATTTTTTTCGAATTTCTTATGTAGGTTCCCCTAGGGTCCTAGTTGTGCATATTACATTTTGGGACTGATCCGTCAACAAGATGGCCGACCGGCCGCCATCTTGGATTTTGATAGTTAAAGATTGTTACCTTTATTTCTCCGACAGTACTGAAGGGATCATTCTCAAATTTCATATGTAGGTTGCCCTAGGGCCCTTGTTGTGCATGTTGCATTTTGGGATCAATCGGTCAACAAGATGGCCGCCAGGCAGCCATCTTGGATTTTGATAGTTAAATTTTGTTATCGCTATTTCCCAGAAAGTACTGAATGGATCATTCTCAAATTTTATATGTAGGTTCCCCTAGGGCCCTAATTGTGCATATATTGCGTTTTGTAACTGATTTGTCAACAAGATGGCCGCCAGGCAGCCATCTTGGATTTTGATAGTTAAAGTTTATTATAGCTATTTCTCAAAAAGTACTGAACGGATCTGTCTCAAATTTCATATGTAGGTTCCCCTAGGGCCCTTGTTGTGCATAATGCCTTTTGGGATTGATCGGTCAACGATATGGCCAACCTGCCACCATCTTGGATTTTATTGTTGAAGTTTGTTACAGCTATTTCTTAGAAAGTACTGAAGGGATCTGTCTGAAATTTTATATGTAGTATGTTTGAAAAAGTTTAAAAAGCAGGGAAAAGATCTCTCGCTCCATTGTCAAACATAGATCATTCTTTGGTGGGCACCAAGATCCCTCTGGTTCTAATTGTAAGAGTCTTTGTAATAAGTACTAAACAAGAGGCCCAAAGGGACTTATCGGTCATCTGACTACCTTGGCAATAGTAAATTTAATTTCATATGGTGTCACTTTGTCAGGACCATGTCAGGATCATTTTCATGCAAGTTTCAGCCAAATCGCACTTGTAGAACTTGAGAAGAAGTTCAAAATGTGTTTTAAAGATGGCGGCTGTGGCGGCCATCTTGGTTTTCGGATTGACCCGAAAAATAACAACACTTTGTCGGGACCATATCAGGATCATTTCATGCCAGTTTCAGCCAAACCGCACGGGTAGAACTTGAGAAAAAGTTTAAAATGTGTTTTCAAGATGGCAGCTGTGGCGGCCATCTTGGATTTCGGATCGACCCGAAAAATAACAACACTTTGTCGGGACCATGTCAGGATCATTTCATGCAAGTTTCAGCCAAATCGCACCGGTAGAACTTGAGAAGAAGTTCAAAATGTGTTTTCAAGATGGCGGCTGTGGCGGCCATCTTGGATTTCGGATCGACCCGAAAAATAACAACACTTTGTCGGGACCATGTCAGGATCATTTCATGCAAGTTTCAGCCCAATTGCACCGGTAGAACTTGAGAAGAAGTTCAAAATGTATTTTCAAGATGGCGGCTGTGGCGGCCATCTTGGATTTCGGATCGACCCGAAAAATAACAACACTTTGTCGGGTCCATGTCAGGATCATTTCATGCCAGTTTCAGCCAAATCGCACTAGTAGAACTTGAGAAGAAGTTCAAAATGTGCTTTCAAGATGGCGGCTTTGACGGCCATCTTGGATTTCGGATCAACCCGAAAAATAACAACACTTTGTCGGGACCATGTCAGGATCATTTCATGCAAGTTTCAGCCAAATCGCACCGGTAGAACTTGAGAAGAAGTTCAAAATGTGTTTTCAAGATGGCGGCTGTGGCGGCCATCTTGGATTTCGGATTGACCCGAAAAGTAACAACACTTTGTCGGGACCATGTCAGGATCATTTCATGCAAGTTTCAGCCAAATCGCACCGGTAGAACTTGAGAAGAAGTTCAAAATGTGTTTTCAAGATGGCGGCTGTGGCGGCCATCTTGGATTTCGGATCGACCCGAAAAATAACAACACTTTGTCGGGACCATGGCAGGATCATTTCATGCAAGTTTCAGCAAAATCGGCACCGGTAGAACTTGAGAAGAAGTTCAAAATGTGAAAAGTTAACGCACGGCGCACGGCGCACGGCGCACGGCGGGCGGACGACGACGGACGAAACATGACGACTATAGGTCATCCTGACCCTTCGGGTCAGATGACCTAAAAAACCAGTTGAGCAATACAGGCCCTCTTGGCCTCTTGTTTCCACCCTTGAACTATGCCATAGTAAATCTGAAGGATAAGTGTACACTGTGTGGACAACAGGTAGTTTGAATTGGTCCTTTGAATCACATCAAAAAGATCAAATAAATGTACACTGTATGGTCTTGGAAGTTGATCATCACACTCTGTAGTCTTCAAAAATAATCCCCTCAGACCTTTGATTGGTCATTTTAGCTCACCTGGTCCGAAGGACCAAGGTGAGATTATGCGATACCATGACGTCCCTTTTCTGTCGTCCGTCCGTCAACAATCGACTTCTTCTCGATAACCGCTTGTCGGATTTTAACAAATTTGACTGGTACTGACTGAAAATTGTACAAATGGTCGGGCTGACCCCCTGGAGACCTGAGTAGCGGGGCCACAAGGGATCAATTTGGCTATTTCCACATGAAGGAATTCTTCTCTGAAACTAAGCATGGGATAGCACTCAAACTGCAATCGAAGCACAATTAGCTCAATAGTGGTTATAATTGCAAAGGGCAATAACTCAAAATACAAAATTTCATAAAGCTCAGAAAATATTTACTTTAGTCCACAAGTTCTAATAACAATTTTAATTGCAAAGGGCAATAAGTTATTGTAAGTCTGGTTTTCGAATATATCCAAGATCTTGCCAATGTAAGTCTGCATACAAAGTTTCAGTAGAGAATCTCATTCTATCAAATACCAAGAAAATTATGAACACTTCTATAAGATAACTGGTCGTTGAAGAACTCTAAACTAACTACAGCATGACAGCCGATTCTTAGACTGGAACTGAATAGAATTCAGAATGCAATACCATTACAATACTATTGCAATTGCAGTCTGCATGAAATACTTGCAGAGGTTTAATGCGGTAACAGACTAACAGTTGTTATTAAAAGTCACTTTTCCCCCATGCTATTCAATCAACAAGAGGCCCAAAGGGCCTTAACGGTCATCTGACTACCTTGGCAATAGTAAAATTAATTACATGTATATATGGTGTCACTTTGTAAGGACCTTGCTAGGATCATTTTCAATTTCTTTCAACAAATTTTATTTCAAACAAGAGGCCCAAGGGCCTTAACATATAGAAAATTAATTAGATATAGTGTCATGGTAGCCATCTTCGATTTAGGATCAACCAGAGATGTAACAATACTTTGTCGGGACCATGTCAGGATCATTTCATGCAAGTTTCAGCCAAATCGCACCCGTAGAACTAGAGAAGAAGTTCAAAATGTGTTTTCAAGATGGCAGCTGTGGCGGCCATCTTGGATTTCGGATCGACCCGAAAAATAACAACACTTTGTCGGGACCATGTCAGGATCATTTCATGCAAGTTTCAGCCAAATCGCACCGGTAGAACTTGAGAAGAAGTTCAAAATGTGTTTTCAAGATGGCGGCTGTGGCGGCCATCTTGGATTTCGGATCGACCCGAAAAATAACAACACTTTGTCGGGACCATGTCAGGATCATTTCATGCAAGTTTCAGCCAAATCGCACCAGTAGAACTTGAGAAGAAGTTCAAAATGTGTTTTCAAGATGGCGGCTGTGGCGGCCATCTTGGATTTCGGATCGACCCGAAAAATAACAACACTTTGTCGGGACCATGTCAGGATCATTTCATGCAAGTTTCAGCCAAATCGCACCGGTAGAACTTGAGAAGAAGTTCAAAATGTGTTTTCAAGATGGCGGCTGTGGCGGCCATCTTGGATTTTGGATCGACCCGAAAAATAACAACACTTTGTCGGGACCATGTCAGGATCATTTCATGCAAGTTTCAGCCAAATCGAACCAGTAGAACTTGAGAAGAAGTTCAAAATGTGTTTTTCAAGATGGCGGCTGTGGCGGCCATCTTGGATTTCAAATTGAACAAAAAAAATAGCAACACTTTGTCGGGACCATGTCAGGATCATTTCATGCAAGTTTCAGCCAAATCGCACCAGTAGAACTTGAGAAGAAGTTCAAAATGTGTTTTCAAGATGGCGGCTGTGGCGGCCATCTTGGATTTCGTATCGACCCGAAAAATAACAACACTTTGTCGGGACCATGTCAGGATCATTTCATGCAAGTTTCAGCCAAATCGCACCGGTAGAACTTGAGAAGAAGTTCAAAATGTGTTTTCAAGATGGCGGCTGTGGCGGCCATTTTGGATTTCGGATCGACCCGAAAAATTACAACACTTTGTCGAAAACATGTCAGAATCATTTCATGCAAGTTTCAGCCTAATCGCACCAGTAGAACTTGAGAAGAAGTTCAAAATGTGTTTTCAAGATGGCGGCTGTGGCGGCCATCTTGGTTTTCGGATCGATCCAAAAAATAACAACACTATGTCGGGACTGATGTAAGGATCATTTCATGCAAGTTTCAGCCAAATCGCACCGGAAGAACTTGAGAAGAAGTTCAAAATGTGTTTTCAAGATGGCGGCTGTGGCGGCCATCTTGGATTTTGTATCGACCCGAAAAATAACAACACTTTGTCGGGACCATGTCAGGATCATTTCATGCAAGTTTCAGCCAAATCGCACCGGTAGAACTTGAGAAGAAGTTCAAAATGTGTTTTCAAGATGGCGGCTGTGGCGACCATCTTGGATTTCGAATCGGCCAAAAAAATAGCAACACTTTGTCTAAACCATGTCAGGATCATTTCATGCAAGTTTCAGCCAAATCGCACTGGTAGAACTTGAGAAGAAGTTCAAAATGTGTTTTCAAGATTGCGGCTGTGGCGGCCATCTTTGATTTCGGATCGACCCGAAAAATAACAACACTTTGTCGGGACCATGTCAGGATCATTTCATGCAAGTTTCAGCCAAATCGCACCGGTAGAACTTGAGAAGAAGTTCAAAATGTGTTTTCAAGATGGCGGCTGTGGCGGCCATCTTGGATTTTGGATCGACTCGAAAAATAACAACACTTTGTCGGGACCATGTCAGGATCATTTCATGCAAGTTTCAGCCAAATCGCACCAGTAGAACTTGAGAAGAAGTTCAAAATGTGTTTTCAAGATGGCGGCTGTGGCGGCCATCTTGGATTTTGGATCGACTCGAAAAATAACAACATTTTGTCGGGACCATGTCAGGATCATTTCATGCAAGTTTCAGCCAAATCACACCAGTAGAACTTGAGAAGAAGTTCAAAATGTGTTTTTTTCAAGATGGCGGCTGTGGCGGCCATCTTGGATTTCGGATCGACCCGAAAAATAACAACACTTTGTCGGGACCATGTCAGGATCATTTCATGCAAGTTTCAGCCAAATCGCACCGGAAGAACTTGAGAAGAAGTTCAAAATGTGTTTTCAAGATGGCGGCTGTGGCGGCCATCTTGGATTTTGTATCGACCCGAAAAATAACAACACTTTGTCGGGACCATGTCTGGATCATTTCATGCAAGTTTCAGCCAAATCGCACCAGTAGAACTTGAGAAGAAGTTCAAAAATGTGTTTTCAAGATGGCGGCTGTGGCGACCATCTTGGATTTCAAATTGAACAAAAAAATAGCAACACTTTGTCGGGACCATGTCAGGATCATTTCATGCAAGTATCAGCCAAATCGCACCGGTAGAACTTGAGAAGAAGTTCAAATTGTGTTTTCAAGATTGCGGCTGTGGCGGTCATCTTTGATTTCGGATCAACCCGAAAAATTACAACACTTTGTCGGGACCATGTCAGGATCATTTCATGCAAGTTTCAGCCAAATCGCACCGGTAGAACTTGAGAAGAAGTTCAAAATGTGTTTTCAAAATGGCGGCTGTGGCGGCCATCTTGGATTTTGGATCGACTCGAAAAATAATAACACTTTGTCGGGACCATGTCAGGATCATTTCATGCAAGTTTCAGCCAAATCACACCGTAGAACTTGAGAAGAAGTTCAAAATGTGTTATCAAAATGGCGGCTGTGGCGGCCATCTTGGATTTTGGATCGACTCGAAAAATAACAACATTTTGTCGGGACCATGTCAGGATCATTTCATGCAAGTTTCAGCCAAATCACACCGGTAGAACTTGAGAAGAAGTTCAAAATGTGTTTTCAAGATGGCGGCTGTGGCGGCCATCTTGGATTTCGGATCGACCCGAAAAATAACAACACTTTGTCGGGACCATGTCAGGATCATTTCATGCAAGTTTCAGCCAAATCGCACCGGTAGAACTTGAGAAGAAGTTCAAAATGTGTTTTCAAGATGGCGGCTGTGGCGGCCATCTTGGATTTCGGATCGACCCGAAAAATAACAACACTTTGTCGGGACCATGTCAGGATCATTTCATGCAAGTTTCAGCCAAATTGCACTGGTAGAACTTGAGAAGAAGTTCAAAATGTGAAAAGTTAACACACGGCGGACGGTGCACGGCGCACGGCGGACGGTGGACGGCGGACGACGACGGACGAAACATGTTGACTATAGGTCATCCTGACCCTTCGGGTCAGATGACCTAAAAACAAACACTGACATTGTTCTCAATGTCAGTTTGTTTTATCATGAATGGGACTAATATTCACATACCACCTGATACCTGATAACGTTTGTGGGGGACTTATGTTTCAATTGGTGATGGAATGACGTCAAAAGATGATATCCCACGCTGACGTTATTTCAGCGGAAGATTACGTTCAATTACCACTAGAGATACAAGTCCCGCACAAATGTTAACGTTTTATCATATGGAACGTGAACAGGTATCACGTGGTATGTGAATTAGTCTCATTGTCACTGACACTAGCAAGGGAAGTAACTCTTAACCAAAACTGCTCCAGATGTACGGTATGAAGTCCAATTCATAGTCTGAATCAAGTAGAATTCAGAATGCAATACTACTGCAATAGCAGTCTGCATTAGTTAAACTATCCCAATTAGTGTCTCCCAGAAATAGAAAAAAGTATTGCATTAGTAAATTCTACCATTGAATGCCAGTCAGGATTACCAGAAACAGACTTAACTGGACTAAAATGAAGTACTCGAAGAAGTTTGATACGAAAACAAACTATCAATTAAAAGTCACTTTTTCCCCCATGCTATATTCATTCAAAAACAAACACCGACATTGTTCTTTATTGCAATTGTCAGTGTGTTTGATGATGAATTGTCACTGACACAGCTAAGGGAAGTAACTCTAAATGAACATTGCACCAGATGTACGACATGACGTCCAATTCATAGACTGAAATTTAGTAGAAGTCAGAATGCAATACCATTACAATACTATTGCTATTGTAGTCTGCATGAAATACTTGCAGAGGTTTGATACGGTAACAGACTAACAGTTGTTATCAAAAGTCACACCCCCCATGCTATTCAATCAAAAACAAACACTGACATTGTTCTCAATGTCAGTTTGTTTTATCATGAATGGGACTAATATTCACATACCACCTGATACCTGATAACGTTTGTGGGGGACTTATGTTTCAATTGGTGATGGAATGACGTCAAAAGATGATATCCCACGCTGACGTTATTTCAGCGGAAGATTACGTTCAATTACCACTAGAGATACTAGTCCCGCACAAATGTTAACGTTTATCATATGGAACGTGAACAGGTATCACGTGGTATGTGAATTAGTCTCATTGTCACTGACACTAGCAAGGGAAGTAACTCTAAACCAAAACTGCTCCAGATGTACGATATGAAGTCCAATTCATAGTCTGAATCAAGTAGAATTCAGAATGCAATACTACTGCAATAGCAGTCTGCATTAGTTAAACTATCCCAATTAGTGTCTCCCAGAAATAGAAAAAAGAATTGCATTAGTAAATTCTACCATTGAATGCCAGTCAGGATTACCAGAAACAGACTTAACTGGACTAAAATGAAGTACTCGAAGAAGTTTGATACGAAAACAAACTATCAATTAAAAGTCACTCCCCCCCCCATGCTATTCATTCAAAAACAAACACCGACATTGTTCTTTATTGCAATTGTCAGTGTGTTTGATGATGAATTGTCACTGACACAGCTAAGGGAAGTAACTCTAAATGAACATTGCACCAGATGTACGACATGACGTCCAATTCATAGACTGAAATTTAGTAGAAGTCAGAATGCAATACCATTACAATACTATTGCTATTGTAGTCTGCATGAAATACTTGCAGAGGTTTGATACGGTAACAGACTAACAGTTGTTATCAAAAGTCACACCCCCCATGCTATTCAATCAAAAACAAACACTGACATTGTTCTCAATGTCAGTTTGTTTTATCATGAATGGGACTAATATTCACATACCACCTGATACCTGATAACGTTTGTGGGGGACTTATGTTTCAATTGGTGATGGAATGACGTCAAAAGATGATATCCCACGCTGACGTTATTTCAGCGGAAGATTACGTTCAATTACCACTAGAGATACTAGTCCCGCACAAATGTTAACGTTTATCATATGGAACGTGAACAGGTATCACGTGGTATGTGAATTAGTCTCATTGTCACTGACACTAGCAAGGGAAGTAACTCTAAACCAAAACTGCTCCAGATGTACGATATGAAGTCCAATTCATAGTCTGAATCAAGTAGAATTCAGAATGCAATACTACTGCAATAGCAGTCTGCATTAGTTAAACTATCCCAATTAGTGTCTCCCAGAAATAGAAAAAAAGTATTGCATTAGTAAATTCTACCATTGAATGCCAGTCAGGATTACCAGAAACAGACTTAACTGGACTAAAATGAAGTACTCGAAGAAGTTTGATACGAAAACAAACTATCAATTAAAAGTCACTTTTCCCCCCATGCTATTCATTCAAAACCAAACACCGACATTGTTCTTTATTGCAATTGTCAGTGTGTTTGATGATGAATTGTCACTGACACAGCTAAGGGAAGTAACTCTAAATGAACATTGCACCAGATGTACGACATGACGTCCAATTCATAGACTGAAATTTAGTAGAAGTCAGAATGCAATACCATTACAATACTATTGCTATTGTAGTCTGCATGAAATACTTGCAGAGGTTTGATACGGTAACAGACTAACAGTTGTTATCAAAAGTCACTTCCCCATGCTATTCAATCAAAAACAAACACTGACATTGTTCTCAATGTCAGTTTGTTTTATCATGAATGGGACTAATATTCACATACCACCTGATACCTGATAACGTTTGTGGGGGACTTATGTTTTCAATTGGTGATGGAATGACGTCAAAAGATGATATCCCACGCTGACGTTATTTTCAGCGGAAGATTACGTTTAATTACCACTAGAGATACTAGTCCCGCACAAATGTTAACGTTTATCATATGGAACGTGAACAGGTATCACGTGGTATGTGAAATTAGTCTCATTGTCACTGACACTATTAAGGGAAGTAACTCTAAACCAAAACTGCTCCAGATGTACGATATGAAGTCCAATTCATAGCTGAATCAATTAGAATTCAGAATGCAATACTACTGCAATAGCAGTCTGCATTAGTTAAACTATCCCAATTAGTGTCTCCCAGAAATAGAAAAAAGAATTGCATTAGTAAATTCTACGATTGAATGCCAGTCAGGATTACCAGAAACAGACTTAACTGGACTAAAATGAAGTACTCGAAGAAGTTTGATACGAAAACAAACTATCAATTAAAAGTCACTCCCCCCATGCTATTCATTCAAAAACAAACACCGACATTGTTCTTTATTCGATTGTCAGTGTGTTTGATGATGAATTGTCACTGACACAGCTAAGGGAAGTAACTCTAAATGAACATTGCACCAGATGTACGACATGACGTCCAATTCATAGACTGAAATTTAGTAGAAGTCAGAATGCAATACCATTACAATACTATTGCTATTGTAGTCTGCATGAAATACTTGCAGAGGTTTGATACGGTAACAGACTAACAGTTGTTATCAAAAGTCACTTTTCCCCCATGCTATTCAATCAAAAACAAACACTGACATTGTTCTCAATGTCAGTTTGTTTTATCATGAATGGGACTAATATTCACATACCACCTGATACCTGATAACGTTTGTGGGGGACTTATGTTTCAATTGGTGATGGAATGACGTCAAAAGATGATATCCCACGCTGACGTTATTTCAGCGGAAGATTACGTTCAATTACCACTAGAGATACTAGTCCCGCACAAATGTTAACGTTTATCATATGGAACGTGAACAGGTATCACGTGGTATGTGAATTAGTCTCATTGTCACTGACACTAGCAAGGGAAGTAACTCTAAACCAAAACTGCTCCAGATGTACGATATGAAGTCCAATTCATAGTCTGAATCAAGTAGAATTCAGAATGCAATACTACTGCAATAGCAGTCTGCATTAGTTAAACTATCCCAATTAGTGTCTCCCAGAAATAGAAAAAAGAATTGCATTAGTAAATTCTACCATTGAATGCCAGTCAGGATTACCAGAAACAGACTTAACTGGACTAAAATGAAGTACTCGAAGAAGTTTGATACGAAAACAAACTATCAATTAAAAGTCACTTTTCCCCCCATGCTATTCATTCAAAAACAAACACCGACATTGTTCTTTATTGCAATTGTCAGTGTGTTTGATGATGAATTGTCACTGACACAGCTAAGGGAAGTAACTCTAAATGAACATTGCACCAGATGTACGACATGACGTCCAATTCATAGACTGAAATTTAGTAGAAGTCAGAATGCAATACCATTACAATACTATTGCTATTGTAGTCTGCATGAAATACTTGCAGAGGTTTGATACGGTAACAGACTAACAGTTGTTATCAAAAGTCACTTCCCCATGCTATTCAATCAAAAACAAACACTGACATTGTTCTCAATGTCAGTTTGTTTTATCATGAATGGGACTAATATTCACATACCACCTGATACCTGATAACGTTTGTGGGGGACTTATGTTTCAATTGGTGATGGAATGACGTCAAAAGATGATATCCCACGCTGACGTTATTTCAGCGGAAGATTACGTTCAATTACCACTAGAGATACTAGTCCCGCACAAATGTTAACGTTTATCATATGGAACGTGAACAGGTATCACGTGGTATGTGAATTAGTCTCATTGTCACTGACACTAGCAAGGGAAGTAACTCTAAACCAAAACTGCTCCAGATGTACGATATGAAGTCCAATTCATAGTCTGAATCAAGTAGAATTCAGAATGCAATACTACTGCAATAGCAGTCTGCATTAGTTAAAACTATCCCAATTAGTGTCTCCCATACCAGATAATAGAAAAAAGAATTGCATTATTGGAAAGAATATCAATTAAAAGTCACTCCCCCCCCTGCTACTCAATAACGCCTCAATACAAGTTCATACATATAAATTCTGGTTCTGCAGATACAGAGTCACAATGTGTAATTGTACCACACTCTCTATCACTCTAATTACTGTAAACTAGAGATTATGCCAGAATATAGAAGTTATAAATGGTAGCGAGTACAAATGTACAATTATCTAAGTTGATAGTTAAACTCCCTGTTATAATATATGACTTGTCTTTTTATAAAGAAACAACAAAGTGATAACTAAGATGCAATAGCAACAATCGCGACAACAGAATAAAGATAATAGTAACTCTGTATATTTAGTTAGTAGTTTATAGAAATTGATCAATATGCATCAATTTCTCTATTACAAGAATTCAACCCAAATATCTTGTAATAGATATACAAGAGAACCCTAGTCTCTTGTATTAACACATGTAATTATCTACAATTATTTATGGAAATTGAGCAATGCATCAATTTCCCTACTACAAGATTCACAATTCCAAATATCTTGTAATAGAAATACTCAAGGCTTTTAAACCACTGTGTTTGTAATGAACAAAAGTATTTATAGAAATTGATCAAGTAATCAATTTCACTATTACAAGATTAACTATATCTTGTAATAGAAATACAAGAGTACACTAGACTCTTGTATTATCCTATACAAATATTATAGAATTTAAGAATAATTTATAGAAATTGATCAAGTAATAATCAATTTCGCTATTACAAGATTAACTATATCTTGTAATAGAGATACAAGAGTACACTAGACTCTTGTACCTCAGTACAAATTATTTATGGAAATTGATCAAGTTATCAATTCCTCTATTACAAGATTCATCTCTAAATATCTTGTAATAATCCCTATTGAACAATAGACGATTTGTATTATAAGTTATGCCAACTTTCCTATAATCTATATAAGGGAGATAACTCCCGTAGGCCTATCTACTAATGTGTCATGATGAGAACCAAAATGGCGCAAGAATACGTATCCGATGCCGGGAGGAGACGTTAAAAATCACAGTAATCGCTCCGCCTTATATACCCCTCGGGCGTCCACATTTCCTTATATGGAGGCAAAGTGGAGGCCCTCCAGCCTGTTTATGACAATAACAGTCGTACATTGCCGACGTCACAATATAGTGCCAAAAATGAAAGCACAAAGAAAATGTTATACATAGCGTAAAACAACTGTTTATCGACTGAAAAATGTTCTATAAATACACAAAATATAGTTACAAGTATCTGATTCCGTTTCCGAGCCGTATTTAAAAATTTACACAAAAACCAGCCGGAACGTCAGCGTCAACAGTTTCACCGTGAAAGCAGTACAACTGCTTGGACCGAATATGTCTTGAAATCGACCGTTGTACGCCACAAGTACGTATTAAACACATACATTTTGATGAATAGTACATGTATTGTTATTGTCTTAACGATCACCGAATTAAACCATAAGATTGATCATGGAGCTTACATAGACAAAATACCTAATTCAAATTCTGACCGCCTGCTTAGTCACGATCCAAAATATGGCGGCTATCGTTGCCAATGACACACTACTTGCCAACAAACGATTTCACATACAATCTATTATCACATACATTTACCATCTGATAGCATGGTCAGTTAGATAAAAACATTGCCATTTGCCATGTACTGCTAATGATATACAATTCAACCGTTATTACACGTTTATTCCATGTAAACACACCAGGGGTACAGTTCAGTAACATAAACACACAACAGCTGATCGTGAGTCAGCTGATCTCAAATGAACATTCGTTACAATATAAATGATGATGTCATTAATGTCGAGTACATATATCATGTGCAGTATCATGTGAGGGGTTAAACATAGCGTCATTTTTTATGAATGAATAAGTAGTCCTTTTCTATTCAGTCCACCCTGGAGTAATACGACTGTGCATGTATGTAATTTATAGTTTACACATAAAATTAACCTGGGAGTTTTGATATACACACTGGTAATTTTATGTGCAAAATAAGATCATAGTGAAAATGGACAATTTTTGCGGCCCACCTCTTTAGACCTACGTTTTGATGAAGAAAAATCATCTGTTACAAACATACGGAGACATGAAAAATACACGCAGTTTAAAAGAAAAAACAATAATTTATCTGTTTTGTAATTTGCCGCTCAATTTTCTTCGGACTGAAATGTCCTCAAATGCGCATTTTAAAGAAAAAATGGTCTTCCTGCACATTTCATACCTCATCTAAGGGATTCTACTACATTTATTAACAATTATCATTATTTAAATGCAGGTAATTTAAAATCGAAAAATACATCGTAAAACTCATCTCAGCCATTGTAAATAGTAATATTTTTTCCTTCTCGGGGGAGACCTTCGGACCCCAAAACATCAAAATATCGCGCCTTCGGCGCTCGCAAAATCATCAAAATACATCGTGAAACTCATATCTCAACCATACTAAAATTGCGTACTCATCATTTCCTATTATATTCTACATAGACACGTGCGTATACATGTATATGTAGAAAACGAATTTTACCGATTTTTTTATCTAAACCCCTAAATCGTCTCATAATGGTCAATAGGCTATCTAATTTAAGAATTTAAGAATAATTTATAGAAATTGATCAAGTAATAATCAATTTCACTATTACAAGATTAACTATATCTTGTAATAGAAATACAAGAGTACACTAGACTCTTGTATTACCCTATACAAATATTATAGAATTTAAGAATAATTTATAGAAATTGATCAAGTAATAATCAATTTCGCTATTACAAGATTAACTATATCTTGTAATAGAGATACAAGAGTACACTAGACTCTTGTACCTCAGTACAAATTATTTATGGAAATTGATCAAGTTATCAATTCCTCTATTACAAGATTCATCTCTAAATATCTTGTAATAATCCCTATTGAACAATAGACGATTTGTATTATAAGTTATGCCAACTTTCCTATAATCTATATAAGGGAGATAACTCCCGTAGGCCTATCTACTAATGTGTCATGATGAGAACCAAAATGGCGCAAGAATACGTATCCGATGCCGGAATTTTACCGATTTTTTTTATTTTAAACCCCTAAATCGTCTCATAATGGTCAATAGGCTATCTAATGTGTCCATATTGATATAAACCAACTAATTCTCAAATCCCTGTGGACTGTTCGTATACTTTTAAAATTTCTTAAGGTCGACAGGTTTGTTATTTCCAAAACTGCGCAGGGTATGATAATATAATGAAGCGGTCTTGTAAATGATTTGTGTTTTATAAGAAATATATGTTGTATTATGGTCCTGTGTTAGTTGAATTATTAAACATGGATATCTTGTCCACGAGTACATGTCATGCATATTAGGTCATTGTATCTAGTATCTGTGTTTTTTTCCCTTTTTTATCGGTCGTGCATGTATTGTTACTACTGTACATGTATGTTACTAGTATTCTATTTGCGTACACGGAAAGCCGCGAAATTTTGTCGAATAAATCCGTAAAACTCATTCCAGAACTTAAAAAAAATAAATTAGCCTAACCCTTTACTGTGCGATGTTCTGAAGGATTAAGTTCCCAATAGGAAATAGAGGTGTGTAGTACATACATAAGGCGGGATAGGGGCACATTTGTCGCGGTATGAGAGGGTTTTAGAGAGGATATGAAGGGTGGCGGGGTCTACTGTACATGTATAGCATGTAGTCTCATAGTTGTTTGGGTCCATTTTCTTGTAAACTTATATTTCTTCTTGTTGATATAAACTTTAAAGTCTATGTTTAGAGTTTTCATTTACAGACTAATGTCAAGCGCCAACCTCTCAAACATGAGTTGACACACACGTAGCCTACACGATGTCAAATGGCTTTTGACTTACAGAAGATAACATTTTTTTAGCCCAGAATATGAAGATTAGAATGAGTAAACGATCGTTTTTATTATATCATGGTATGTTATAGATTGTATAGTATATACGGATACATTTCCACTTATCAATATAGCAACTGCACGTAGCGCGACTGTTTTAAATATTTATAATCGCCAATACCGCAACACTGTCCCATTGAATTTCCCGGCTCTTGTCACAGCTGTTGGTCTCAGATGACGTCACGAATCTACGGCCACCTGGTGATATCAGGGGCGATAAGCGATACGATCGTTCTAGACAAGGGTGTTTATGGACTTCGTTTCAAGCACATTTTATTGAAATTACGTCAAATACAACCTGTATTTTTTGTTGGAAATCATAAAGTGCATCACAATAAACAAATATCAAAACAAAAATAGCATTTTTAAAATCTGTTTTTATCACCTTTAAGCATAATTACCCCATTCTTATGACAATGTCAGTGTTGTGAGAAATATAGCAAATAATATGTTCTCTGAAAACATAAGTCTATATAGCATCCATTGATTCTCTGTTTGGACACGTTCCTTGTTTTGTGGTTTCTATTAACCACCAAATTATATTAAAAAAACCCAGTGAATTTTGGTTTTATTAGCTCATCTGGTCCAAACGACCATGCAAGGTGAGCTTATGCAACAACGCGGCGTCTGTCATCCTTCTATCTGTCAACAATCAACTTCTTATTCATAACCGCTGGTGGGAATTAAACGAAAAACATTCCTATGGGGCACTAACTGAAAATTGTACAAAATATTGGACTGAACCACCCTGGCTCCTGAGGGGCAGGGTCAAAAGGGGAGGGGGGATTCAAAATTGTACAAATTGTGGGAAATGGTGGGGCTGACCCCCCTGGGAGGCTTGAAGAGCGGGGTCAAAAGCAACAGTATCAAACAGCTGAGCTGGCGCTCACCAGGACCGGGGCTGACTGGGCCCGGTGCTGGCTAGGACCTTGGTGCTGTGTTTCGCTTAAAACAACTTTCCTCAACATTATGTCTTAACTTTGTAGCAATATTTGCCTGAAATATATGCCATGCTATTCAATATGTGTATGACTGATAGGCCGAATGGCCGAAAGTAATAAAAGAATTGAATTGAATATGCCATGCTAGGTGGTTTACCTAATTATAAACCAAAATAAGAGCTTCTTTGATGTTTAGTTCAACAAAAGCAAATACAAAATTAGTAGCATTTTGCTTAGATTAAAGAAACATATCTTATATGACTATACTACATTTGTAGATCAACTTGACTCAATTAATTATGAAATGCATACGCTTAGCATTAAATTGAACTAAATCTTTGACTATCACTACGCCGGACGGCAAAACAGCGAAATAAATCTAGACGGTTTGTATATATTATGCATGAATTCTTGCATTTGTTTAATAATGTTACCTCATCTTAGGCCATCGATATGTATTTTCTTATGCTATTAAGCTTTTCAAGTAACCTTTAAATTTTCCTCCGGAAAGCTAGTGGGCCTTGAAGACATCGTGTTTATATATGTCTAAATCAAAAAAAAAAAAAAATCATATAATATAATTTGTTTTGCTTTTGGTGCATGCGCAATCAGTAATTCATTCCATATAGGATAGAGTACCACGGATTTTATTCGGGATGCAATTAATTATTTTTCAATATTTTTGTCTTGAAGTAATATGAGAAACCCAAACTTTCCTATGGTGGTAATGGTGTAAAGTAATAACTTTTGTAACTGAAGAAGAATACTAATTCGTCTGGTCCTGTTTTTGAAAGAGAAAAAATATTTTTTGTCAGCGGTGAAGCATCTTTAAAAGAAAATGCGCCATGAAATATAGTTGAAAGACAATCGGAATCAAGAGACGTTGGAGAGTCGCCGTACGCGTAGATGTACAGACTTTTGTTTGTAATAATCAGCTTCTATGTGGAATTCACAGTAATGGGATAAATATATAAGAAGATGTTTATATTTATTATTTATAATAAACATTCCTCTTTATTGCTCCAAATAGAAGAGTTCCATAGAATGAACAAAATTTAACATGACAAAGAAGAAAACAAATAAAAGTGGAAAATCAACGTACAAGAAACGTAAACAAAAAAAAGTATATATATATATATATTTCTTCAAGAAAAACACCTTCATGACAAAGGCAAAATACCTTTGTCATGAAGGTTTTTTTCTTGAAGAAATATATGATATATGTACAAAGAACATTTTTTTAAAGATGCTCCACCGCTGACAAATGGTATTTTTTCACTATCAAAAACAGGAACAGACGATTTAGTATTTTTCTTTAGTTACAAAAGTTACTTACTTTGCACAATTGCCATCATTGAAAAGTTTGAGCTTCTTATTTACTTCAAGTTAAAAATATGAAAAATAATTAATTGCATCCCGAAAAAATTCCGTGGCACTATATCCTATATGGAATGAAGTAATGATTGTGCATGCACCAAAGGCGAACTAAATTATATCTTATGTCATTTTTTGTGCTAATTAGGCATATATATACACGATTAAACGCCAATTATTGTTCAAATAATGAATATCATTTACGCTCTGTCGGCGGTGGAGCATCTTTATGCAATTTTACATTTTTTTACATTTACAAAAAGTAAAGTGGATATATACTTGTAAACGTAGCAATAAAACGATGAACCAAATATCAATTTTAAGTGATACAATATTATGTGAACCTTACAGTTAATTGACACAAGCTTTGAAAAAAGAAATATTATTTTAGAGTACTTGAACATTACAAATGCTATATACAATATCAGAATTAAATAAAAAAAACTTATTGAAATGTTAGAGCTGAGACTTTGTCAGCATGTATTTAAAAGTGTTTAAAATATTTTTATAAGTTTAAAACGATTTCTTTATTTAAAACAATTTTGCAACAGTTTAAAAAAAATCTTTTTCTCTTTAGCGTTAAAAACAACAAGAACACAAAAGGACGGAGTCAATTGTTAATTCATTTGAAAACATACCTTGGTATATAAGTCAGCGGGAACGTTGATGAAAATGCAAGAAAATAGACACAACTATCTGTAACATTTAGATAAAGCTACATAATATATAAAATACATATATATCAATATACACTAAATCATTTATTTTAAAAATCAGGTTAACCTCGATATACTTTAACACATGGATATAATATCTGTATACAGCACTCGTATACAGTAGACATATCTAGACATATAGTTATCTATCTTTACGGGCCCCACCAGCGCCTGTCCCAGTCAGCCCCGGTCCTAGTGAGGAGGGACAGCTCAGCTGTTTGATGCCATTCGTCAAAAGGGTCAATTTGGCTATTTCCATATAAATGACTTCTCTGAATTTAAATATTGGATAGCACTAATATTACATGGTAACATCCTTATGGGTGGGGATTCAAAATTGTACAAATGGTGGGGCTGACCCCCAGGGGGTCTGAGGGGCAGGGCCAAAAGGGTCAATTTGGCTATTTCCATATAAATTACTTCTTCTCTGAATCTAAGCATTGGATAACATACATATTGCAATGGTAGCATCCTTATGGAGTGGGAATTCGAAATTGTGTAGCAGGAATGGATTTTTAGTGTTAGGAATCATAGTTTATAATGTCGGGTTGGGTTATTTATGGGTCAGTTGTTATTGTTGGAATACCTTAGTTGAAATCTCATTGCCTGTATTGGTCGTGGGATTGATACTTCGGCATATTTTGCAATATTATTCTTCGGTAGCTTGTCATGTTGTTATTTTCTTGTGTTTTACCGGATGTAGACGCGTTTCTCCTTCCGTTTGTACTTAATAGCCATTGGCCGATATTTTGGATTACGTAATTTCATTGGTTGATATTTTCTAAAGCATTAGTCCAGGATCGCCCTTTTCGTTTATTCGGAACAACCGGTTCGACCGTTGGTTAAAGTAATTATTTCAAGTATAAATCCTGACGGACCTGCAGTTTTTGATACAGGCCTGTGAGGGCTTTGCCAAGGCTCGTCTGAAAACAATGTAAAATCACCAGGTCCGTCTTTAATTAATAAACGAACAACTAGGTCCAGCCAGCCAAACCGTATAATCGAAAACGGCCCTAGATCGAGTATTTCGTAGCTTTTTGCACGAGACTTTTGCCGTATTCTACACGGGGTATAAATTGATGTGTAACATGATAATTCGTCAGTCTATAGAAGCCCTTGGCTGGTTAGCCCGAGATACTCTGGCCCTTACACCAGACTTGGACATTATGACAGATAGATGTCTGGTTTAGGGCCAGAGCGCAGTAGTACTCGAAAACCTGGAATAAGCCGACACCGTTTGGTATCGGGCCAGGTACTCTCCGATTCAGACTGACCACCGAGAAGCACCACTAACCTTAGTCTATACAACAAATGAATATCATATCTACCCAAATATCGCAATCCGTCGAGATTAAAGATGATTTGCATACTACGAGAAAATGACGACGACGACGAGGGAAATTTAAAGTTGCGGAAAAGAAACCACTGTGTTGACATAATAGAACGTGCATGCGTGATGAAATGGATGGCTATGAGTAGATAAATTATTCATTTGTTGAAAAGACCAAGGTAAGTGGCGATTCTCGGTGGTAATATTTTGTAAGTTGTCTGAATCGGAGAGTACCTGGCCCGATACCAAACGGTGTCGGCTTATTCCAGGTTTTCGAGTACTACTGCGCTCTGGCCCTAAACCAGACATCTAACGTTATCTGTCATAATGTCTAAGTCTGGTGTCAGGGCCAGAGTATCTCGGGCTAGTTTCTTAGGTGACCTTTGACCTACTCAATGAACGTATAGGGACGGAACCGTATAACTTTTTAGCCCACCATCATCAGATAGTGGGCTATTCAAATCGCTTTTTGTCCGTGGTCCGTGGTCCGTCCTTCCGTTCGTCCGTCCTCCTTCCGTCCGTTAACAATTCTTGTTACCGCTATTTCTCAGAAAGTACTGAAGGGGTCTTTCTTAAACTTCATATGTAGGTTCCCCTAGGGCCCAAGTTGTGCATATTGCATTTTGGGACCAATCGGTCAACAAAATGGCCGCCTTGCAGCCATCTTGAATTTTGATAGTTAAAGTTTGTTACCGCTATTTCTCAGAAAGTACAGAAGGGGTCTCTCTCAAATTTCACATGTATGTTCCCCTAGGGGTCTAGTTGTGCATATTGCATTTTGGGACCAATCAGTCAACAAGATGGCCGACAGGCCGCCATCTGGGATTTTGATAATCAAAGTTTGTTACCGCTATTTCTCAGAAAGTATTGAAGGGATTCTTCTCAAATTTCACATGTAGGTTCCCCTAGGGCCCTAGTTATGCATATTGCATTTTTGGACTGATCAATCCACAAGATGGCCAACAAGCCGCCATCTTGGATTTTGATAATTGAAGTTTGTTACCACTATTTCTCAGAAAGTACTGAAGGGAGCTGTCTCAAATTTGATGTGCATGGTCCCTTAGGTCCCTGGTTATGCATATTGCATTTTGGTACCAATCGGTGAACAAGATGGCAGACAGGACGCCATCTTGGATTTTGACAATTGAAGTTTGTTACTGCTATTTCTCAGAAAGTACTGAAGGGATCTGTCTCAAATTGCATGTGCAAGTTCCACTTGTGCGTATCGCATTTTGGGACCGATCAGTGAAGCCGCCATCTTGGATTTTGATAGTTGAAGCTTGTTACCACTATGTTTTTGTTTGTTTGTTTGTTTGATTTATTAACGTCCTATTAACAGCTATGGTCATGTAAGGACGGCCTCCCATGTATGCGGTGTGTTGCTTGTATGTTGTGCGAGGTGAGTGTACTGGGAGACTGCGGTATGTTCGTGTTGTGTCTTCTTGTATAGTGGAACTGTTGCCCTTTTTATAGTGCTATATCACTGAAGCATGCTGCCGAAGACACCAAGCAACACACCCCACCCGGTCACATTATACTGACAACGGGCGAACCAGTCGTCCCACTCCCCGTTTGCTGAGCGCTAAGCAGGAGCAGAAACTACCACTTTTATAGACTTTGGTGTGTCTCGGCCAGGGGACAGAACCCAGAGCCTTCCTCACAGGGGCGAACGCTCAACGCAAGGCCAAAAGTGAGGCGGTGCCAAGGGAGGCATTAGGAAAGATAAAGTCAGTTAGGAAGAAAAGAAAAGATAAGATCCTAAATTTAGTCGCCTTTTACGATCATGCAATAGGGGCAGCAGGTACAATTCTAACGCCCTACCTGCAGGGCCAGTTGAAGCTTGTTACCACTATTTCTCAGAAAGCACTGAAGGGATCTGTCTCAAATTCATGTACAGGTTACCTTATGTCCCTGGTTAAGCAAATTGCATTTTGGTACTGATCAGTGAACAAGATGGTTGACAGGCCACCATCTTGGAATTCGATAATTAATATTGGTTACCACTATTTCTCAGAAAGCACTGAAGTGATCTGTCTCAAATTTTATATGTAAGAAAAGTTGGCCGACAGGTAGCCATCATGGAATTTTATTATTGAAGTTTGTTACTGTTATATATCTCAGAAAGTACTCAAAGGATCTTTCTCAAATTTCATATGTAGTAATATGTAGTAAAAGTTTGAAAAGCAGAGAAAAGATCCCTCTTTCGTTTGTCAGACATTGATTATTCTTTGGTGGGCGCCAGGATCCCTCTGGGATCTCTTGTTAAATATGTGTTGACCAGTTCATTGTCAAAATGTTAGTACATGTACATGAATAAATAACAGTGTGTTTTCAATAAGTAGTAGTCAGTTTTAACGTTTGAACAATTACTCAGTAGTTTAAAACACTAACCAAAAACCAGCAAAATAAACTCTATGTAGTTAAATACACATTTGCCTTTATTATATCTTATGCGAAACAGCATACCGATCCGCAATCATATTTGAGAAGTAAAACTTATGTTACACGTAATCACGATTCAGAATGGAGAGTTACAATGTGTAGTCTGACAGGATTTATGAAATAGTTTGGGTCCAAGAAATATTTTAGCTATATACATATAATTATATCACGGGCTTGCTGTGTGTTGACATGCAGGCTTAATTTTTTTATATGAAGGAGAGCTATCGTATATACATGTACATGAACATGTGTGTGTGAATTTCGTAAATTATCTTGTTTTCCGGAATCAATAGGCCTGTATTGTTTCCGCCTTCGATTCCGTAAATTAGTGCATCCTTTGGACTTCCGGTTTTTCATTGAGACATTTAAAGGTAGGTTCAAAATTTCTTATATCTTTTTTGGAGTGGATTTTCTGCCTACGAATTCATTATCCCAGGCTTATAGTATCATACTGATTTCGTTCATATATCAGTGCTTGAAATTGACAGCCTAAGCACGTACAGTTGTACTTAACTGTTAAGCTGTACTTTTAGTTCCAAGACCACTGTCAAAATACGGCACAAATCACACAAGTTATTTGGTTATGCTTTTATTTCTTGTGTTTCCACCCAACGTTATTCGCCTCTTCATATTTTAATAATAATCTTTCATTTTTTTTTCTTGTATATGAACTTTAAATTGCATTAGTCCAGGTCTATTACTTGGCTAGATATTTTTTTTCAGTGCGGACTACGGATTGACAAATTATCATTCATTCAGAAACTTAGCAGTTATTGATAAGATATTCTCAGCAATAATATGATACTAGATTATGTCCCCATAGTTTGAGACTTAGAGAATCGGAGCCACAGATACAAAAATCATCAAGCCAAATTTTAATATTAATGTTTTAATATTCTAGAGACTGAGCTGGTGGCCAGTCTAACAAACTACATTTATCCTTGTTACTTCAGGGGTTACTTTCACTAACACATCCACCCCCTAGACTATCTCATAGTAAAACTGATGAGAAAGAAAACTGACGAATCATGAAAATTACAGTGATCAGATCTAGAGTGACACTCCTCTTCAAAGCAACACTGTCAACCACAGTGTACAATTATTCAATTTCTCTCTATATGTACATCAAAGGATCAACTTACATTGAACCTGTGTTTTCTGCTGCCATGAGTTTCACTATGAGATAGTCCCGGGATCGATATGAAGTCAGTGATAACACCTGGAGTATCGAGGATGAATTAACACAGGTTTGGCGAAAACAAAGTACACTCTGTACATTTACATGTACATTGTAAAATTTACATCAAAGGACCAAACAACTTGCTCATTCTTGTTGCACATAGAACCTTCAGTTTCCCTATATGGGATATATAGTATGGGACAGGGTGGATATAATGACAGTGATAGAAGTTTTAGCCCCTGGAATATTAATGATGACAAAAGAAATAACATACATATGTATAGATTAATAATGCTATATATGCCATTCTGGAAATAGGAATATGCTATTTGAATACAGAAAAAACATCTTATTATTTATTTTCATCTGTAGTTAAAGGCTTATGACTGTGTGAAAACCTGTACATATATATATATATACATATATGCACATGAATATATATTCACAAAAATTTAATGCTAGCGAAAAAAGGGGAACATGCATGTACAATTGTATATGCCACACAACAATTATTAATCTACAATTCAATTTTACAGTTGCAGGGATGGGTGATTGGAGGAACATGTCAACAAATTTCAACTGAATTGAGGGACTTTTATTAAGTCGAAGAAATTATTTGATTGGACAGAACAGTCAATGGTAATTATATTCATTAATTGGTATTTATTTTTGCTTGAACAAATTAAATTAAAACTATTTTTATATTACCTGGTCCGAAGGACCAAGGTGAGCTTATGCCATACCGTGGCGTCCGGCGTCCGTCCGTCCGTCGTCCGTCCGTCCGTCCGTCCGTCAACAATCGACTTCTTCTCCATAACCGCTGGTCGGATTTCAACAAAATTTGACTGGTAGCATCCTTATGGGCTACTAACTGAAAATTGTACAAATGATGGGGCTGACCCCCCAGGGGCCTGAGGGGCGGGGCCAAAAGGGGTCAATTTGGCTATTTCCATATAAACGACTTCTTCTCTGAAACCAAGCATGGGATAGCAACCATAATGCAATGGTAGCATCCTTATAGGGTGGGGATTCAAAATTGTACAAATGATGGGGCTGACCCCCCGGGGGCCTGAGGGGCGGGGTCAAAAGGGGTCAATTTGGCTATTTCCATATAAACGACTTCTTCTCTGAAACCAAGCATGGGATAGCACCCATAATGCAATGGTAGCATCCTTATAGGGTGGGGATTCAAAATTGTACAAATGATGGGGCTGACCCCCCGGGGGCCTGAGGGGCGGGGTCAAATGGGGTCAATTTGGCTATTTCCATATAAACGACTTCTTCTCTGAAACTAAGCATGAGATAGCACTCATAATGCAATGGTAGTATCGTTATAGGGTGGGGATTAAAAATTGTACAAATGATGTGGCTGACCCCCCGGGGGCCTGAGGGGCGGGGTCAAAAGGGGTCAATTTGGCTATTTCCATATAAACGACTTCTTCTCTGAAACCAAGCATGGGATAGCACCCATAATGCAATTGTAGCATCCTTATAGGGTGGGGATTCAAAATTGTACAAATGATGGGGCTGACCCCCCGGGGGCCTGAGGGGCGGTGTCAAATGGGGTCAATTTGGCTATTTCCATATAAACGACTTCTTCTCTGAAACTAAGCATGAGATAGCACTCATAATGCAATGGTAGTATCTTTATAGGTTGGGGATTCAAAATTGTACAAATGATGTGGCTGACCCCCCGGGGGGCCTGAGGGGCGGGGTCAAAAGGGTTCAATTTGGCTATTTCCATATAAACGACTTCTTCTCTGAAACCAAGCATGGGATAGCACCCATAATGCAATGATAGCATCCTTATAGGATGGGGATTCAAAATTGTACAAATGATGGGGCTGACCCCCAGGGGGCCTTAGGGGCGGGGTCAAAAGGGGCCAATTTGGCTATTTCCATATAAACGACTTCTTCTCTGAAACTAAGCATGGTATAGCACCCATAATGCAATGGTAGCATCTTTATAGGGTGGGGATTCAAAATTGTGCAAATGATGGGGCTGACCCCCAGGGGGCCTGAGGGGCGGGGTCGAAAGTGGCCAATTTGGCTCTTTCCATATAAACGACTTCTTCTCTGAAACTAAGCACGGTATAGCACCCATAATACAATGGTAGTATCCTTATAGTGTGGGGATTCAAAATTGTGCAAATGATAGGGCTAACCCCCCGGGGGCCTGAGGGGCGGGGTCAAAAGTGGTCAATTTCCATATAAATGACTTTTTCTCTGCAACTTAACATGGGATTACGCTCATAATGCAATGGTTACATCCTTATAGGGTTTGGATTCAAAATTTTGCAAATGATGGGGCTGACCCCCCGGGGGCCTGAAGGGTGGGGTCAAAAGGGGTCAATTTAGCTATTTCCATATAAACGACTTCTTCTCTGCAACTAAGAATGGAAGAGCACTTATAATGCAATGGTAGCATCCTTATAGGGCTGGGATTTGAAATTGTACAAATGATAGGGCTGACCCCCGGGGCCTTAGACGGCAATAGATGCGAGGTCAAAAAGGTCAATTAGGCTACTATTTTCATATAAATTACTTTATCTCTGAACCTATGTATTGGATAGCATATTTGTATGGTATCAATAGCATCATTGTATGGTTGTGATTCAAAATTAAACTTTGGGAGTCAATTTGCTTATTTTTCTAATTGTCAGAGTCTTGTGATAATTACTAACAAAAAACCAGGTGAGCGATACAGGCCCTCTGGGCCTCTTGTTTTATGTTTGTAAGTATAGGTTAGGTGTAATTTTAAGGGCCCTTATCCCAGAAGTCTGAATACATGAAGTGATTTAATATATCTGTCTGTGTATGTTTTATCTCCTGTCTGTTCAATGATTATATATAATTAGTGACAATTTATATAATATATGTTACATACATTTGTACAAGAAAAATATGACATGGAAGTATTATTCATCAATCCATATGTGAAGTAAAAACAAGAAAAAAAGAATGTTGATGTACATGTACATTAGAACTGCAATAATATTAAAGATGCTCCACTGCCAACAGAGCATAAACAATAATGATCATTTCAAGCCTAGCTAATCATCATTATTTTTTCATAAAAATTCATCATTTAAAAAAAATGCCATTAATTTAATAATATACCCGGTACATATGATCTGCAGATCAAAAAAGTCCTTTAATTTTTCAAGAATTAAAATAATTAAATATAATAAATTAGTATGAAATTTGATTTATATTTTTAGATAATTAATTTATTTTTCTTCATTTTCTTTACTAATCTTTAGAAACACAATAGTAATATTTACTATTTTAAAACATAATCAATATTATTGGTAATAAAATTTGGCTTGTAGAAATATCTAAATAACTGAATTTTAACGCAATTAATTATTGACCCTCAAGTTTAATATTTTGACTCTCAGGATTTTGATTTGACCCTCAGAATGTTAGAGCCAAGGGTCACTGACCTTTTAGATTTTGATCCTACTGGTTGCCCTGATTTGAACAATAATTGGTGTTTAATTGTGTATGTATTTGTCTAATAAGCACAAAAAATGATATGAAATAATTTAGTTGGTTTTGGATTATGCGCAATCAGTACTTCATTTCATATTGAACATAGTACCACAGAATTTTTTCAGGATGCAATTTATTATTTTTCGATATTTTCATCTTGAAGTAAAATTAGAAGCTGAAACTTTTCAATGGTGGTTCAGATGTAATGGTGTAAAGTAAGTAACTTTTGCAACTGAAGAAAAATACTAATTCGTTGGGTCCTGTTTTTGATAGAGATAAATATATATATACCATTTGTCAGTGGTGGAGCATCTTTAACTATTTCAGTTGATATTAATGAAATCTCAATTCATATATGTATTAATCTGGAGCTTTATGATGAAAAAAGTTTAAAGGGACATACACCTAAATAAACCATGTAAATTTGAGTAAAATACATATTTAAGACGTGTCAGATACCTTACTGAGTAATATATATCAATTATTGTGCAAATGTGTCAAATAAAATAATTATAATGGAAATTCCATCTTTCTGTATTTTGAACTGGCCTGGTCGAATTTTGTAACGATAGTATAGTAGTTTTGAACTTTAGAATTAGTGACCTCCCACAATGCACTGCATATGTAAACAAAATGGTGGGTCAAAAACGTGGGTGAAGCGAACACAAACGAATTCCGATGGAAAACAGTGTATGTCAAGAGTCAGTAACGTGCGGGATTGGGAAAGTAGGTAAATATAAATGGATCACTGAAATGCATGAGACAGGAGCAGCTCCCCACTTTATACTTGCATGATGTACATATGTGCAATAAGTCAGGAACCTCCCTTCGCGGTGCCCTGTCTTTTTTTTGAAAAGTCTTGTTTGACTTTTGACTTATCATCATTACACTAAATACAAATTGTTTTATAACAAATATGGCTTAAACTTCATTTGTCAACCATCGTAAATTAGAAAATAATCTTAACATGTGAAAAACTAATATTTCTTGTCATGTCAGTTTGTTGTTCATGATCATTATAACCTCGCTTTCAGCCAGCTTTCGTTTTGTGTTCCAAAAATAGAATATGACAGTCTATTTTTATTAGCCCACCATCATCAGATGGTGGGCTATTCAAATCGCCTTTCGTCCGTGGTCCGTCCTTCCGTCCATCCTTCCGTCCGTCCGTTAACAATTCTTGTTACTGCTATTTCTCTAAAATTACTGAAGGGATCTTTCTCAAATTTCATATGTAGGTTCCCCTAGGACCCTAGTTGTGCATATTGTATTTTGGGACTGATCGGTCAACAAGATGGCCGCCAGGCAGCCATCTTGGATTTTGATAGTTTAAGTTTGTTACCGCTATTTCTCAGAAAGTACTGAAGGGATCTTTCTCAAATTTCATATGTAGGTTCCCCTAGGACCCTAGTTGTGCATATTGCATTTTGGGACTGATCGGTCAACAAGATGGCTGACCAGCCGCCATCTTGGATTTTGATAGTTAAAGTTTGTTACCGCTAATTCTCAGAAAGTACTGAAGGGATTGTTCTCAAATTTCATATGTAGGTTCCCCTAGGACCCTAGTAGTGCATATTGCATTTTGGGACTGATCGGTCAACAAGATGGCCGCCAGGTAGCCATCTTGGATTTTGATAGTTAAAGTTTGTTACGGCTATTTCTCAGAAAGCACTGAAGGGATCTTTCTCAAATTTCATATGTAGGTTCCCCTAGGACCCCAGTTGTGCATATTGCATTTTGGGACTGATCGGTCAACAAGATGGCCGCCAGGTAGCCATCTTGGATTTTGATAGTTAAAGTTTGTTACCGCTATTTCTCAGAAAGCACTGAAGGGATCTTTCTCAAATTTCATATGTAGGTTCCCCTAGGACCCCAGTTGTGCATATTGCATTTTGGGACTGATCGGTCAACAAGATGGCCGACCGGTGGCCATCTTGGATTTTGATAGATTAAAGTTTGTTACCACTATTTCTCAGAAAGTATTGAAGGGATTGTTCTCAAATTTCATATGTAGGTTCCCCTAGGACCCTAGTTCTGCCTATTGCATTTTGTGACCACCATCTTGGATTTTGATAGTTTAAAGTTTGAAAAGCA
The DNA here is from genome assembly GCF_041381155.1 of Argopecten irradians. Taxonomy (NCBI): domain Eukaryota; kingdom Metazoa; phylum Mollusca; class Bivalvia; order Pectinida; family Pectinidae; genus Argopecten; species Argopecten irradians. The sequence continues at coordinate 14,894,573 of NC_091142.1, read as the reverse complement.
GAAAAAAGAAGTGTAAGTTTGAAAAGCAGAGAAAAGATCCCTCTTTCATTTGTCAGACATAGATCAATCTTTGGTGGGCGCCAAGATCCCTCTGGGATCTCTTGTCATTTTTGAAGTAGGTATTCCCCACGTTTTCCTGTCGTTTTAGATAACCCATCATTGTAATAAAATATTCAATAAACATCTGAAACCATATCTAAGTATACAGAACAAATTATTTGAGGTTCATATCCCTTTAATATGTATCCTACATGTATATCAATACCCTAGCTAGCTGGTGTCATATAAGTTAAACAAATGCAATAAATAATCAAAAACTGTTTCGCTGGTAAAATCACATACAGCTACTGTAAAATTGATTTGTGTAGTTCTAGACAAAACTTGTGTTACTCTATATATAGCTACTGGCCAGTGGCCATGGTACCCAAAACTGGACTCAGGTCAGCTATATATATAGCGTTCAAATTAAAGATGCCAGATCACAATGTGTAATGGGGGCAGCCAGTGCAGGGCTCTCACTCGGCTGTTTTTGGGACCAATTTTTGGCCCCATCCCAATCTCAAATGCCCATGTTTTTTTCACAATACCTCAATGCAAGCTGATTTTCACAATCACCTTTGTGTCGAAAAAATCAAAAGAAAAATGCCAATAAAAAGAAAACTGAAATGTTTTACTTGAAATAAATGAAGCTTTCAGTTGTTTTTGTTTTATTTGACAAATTCTAATTTTCGTAATTTCGGTTAATACCACGATGTTTTTCACAATTCTGAAGGCACCGAGAGAGAGCCCTGTAGCGAGTTGAACATTTCATACATTGTAACGGTGAATCAAAGTAGATCTTTCGGTAAACATTCATCGATACATTGATGCATCGTGTGCAATTTATCAGCATCGCAATATAGTACTTTGAAATGAAAATAAACATTGGATTATCTCCCTTTGTCAAAGCCAGTTGAACATTTGGGCAAAATCTCACGAGGAGCAAAACACTAAACTGAAAAATAACTTGTGTCAGCACATGTGGCCTATAACTTAAAGCTGACAATGCAAGTTAAAAAATATACATCTGAGATTAAAAAAAAATAATGAAGTTGTTTTTTTTTCAAAATTTGTTTCTGAGACAGCCCATTGCATTTCTAAGGACGGGCGTAAATTATAGAACATCCATAACAGTTGAATCATAACTTATGTAACATTCTTAAAAAAAACTAAAGTCACGCTCCCAGCGAATCACTACTATCACAAAGTACTCAATTAGTCCCAATCCCAGGGTAAGCACTCTTGTAAAACCCTGTCGAAAAGCCCAGGTCCCCGGGCCGCAGCCCTTTTTATACCCCTTCATTAATAAGCTCATGCACAAAATATAAATATAGAATCTACCAGCATCTAAATAAAGAAATCTAAGTGAAGATTTAAGGAAATATCCTTAGACTAAATATAAGCTCAGCCGAGCATCTAAATTAGGGAATCAAAGTAAAGACTTCAGAAATTTCCCCTATACCAAATATACACTCAAACATCCAAAATGAAGCTAAATATACTTTCCAAGCAAAGCTAAATAAAGACTCCAAGTGACCCCTAAAATAGTTCTGTGAATTCCCCTAAACTAAATATATAAAATGCCATCTCTCTGAGAAGTAGGTCAACTGGACCCATATAAAAATACACACACGTTGCCTAGAGTTCAAGCTCCTGCACACAGCCTCCCTATACACTAGTACTATTCCTAAATAGTTACGGCTACTTCACCAAGTGTGTAGGTTCCCCCCAGACCCAAACTGGACAGAACCGACCAATTTAACACCCTTTAATGAACATTTGACTCTGGTAATAAAATAATAATCTAGACACTATGGAACTAATTTCTTACTCTTACCACCAGATGAATGAACGTAACACTTATTTATATAAACTAATATATTAAATGTTTAAATGTACAATAACCTAAAGATGTTCCGCCACTGACGAGATCATAAACGATGCCCATCATTTGAACAATAATTGATGTTTAATCGTGTATATATGTGTCTAATTAACACAATATACATATAAACTAATTTATTTAGCTTTTGGTGCATGCACAATTATTACTTCATTCCATATAGGACATAGTGCCACAGAATGTTTTCGGGATTTAATTGATTATTTTTAATATTTTTATGTTGAAGTGAAATTAGAAGCTCAAACTTTTCATTGGTGGTAATGGTATGAAATAAGTATTTTATAATTTTTAATTTGTATTTTATTGTATAAATTTTGTATCTGAAGAAAAATACTAATTCGTCTGCTCTTGTTTTTAATAGAGAAAAAAATTACCTTTCAACAGTGGTGGAGCATCTTTTTTTTACACTGAGAAAATGAAGGCAATTTAGATGAGATTAGGGGCCAAAATTTTCAAAACAGATTCAAAAAAGTTGATTTCCATTACTTTCTACATGTTTGTATTGTACTTAAGATGTGAATTTTGAATATAGTTTCGAAAATTGTGATTCACTCTCTACTGATAATTTAAAGCTATTTCAAAAAAATGTGTTAAACACTGTCAAAATGAATATAAACATCATAAATCTAAACAGTGTAAGAACATGTTTACTATTAGTTAACATACATGTACCAATGAAATAAACTTGATGCATATCCTATATTTCCTAAGGGCAGTTTTAAATATTGCATGCTTCAATTTATATATGTCATCCAATTTGATCTTTAAAATAGCCAAGATTAGACCTACAGGTCACATTTAAGTATTCTAAATAATGAAGGTAAACCATAAAATGTGCAATGAAATTTTCATGGCATCGAAAGATATGACATTACCTCAACATCCAGCTGTCTGAGACGGAAAGATAATCGCATATTAAGCATTTTTGAAAACCACATGTGGTTGTCAATTCTTGTCTTGTACATATGTATGGTAGGTTCAGTAGCACTGTTACGTTGCATGCCCAAAACTGTATATACAATGAATGCGCAGTAGTCTCCCCTCTGAGCCCAAGGTAATCGTTGAATTACAGATTTCTTATCTTTTTCTTGATACAATGTAATAAATTACTTATAATGTTCTTGTCTTAAAGCAGATATTATTGAGGGTCAGGTAAAAATCTTTTGTTTCACTGGTACTTCTGAAACTTTGCTAGTCACACCATTGGCTCTTTGATCATGGTCATGATTAGTTCGATTCCTTATGGCATCCGTGCTAGCTCGGATAAAACATTAGAGTGTTTCTAAGTGTAGTGTAGTGGCACATGATACCAAATAAATATACAGCCTTTTAAAAATTCCTAGGCTTCGTCTCATTTCAAATCTGTGAGTTTATTTATAATGCACAGGTGATCTGGTACAACAGAAGTGTAAATGCAGAATAGATTTACTCAAACGCTTCATCAATATGCGAGCAAGTAAAATAGGTTCACCAAACAACAAGTATGTGCACAATAATGCACATTAATAATTCCACGCCTTTTATTTACTAAACCCTCTTTCGTTTGTTTCAGTTCTGGTTCAAGGTCAGGAGTACATACAGGATGCAGTCTAAATCGGTTCCCTTAGACACAAAGAACAGTATCGGGTTTCTCTTGGTCAATGTTGAGTATGATGGTGGACTGGAACAACATTCTATAAATACAGGCTAATGTAATTAAACTTTCTCCTACAATAACTACTAGAATTATAAATTGGGAAAGGATTCCGACTAGAGATAAGTAATATAAAGTTTTACTTCTGTTTTTCTAAATAATGTCAACCATTGGAATTAATACCGTCATAACCCCTAGGATTCTTGATAACAATGTTTTTGGTCAGGAGTTTGTTCCGTATACTCGACTGCCCGAACTGCAAAACGGGGAGAAATCATTTGGATGTGGTATCGGTCTGGATGAGTTTTCTAACGATGTAAGCTTAGGTCTGCCAAGTCATGATGATCACATCAGATCCCGTGGGAAAAAGGCATTCGAGTGCGAATTCTGTGGTAAGGAGTTTTCTAAGAAGAGTAATCTTTCAACACATGTCAGAATACACACAGGAGAAAAACCATTCAAATGTGACATCTGTGAAAAGGAATTTTCACTCAAAAGTAATCTTTCAAAACACGCAATTGTACACACAGGAGAGAAACCATTCGAGTGTGAGATTTGCCACAAGACGTTTTCTCACAATTGTGATCTAACGAGACATGCTCGAGTGCATACGGGTGAGAAACCATTTAAGTGTGACATCTGTGAAAGTAGGTTTTCGTTTCGTCATGGTCTGCTAGATCATGCCAGAATACATTCAGGGGAGAAACCTTTCAAGTGTGACATCTGCTTAAGGGAGTTTTCGAGAAAAAATGTCCTTTTGGACCATGTCAGAATACACGATAAGCCGTTTAAGTGCGATATCTGTGGTAAAGAGTTTTCTAGGAGAATCAGCCTACTTGATCATGTCAGGTTACATTTAGGAGAGAAACCGTTCCAATGCGACATATGTGACAAGGGGTTTACCCGTAAAAGTGATCTGTCGAGACACGTAAAAACTCTCCACACAGGAGAGAAACCATTCCATTGCGACTTCTGTGGTAAAGATTTCTCTCAAAAATATAACCTTTTGGTTCATATACGAATACACACGGGAGAGAAACCTTTTAAATGCGGCACCTGTGGTAAGGAGTTTGTTCAGAAACATAACCTTGCGGAACACGTCAGAACGCATACGGGAGAGAAACGATTCAAGTGTGACGTCTGTGGTAGGGGGTTTTCACGGAGCTTTAACCTTTCAGTCCATACCAGAACACATTTTAAAGAGAGTCACTTGAAGTGTATCATCTGCGGTAAGGATTTTTTATCGGGCAAGGAACCCTCATGTTCATGCATGAATGTATGACGGATGGAAATTATTCAAACGTGATTGTCTGTTGTAAGGTCGACTAAAGCATTTGCAACAATGGGAGACTTGGATGAACAAGAACGATATATACATGGAAAAGACCTCAAAAATTTGCGCATCAATGTAATTTGCGCAGTTCTTCTGAAAAAGCGCACAAATTACACAAATCTTTACGGTAATCATTTTTTGTGACATACAAATTAAATGTAGCTGATAAATAATAAAGTTTAAATATTTTTAGGAGTTGTAGCTTATTGGAGCATTGTCCGAATTCATACAAACAAGAAAGTATTGAACTCCCATTTATAATTATTAAGTACATGATAGTTATATGGGAACGCACATTTGCCGAGGGAAACCATTTAAATATGATGACATTTTCTGTGATTCATTTTATAATACATCAATTATGATATTAAAAAAGACAACAACATTTATATGTGTGGTGTTGTTTTTATGTGTATATGTAGTACATATGTATACTACGTATTGTATAGCGCAGGCACATATTACATGGTAGAGCAACAGTTTTGATACCTTTACTTGCACTTACATTATACGTTAGGCCAAAAAATATATATGTCTCTTTAGGGTTACATTTGCAAAAAAAAATAGGGTCGGTAGGTCGGCATATATTTTTTCTTAGTGTCTTTCACTCTAAAATAATGACATGAAGCGGAGTCTGAGATCGAAATCCCGACTTTTTTTTAATTTGTTTTGTAGAACCTGGCCCAAAGGGCCAGTGAGCTTATGTCATGGCGCGGCGTCCGTCGTCCGTCGTCCGTCGTCCGTCCGTCCGTCCGTCCGTCCGTCCGTCCGTCTGTCCGTCAACA